>NW_009952981.1:449122-452258 GCF_000747805.2 Chaetura pelagica | reverse complement strand
GAAAGAGCAACTTTTCTGAAGACCAAGGACAATTCCTATGACTGAACCACCCTTTAAAGTGCTGCACTTTAAGGAAGCTGATCTTCTACTATACCTATCCAAAAGTCCAGGTCAGCTTGACAAACCAGCAGAGAAAAATATTCTGAGGATAAAAAAAACCAACACAGCAACTCATAGCATGAGCAGGGAAGTCCGTACTCAAGTTCTTGCAGCACATTTGGAAGAGCTGCTCTAGACATGTGCAGCTCACCCAGATCCCCCTGAGCATCCCTCGGGCCACCTGCCAGGGAACCACACACAGCCCATCCAAGTAATTGTCATCTCCTGTTTCAATGACCCTCTGCTTCTTCTCCCAAGGGCCAGATCCATCCATTACACACACGGGCAAATTGTGTACATAAAAATAAGGTCAATACATTTTTTTTCTTACATTAGAACAGTGTATTTTTTATTGTATTAGCTTTTTTTCCAGCACTTCTCTGGAGCCGTGTCAGGGTGGAAAATTGCATCAATCAATAATACAAGAAATCCAAACACTTGAAGCAGGTTGTTGGTTAAATTTCAGCATCGCCTTAATGGATGGACATCATGTAAATTTGTGAAAGCTCTTTGAATTTAACAAACGGGCTTTCTCTCTTGATGACAGACCCTCCTGCAAGGCTTCAGAAGTACTAAAAGTTTTGATGGCAACTGCTTTGTTTCACACACAGGTGTGGAAAAGGTGGAATGCCCATTTTATCTTTCAAACTAAGTTAACCATAAAACTGTGGCTGGAAGGAAAACACCTTTCAGAATTTTTTTTCTGAATACTTTAAACCCTGTTTCAAGCAGCCTCTGGTGCCAGTTCAGCAGTGTCCTGCCAAACTCTTAAGGTCATGCACGTCTGTAAACAGAGTGACACTGATGTGGAATGTCAAGGGGTTATTTCTTTTGATGATAAAAACACTAAGAGAGACTTCTGTGTGATTATTAAATAAGCCTCAGTTTTGGTACAATACCAAAACACAAAGTTATGGGGCAAGACACTACAGGCCTGTGTAACACAGCAGAAAAATGGTTTTGATGTCCTAAGGACTGAACAATGGAAAAGGTCTAGCTAAAACTCCAGAAAAATGAACACACAAAGGAGAGAAGGGAAAAGAGATGGAAAGATGGAAACAGAAGTCCAAGGAATGCAATCCCAGGAGAGCAGGCAGGGCACAGAAATAAACAAAAATCAGAAGATGAGAACAGCAACAAGCTGACGGGAGGAACTAATTTTCTTTGATATTCTTTGGACAGATCCTAAGGAACAAGAGTTTTGGACCACAAAGTTTCTCTTCCTCTCTCTTCCTTGAACAGCTACAAAATTGCTCTGGATGTTTCCAGATCTACGCTACAGAGGTACTTTTGGGATCTACCAGATTGCTCAGACAGATTTTAACTGCAGGAAGAACACGTGTACCCTCTGCAATGCCAAGTGCATGAAGAAATCGAGATGGTCTTGGCTCTACCTGAAGTACATGGTCCTCATTACCACACATATCAATTTACATTAGTCCAAGACAGTCCTAAGGCCATTTTCAAGTTACCTCTGCTGCTTAAAAAAACATTCATGTTATTTGAAAGTCAGTTACAGAGGAGTAGTAACTCCAGACATTAAAATCTGTTTTGTTTTGTCTTCGGAAGCACTTTTAACTTTCAACCATTGTTCTCCTCCTTTTGCTGCCAAAGAAGAGGCTGCTATTGTCCAAGAGTTGTTTATGACAGTCCAGTCATTGCCCACGAGGAAAGGCCACCTTTCTGCAGGTTTTGCTTGGGTACTGAGGAGTCATCCAGCACAACTGGCTGTACCCAAAGCCCAATAGTAAAAGCCAATCAAGCAGATAAAGTCACATCTATCACTTAGCAGCATCCACAAGAAGTGGGACTACGACTGACAGGCTTAACTTAACTGAAACCACAAGATGAAGAGGTCACCTGAGGGAAGAGGATTGTTAGACCTGGCCACTAAGCAGCAGAAGACAAGTCACTGTGATCAGGTCTGTGGTCAGTGTAGGGTCACACCTGCAAACAACCACACCACTCAAAACAAAAAGCACTAGCTGTGCTATTCACTGCCCTCTTAAGGGTATGCAGAAGCAATTAATTCCCCAGTTACTGCCAGGAATTAAATCCCAGGAAAATACAGGAAGTTTCTGGTGTCCCTTTTTCTCTAAGGAAACTGGCATTAGTATAACTTCCAAAATTAATCCACCTCGAGCCCTCAAGACAGATCTGTGACCAGCCCAGTCACCAGGCACTGATCAAGGCTAATCTTGACAGAGATCACACTAACCCTATGCCACCTCCTCCTAAACAAAGCACCCTCCAGACTGCTCTGATCAGCTGTCCCCTTGCTTTCCCAGGATAAAGAGGATATTTTCAGTTGGAGTAGGAGCATGTTCCTCTCCCTCCCCCCACAAACTGAGTTTTCCTCTGGATTCCTAGCACACAGGAACTGCTCTAATTCTTCTCAGTGACAGCAAGCTGCCTTTGGGAATGCAACCTGGCTGCAAGCTATTAGCAACTCACCCTCGGGGCTTTGGTTTGATTATTTTAATCAGCACAGCCTTCCATAACCAGAACCCATTTCAGACTACAGCTAACACCCTCTGCACCAGCACTGTACCCCCCAAAAAAAACCCCTACCTGGATGGAGCCCACCGATTTAAGGGCATAAACCAGCTTTGCAACTGGAAACCACAGACGTGCAGGAGCAGCTCGGGTTTTTTTTAGAGAGGAAATCCAACAATTCGGATCTCTACTCCATCCAACTTAGCTCCCCCCCCCATCATCCTGCCCAACAGCAACTTCAAACACACACAGAGGTGGTTGAGGTCAATCAAGTACACGAGTTATCACCGTGATCCCTGTAGGGCTTGGAGGAAAATATGATTATGGTGATGATAACAATAATGATGATGATGATAATAATGATAGTGATAATAGTGATAATAATGATAGTGATAATAATGATAGTGATAATAGAGACGCACAGGTTTCTACGAAATTAAGTGGCAGGTGGGAAAGGGAGGAAGAGACAGTGGGACCTGGAACAGGCCTGGAAGGGGCTGCTGCTCCTGAGGGAGAGGGAAGGAGGCGAGAGCCTCTCGCA
>NW_009952981.1:421646-448323 GCF_000747805.2 Chaetura pelagica | reverse complement strand
GAGAGGCTGTGGAGTCTCCTTCTCTGGAGACATTCAAACCCCCCTGGCCACGTTCCTGTGTGATGTGCTCTGGGTGCCCCTGCTCTGGCAGGGGGTTGGGCTGGGTGAGCTTTCCTTTCCAACCCCTGGGATTCTGTGATTCTAATTTAGGTGAGACATGAGGAGGACATTTTTCACTGTGAGGGTGGTGAGAGCCTGGCCCAGGTTGCCCAGGGAAGCTGTGGCTGCCCCATCCCTGGCAGCGTTGAAGGGCAGGTTGGATGGGGCTTGGAGCAACCTGGGCTGGCGGGAGGTGCAGGGACAGATGTCAGGGAAGGTTTGGAACACGATGACGCCGTTAAGGTTCCTTCCCCCCCTCAACCCCTGGCGGTCTATGACGGCGGGGCCCTCCCCGGGGCCGCAGGGCGGGTCGGTGCCTCCTCCGGGCGCCCAGGGGGCAGCAGCGCGCCCGCTCCCCCGGCACTGCCCTGCCCGGCGCGGCGGCTGCGCAGGCGCACTCAGGACACCCCGGGCCCCCCTCCCCCACCCCGCGCATGCGCCGTCGCAGCCGCGGCCGCCCGTCTTCCGCGCCCCCTCTCCGATGCGAGCCCGATGCCGTTGCCTGCTCGCCCCTCGCTCCCATGGCACTGAAGCGGATACAGAAAGTGAGTGGAGGCGGAGAGCCCGGGCAGCGCCTCCTGGGGCCCCCTCTTCGCCCGCTGCCCGCGGGGGGCGCGGCGGGGCTGGGCCGTGGCCGGTGCCCCGCGTTGTTGCCCCTCCGAGGCCCATCTGAGGCCTGTCCTGCCTCTCCCCCCAACCCCGCATTCCCCCGGTTACCGGGGTCCCCTCATGGGGCAGGGGGGGCTGATGAGGCGCCGCTCCCCTCGTCAGAGCGGTGTGAGAGGGGGGAAATGGGTGGATGATGCCGGTTTCCTGACGGTTTCGGGGCGCTTCGCCTTCTTGAAAGCCCTTACCTCCCACCCCCCAGTTCCCAGTCAGGGCTTTAAAGTGCCGTTAATAAACCGTCTGAGGCGCTGTCCCCTTTAGGGCTGGGGGAGAGGCGACCTGGTGTCCAGGCGATATCGTTAGGAGAGGGGTGAGGAAGGAATTCTTCACCAAAATACCGTCCTCCGGCTGCGCGGGGCTTGGTGAGCTCGGTGTGTATAAGTTTCCTCTTTCCCACATTAGGAAGTGCGGCCAGCTCGGTGACCTTTGAGTGTGTATCTCGGCTGTGGAGGTTTGGGATAATGCTTGTACGTGGCCGGGTTTTAATTGTGGGCTAAGTTTCTAGGTGCAATTTTTGGTGTAATACTTGTACATGGCCGGGTTTTAGTTGTGGGCTAAGTTTCTAAGTGAAATTTTTGGGGTAATACTTGTACACGGCCGGGTTTTAATTGTGGGCTAAGTTTCTAAGTGGAATTTTTTGGGATAATACTTGTACATGGCCGGGTTTTAGCTGTGGGCTAAGTTTCTAAGTGGCATTTTGGGGTAATACTTGTACACGGCTGGGTTTTAATTGTGGGCTAAGTTTCTAGGTGGCTGCTGTTTGGCAGGACCCAGCTGGTCACTGCACAGGGCAGACAAAAATAGCGTTTATAGCTGGTAAACACACCAGATAATGTTGGTGCCCTGGCCGTGTTATAGCGTGAATAGGTGGTGTTTGTTGCTGCTGACACGTTGCCTTGAGTCGGTGTTTGTGCTCTCCTAGTGTAGTGACTGTGCTGTCACTTCTTGTTGTGAATTCCCTTTTGCTATTGAAAAATCCTCCTGCTGCAGCAGGAGGGTTGAACTTCATGATCTTCAGAGGTTCCTATGGTTCTATGACTCTGTGATATTGGTGTTACAGAAAGAGAATTCTATAATGAACAGTTAACACCTCAGCGAGCTAATTTGGAGTGCCCTACCATAGATATGAAGTTATTTATACTTGCCTACCACAAGTTGGTTTTTAGGACTCAAACTACAAAGCTTAGTAGACTTATCATATCAAATATTAATAAATTAACTATGGTGATTTTGCTCTAGCAGTGAGTTCTGTCACACTTCCACTTATCATGGGCATGTTTTGTGTTTTCTGGGCTTCTTAAATTCCTACTTTTGGGTGTCTCCTTACCCTTGAGTTTCTATAAAGAGGATTGTCCTGCATACCTTTTCTTGCCTCTTGTTTAGTTTCATTCTGCTAAAGTAAACAGACAAAGAGCAAGTGGAAAGCCTCGTAGTCTTCTAGTATTTCTGAGGTGGAGTGGTAGTTTGGAAAGTTAAAAGGAAGGAGAAGGCTTGAAAAATCAAACTCTCTTGATGTCAATGTAATATATGGAGCTGAAGATTATGAAATGTATTTGTACAATGGTATGTTTATCCTATTAAGCTTCTTGATGTTTCAAACTGGCTTCAAGGGTTGATAGCTCTGTTGTATCTGGAGGGTAGGAAGGGATAAGATCTGGAGTAGAGGGAATGCTGTAAGGAGCTCAGAGCTCACAAAGTGCCCAGAAGGACTCTTTGGAGAAGAAAGTGTTGTCAGAAGACACAGTGGTATTTTTGGGTGCTTGTCAGTCTAGACATACTGTCTCAAGTTAAGCTTGGATGGTTTTAGGGTGGTTCAGAATTTGTACTTTTAACACAGCTGAGGGATTCTGATGGCAAGTTTGAGTGCTCACAATCATTTTGGTGGTGCATGTGTTCAGGGTGGCTGTGTCTGCAGAGGAAGCAAAACTGAGACACGTGGAAATGTTTGTGAGCATTTTTTGGCTCATACCATTTGAGACTCCAGTTCCTAGACAGTATTGCCATTGTGCTCTGTGTGGTTTCAGCCCATCTCCCATGAATCTGCCTGGAGGCACTCCTCAGAGGAGGACAGCCTGCAGACTTCATGGGTGTACACTAATAGTGGAAGGATGTCTTGTCCTTGGGAGCTTTCTGAAGATACAAGCAACTGAGTAACGAACAAACAAGTTGATCATTGCACATAAGTGTATCAGCTTCATTGGTGGGAGGGTGGAAGTGCAGTGAGGACAGGAAACCCTGTGGTATAAGCACAGCTGTCAGTGCCACCTCCATGGCAAGTTCACTTTGGAGTTCTTGGAATGATGAGGGACTCCTGCTCATCTACAGCCTGTATTAGTTTACCTTGTCAGTGCTTTACTCTGCTGTGCCATAAAAGAGGGACAGTGTCTCTGCACTGTCAAAAACTTAAGGCTGCCCTCTGAGGTAGCACCAATGTTCCTTGGGGCAGCAGTTGCTTCTCTGTAGTCTGTGATGCACCAGTGAAATAATAACCCATGTTTCTGTGGGCATCGTGAATTCCAAATGTTGCAAATTAGGGGAACAAAACATTTAGTGGCAGCTTCAGTTGGAATGTTCTGCAAAGAAGCCTTCGTTGTTACCATGACTGGAAATGGAGGAGACAGCATGGCTTTTGTGAAAAATAGGAAATAATGCAGGCTGTCAGGTTTTATAAGTTTGTGTGTATGTCAGTTCTGCCCACTGGCCTGGTGCAGAACCATTTTCTGAGATTCCTGGTCCAAATCCTGTGTTTACATAGCAAATTGCAAGTTTGCTGTCCTGCCAGCTCAGCATCACAGCTGAGGTAATTGCTTTCATCATAAATCCTATACTTCATTGTAAGGATGGGTTGATGTTATGCTTGTAAAAGGCTCAGGTTATTTGGAAATCCCTACAAACCCAGTATCTACTTTTGTTACAGGCAAACGGATTTAGAAGAGATTTTGAAACCAGTGGCAAACTATTTTCTGACACATTTGAAGACTGGTTTAAAAATAGCTATTGGTGTTTTATCTTGGTGGTGCATAGGACTTGATTGTTTTCCTCTCACAACTCAGAGGGAACAGAAGTATTCAAACATTTAGATACCCCAGTGAACTATGTTTGTTCTGTATGCATCGACCAAAAGGGCATAGAGACTTGAATATTCATGTTGAAAATAACTTTTGTGACTGTAAATTGATTCAGGAGGTAAGATTTTATCAATATTCATCATTCAGATTTTGACTTTAAACCATGGAGTCACGTGCTGTATTTGGATGGCAGTAAAGATGATTAAGATTTGGATTCATAAATTGAATTGTTTCAGTTTGCTTTCAAAATACTAGCTGTGTTATCAAAGCAATATGTATTTTTTTCTTTAAAACAACGTATAAAAATATATTCTTTATTACTAAGAGTTAATTTTATATGAAGAAATGTTATGATGAATGCTTGCTCCCCATTTTCCAAATTTAGAAAGAGCAGACAATCCTTTAACTAGTCTAAGTATAATCAATGATGTTTTCTTTTGACAGGTGCCTCCAAACCTTGCTGTAATAGCAGCAGTGTATTCATGGAGTTAATAGGAAGTGAATCTGGTCTGCAGTTCTTTTTGGGCAAGTGTCCTGGTTTGGGCCCAACATGAGGACAAAGAACCAGCCCCATGGCTGCTCATTCAGGCAACTCCTCCCTCACACACACAGTCTGGAATGGGGAGGACAAAGCTCATGAGACAAAGGACAAGGAGGGTTCTTCACTGATTAAGGTTCTGGGCAAAACAGACTCGGCCTGGGAAAAATAAAATAATTTAATGTCACACTAATCACACGCACACAGGACACAGACACACATAGAGCAGTGCTTGCATATGTTACCCCACCCCTCCCTTCTTCCCGGGCCCAAATCACTTTGTTCCAAGTCCACTGGCCACAAAATCCAAGTCCAGTGGCCGTGTTCACCCCTCCTGGCACCTTCAGAGAATGTCCCACCACGTTCTTCCAGGAGTGCAGGGGCACAGCTGCCATCTCACCATGGGTTGCAGGGAAACTTCTGTTCGGGCACCTTCTTCCCCTTCTTCCTCGCCAAGCACCAGGATCTTCATCCCAGCACTCCCTTTCACTTCTTCAGCTCAGCTCTTCTTTTTCTTTAAGTGTTCCTCTGCTCAACTCTCACGTCGGTTCTTTTGTTTGTTCATGGCAGAGGAGCATCTGTTGTCCCTCTGATGGCTCCTTGGCTGGTTGGAGCAGGGGGAGCTTCTCAGCTTCTTACTGGAGCCACCCCTGGGGCTCTTCCCCCGCTACCAAGAACCCACCAAACCAAACCAGAATAGCAAGAAATTTAGAATTTAGCTGGCAAACAGAAAACCCTGTGTTTAAAATTATGGTGTGGAAAAGAGCTCCGGTTGTGGCTTTATGTCACTTAGAGAATTCAGATAGCTTTTGGTGATGCTGCCTGCAGTTTATTTTGGTCTTCTGATAGTCTGCAGTCTTTTTTTTTTCTGAGTGTTTCCTTTTTTAAACTGAAGGAGACATTTTCAGGGTTGTTTTTTTTTGTTAGTACTCATGCTCATAGCCATGGGGTGTCCCTGAGCACTATGCCCAGAATATTTATCTCCTTGTTATCCAACTATCCTTTACAATCTTGTTCCAGTAGCTTTTTTAGGAGAGAAACCTGTCTGCTCATGAAGCATATAAGTGTTAAACTGACCTTGCAGTCTTCACCAACTCTATTCTTCTATGAAATATATCCTATATTACATTTTGACAACGAGTCTGCGCATTTCCAGCTTTTGTAAGTGTTTTACATCTGTTAAACCTGTTTTTGATATTTTTGCCTCAGGCTGGGCCCAGAGCTATTCTACAGTGTGAGGTGCAATGAAAGGTGGTGATTTGGAGGCTTTGCTGTCTCCATCTCCAGTAATTGTTATTTAGCATTTGTAGGTGACACTAGTAATGGCTTTATTAGCTGCACCTCCTCATGCATCCTGCAGACCTCTGTGCTCTGCTGCTGTCCTGGAGTTACAAAGAGGTGCTGGAGCATCCATTCATTACAACCACTGAGGGGTATAGAATTAACAGTATTCTATTCTACTCTCTAATATTTCCTGTATTTGGGAATATTAGAAAATGGATTCCTACCATTGTCCTCAGCTTTGCTGTTTTCTCTGCACAGGCTTTTCCTGGCTGCACTGGGATAGTGTGCCATGTGTTGAAGCTCTTTGTAGATGCCTTTATGCTTTGACATTCACCAGGCCTTGAAGTAACTGATACTTATGTTTTCAGCTCTTGCAGGCAAAATCGTGGGCTTGTGACTTCTCATACCAGTCCTTGCACTGATGGACACTGCAGCTTGGAGTGTTGACTTTCTCTTCTGAAACCAAACCTGCAGTGCTCTGAGCTCTAATCCTGCTGTTAGCCTGCAGACATCAAAGTCTTGCACCAACATTTTCTAACAATATTGATGTAGACAAGGCCTTGAAGTAACCAGACCTGTATCGTGCAGCCACATAATGATAATCCATAAAACATGGACAAAACTGCTGGAAACAGTTCGCTTAAAACCCTTAGTGTTGACCCTGTGATGCCATACATGCAGTTCTCTTGCACTTCTTGGTGAGGCTTCAGCACATGGTGCTTTGTAACTCTGCAGCCTTGCTTGACACAGCAAGGTTTTGGGCTTCTTGTGAATAGCATCTTTACTGCTTTGAATAGAGAATTCTTATATTCAACATCTTGTTCTTCTGCAAATATATCAAGTCATGAAGAACTTCTACACTTACTCTAGGGAATCATCACAACTGTTCTGTAGTGTTCATCTTTGGACACTGGCAAGTCATTCTGACTTATAGAGGACAATTTGACTGTCCTTGCACCATTTCAAAAGATGTAGTAAAGCTTGAAGCCTAAATCTTAACAGCTCTCCAGATAACTTTGCTTTTAATATGAAGCTTAAACAGCACAACTAACAGTATAAAACTCAATAGTTCTTTGCTGATCACAGCTTTATCTGAGCCTGCCTGTAAAGGCTCAAACTCTTAACACTGTCAAATGCAATTTACCAAGTTCGATCTTTTTACCATTTGTGTAGTTAAACCATATTAGCTTTAGTACGTTATTTCTTATGTTTGGAAAATATGTCTTGAATTTGCTCTGTCAGACTTTTGAAGTCTGGTTTTATGTTCCCTAGCTGCAAAAGCTCTCTGAATTGTATCAGTTTCACTTTCACCTCTTGGAGTTGGTTGAAGAGAGCATTTTCATCATTATTAGGGAAATATTAATAACAGAAGTTGATACTTCTCGTCTGATTAAAAGCAAGTGTTTTATCATGGACAAATTTCAGTGCCTTTAGCCTGAACAAATTGAAAGTGGGTCCCTGAGGAGCCTGTTCCAATTCCTACCCATTCTGAAGTACATATGTACATAGGAATGAAAACCAATTTGTGTGAGTTGTGGGTGTGCTAAGCTCTCAAGGAAAGCATCTAGCAAATGAGAGTGCTGGTACAGACTTGCAACTGCAAAATACATGCTTGCCTAGCACTTTGTATATGCATTAAGGAATGTTTGCACATATTTTTAGAGACCTTCTGAAGAGCCTAAGCTGCATAGTTTTCCCATCATTGTTTTTTAGTCTGCCATGATTGCTATAAAACACATGATTTTCAGTTCTCTCTTTTGGCTAACAATCTTGTGTAGCTGCCTTTTTTTACTGTATGTCTTAAGACTTAATCTCTTGTTAGATTAGATCTTGAGTTGCAAATTAGAGTAGACAGTGGCTGTAGCTGCTCTGCTGCTGGTAATTCTTGTTTACAACTCTCATGACTCCTGGAAACTTGAGACTTGTTGACTCCCTTCGGGTACTGGCAGGGGCTTGGCTTTGCATAGGGTGCTAGTTCTCTGTATCACTCCCTCACTGAAATGGGAATCCTCCTATTACAAAGGGAACTGCACTTCTAAAGGGTTTTGCTGTTGCCTTTACTCAAAGTCTAGGCCAGAATTTTGTTTCTGGACCAAGATACAATTTCACCAACAGAATAATGTTTGAGGGTGGACGACGCTGTAGTTGGCAACCTGGAATATTGCCATATATATCAAGAACTGTCTCATTTGAAATCACAAAGGTTGTGAGGAGTAACTTCAGAGCAAGCAGTGCTATTACTTCTCTGTTACCTGACTGAAGGTGTGTTGCAGTACCTTTCTTTGAACTCAGGTCCAAGAACTGCGCCTCTAAGAAGTGTGCCTGACTTGACCTGCCAGGTCCATGGTCAGCTGGGTCCCTCCAAGACAGAACTGTTTGAGCTGAAATGTTTGCTGGGTGTTGTCAAGGGGTAAATATATCACAGCAGTTGAGAAGTGCAGAGTTTTAACCCTTTTGGATCACGCTACAGACACAACTTCTACACTGGAGTTAAACTTAAGTTGCAGTTTAAAGCTTGATTTTGGAATTTGTCTTGACTAATGATTTTTTGGTAGAAATGTTTCCATTGTTACTCCACCAGCTAAATTCAAGGAAATATTTGCAGAGCTGCTTATGTCTATTGTTAACTTAAATGTGTACATTTTGAGTAATTAGTTGCCTGGCTTAGAAACAGTGGTTTAGCACACATCTTCTGGCTTGTTTCAATAGAAGTATTAACACATAATCATAAACTTAGCACAGTTCCTATCAGCTTAGAATTGGAAAAAATTGTTTGTTATTAGTGGAGTGAAATATCAGGCATGGAAAGTAGCATATTGAATGAACCAATATTAATGCCTGGCTTGTTTTGCCCTTGACACAGTGATGATAAATCAGATGGAAGGTTGAGCTGATTTTGTGTAATTAAATAATAACTTCAAATTATTTGTGGCTCTGTGGACTTGTGTAAGAGAAATAAACCAGTTGACCTGCAGAAGCTTCTCCAAATGCTGCTCTTAAATTTCAGCTTTCTAGGAAAAGCAAGTTTAAAAAGCCTGGAGGAAATGAAATCAAGATATGTGAAATTAGGTGTGGAGAGATTATTTTCCTTTGTTTTCTGCCTTTCTTAGGGACCTTTGTTATGTTCATCTGTCATCTCTAGGCAGATTGCAAGCGTTTTATGACTTAGTTTAACTCAGCTAGTGTACATAGGCTAGGCCAACACAAGAAGCTTTTGTGAAATCAAAACTGAAGGAGCAGAATAGCACATACATTTCTAAATTAAGCAGTGAGTTTGCAGGCAGATCAAGAAACCTTTCATTTTCTTCTCTTTTTTCTATGTCTACTTTGGTATATCCAGCTTATTCTGAACTTGGCTATAACTCCTAAATACTCTCAGATACTAATTTGTAGCACAGTATTGTCTTTAAGCTGCAGACCTCACTGGCAAAAAATCCCCTTTCAGTATCAGTGGGCATCTCAAGTGGTGTTTTCTTTAAAAATGCCACAAGTCTATTTAATCAAATCTGTTTGTGTTCTCACTTTTGAAGTGGTGTCTGTTTTCATGTTGATGGCTTTCAAATACTGGTGTGTTTCTCACAGGAGCTAAGTGATCTGCAGCGAGACCCCCCAGCCCACTGCTCTGCTGGACCTGTTGGAGATGACTGTAAGTTTGTCATTGTACATTGTCACAAGCGACCCCTTCTGGTTACAGAAAAGCTGAGAAAAATCTCTTTAATTGTTGTATCTTTTTGACTTTCAGTGTTTCACTGGCAAGCGACAATTATGGGACCTGTAAGTATATAACTCGTGCCCCTTAGAATATACACCTGGCTTCAGAAGGGTATATTTGGATTGCTGTAAGCATGACAGTCAAATTCAGCTGTGCTGGGTACAGATTAACTGTTTAGTGTGGTGCTGTTCTTAGTAGTCTGAGACTAGTTTCTCTCTGTAATGGTTCAAATATCTGTCTCCATGAAGCTAGAGGTGCTTAGTCAGCTGCAGTGGCTGAACTGGTGATGTGGGCTGCAAGGTGAAAAGCTTGCTTTTCATAGATGGTAATTTCAATTCTGGAAGATTCACCCATCAGAAAGGAGGAAGAGTGGGTGTAATGCAATGTGGAGTTTGGTAACTGTGAGCAAGGAGTTGCACAGTGTGAATTTGGGGCTTTTGGAGCTGATTGGATGGCTGTGACATAGCTCTGACTAAAGCAGAAGGGTTTTGCAAACTGTAGAGGAGCAATTGTGGGCACTTACGGTTTCTGTGTGAAAAAGGCCTGCTTTCCTTGGCTTGGGGGGGATCTCTAAAAGACCCCATTTATGACTCTTGTCTAGCAAATAACATAAGAAAGAGCAATAATAAATACGGACATAAAACAGGACAATAAAGCTTAAGAACGGAAGAGTTTAAAGGAAAACTGAAAAGAGTTTTAGCAAAAAGAATCAAGAACAAGATGTCCTGAAGGAAGGGGTGTTGATTGATAATCATGGTAAGAAGTTTGTATCCCTAGTGTTTTCCTTTTGGAATGAAGAGTTTGGAAAGAGGAGTCTGTGTTTCAAATGGTGAGTTGAATGACTGAGAGGTGAAGTTTTGAGACAATGCATTAGGATGCAGCATCACATGGTGGAGAAAGGTGGAACTGTGAAGCAGTGAGAATCAGTTCCTGATCTGCCAGTGGTATGCTGGAGTCTGTTGTCCAACTTGTCCATGGCCCAGCAGCAGTGGGATTTTTCTCTAGAATACTAATCCTTTTGCCATTTTTCTTTAAAAACACATACAAAGTTGCTCTGCATTGCTTGAAGCTAAATGGCAAAACAGCAAAGTTCAGAGTTAACAGAAGCTTCCATGCAGATTGCCACCAATAATGTCTTTGTTTCCAGTGACTCTGATCACCTGAGTAAGGGAAGAACTAGTACCTAAATCCTGACTTAAATTCCATTGTTTCTTCCAGCTTGCAGTTCACCTTTCATATTCTGCACTGGAAAATACTCTTCTCTTTGCTTTGGGTTCCTCAGTTTTCTCTAGTTAAGGATGAGCATCTCTTGCTGACCTTTCTCAGCCATATCTGCTGAGAACACTGTCAGGATATTGGTCTTTTATCTTGATAACACAAGGAAATAGGGATATCCATCCTGTGCATTTCCTGGTGGCCTGAGGGAAGCATAGGACTAAAGTTTTATCTTCAGAATTCACTCCCTAGGTGTAGAAGCAGAGTAACCTCTTCTCCTCTCTGTGGGCATCATCACTTTGCTTTATATACCTTACAAAACATACTGTGACCTCACTTTGCCTTCTGTCTGACACGGGATGTGTCTCATCTTCAGCTTATTTTAACTTTGGCAAATCCAAGCAGTCCTTTCAAACCTCCTGGGAAGTTCTGTGGCCATCTTTGCTGGTGTTACCTAATGCTGACTCCCTAGCAGTACTATATATAACCTGCCTCACACTGCAACACTTCATTTGGAATAAGATGACATGACTTAGTGGACCCCTTGTGACTTTACTTCCTGTATTCATCTTTAAAGCTGTAATTTTTTCTCATTTCCAAGGTGAATATTTTATTTAAAAACAGTTTGCCTTTGCTTCCCTAAGAAATCCCAAAAACTTGGTATTTTGCAGCTTTGCTGAGATTGGATTTCTGTGTTGCTGTTTTAAACTCACCAAGTAATGAGAGAGGTTTTCTTCTTCTTCTTCCCTTAATCAGAAGTGGGAGCACTGCTTCCTATCACCTAACAGTGAGACTTTACTTCCCACTTCTCTAGCTAATAAAAAGGAAAGCTTTCCTCTACAGAGGGCTGCAAGAAGGTTATTTCTGTTACCTGTGTGCAACCTAGACATAAACCTGTGCACATGTTCTCTAAGAAAATGCATGTTCACAGGTTTGTACAGGTCACAAAGATGTTGTGTGTTTTAAAACTTCCCTGATGTCATCATGCTGAACTGAATTATGTTGGAAAATCCCACTCTTCCTACTTCTTACTCTTCCTACTCTTAGCTTCTTAAGGTAAGTATATTTGTAGCTTAAGGATGGAGGAGGATCAGAGCAGCTGTGGTGTTGCAGGGAGACAGGATTTGGAAGATCTGCTCCGGGTTTTGTGTTCCCCTTGGTGAGGTGGAGCTGAGCTCCAGGAGTGCCTTGCAGCCCAGATAGTGAGGAAGGGAGCAAGTTTAAGCTGATGGATCAGCAGTTTTGTAGCTCCACCAGTCCAACACTGCTCTCTCCCTCTCTCTCTCTCTCTCTCTCTCCCCCACAGAAGGGCAGCACTCCAGAGCCATGTTGGTCTCCTGCAGAAGCAGCCATGGTTGGTTCTACTGGATCTCCACAGGCCACTGGGAAGCTTCAGTTCCCTCTGTGCCTTCCCAGTACACAGTCCATACGGGGCTGTGGCCCATAGCACGGGCTGTGTACTGGGGGAGAAGGGATGTTTAAGGATACACACAGCTTTAGGAAGTTACCTGTGTTCAGAAGGGAATCTCCAAAGTAATTTAAATAAATATTAATATTTTGTTTTGTTTTTTTCCCTAGCCTGATAGTGCATATCAAGGGGGAGTTTTTTTCCTCACGGTACACTTCCCAACAGACTATCCTTTCAAGCCACCAAAGGTAAGACTTTTCCCTCAGAAGTTATGCAATGTTTTGTTTCTTTGCCTTAGTTGTTTCTTAATTTTGGAAGCTAAAAGCAGAAAAGCCAGCAATAGGGTCCATGTTCATAGCAGGTGAAGAGAAGACTACAATAAGTTGTTGGCAGATGGAGTATGACTGGAGCTGAAGGGACAACATTAAGGATTCCAGATGCAAGAGACAGCATTTTATGATACTTGAGGTTTATTTATTTCTTTATTTTTTGCTTCTAGATTGCTTTTACAACAAAAATATACCACCCAAATATAAACAGTAATGGGAGTATTTGTCTTGATATCCTGAGATCCCAGTGGTCACCAGCTCTGACTGTATCTAAAGGTAAACTCACAGATTTGCTGATCAATGTGTGGAGTTGCTTACACTGTCATGGCACTTCCCTTTTCCTGAGGGGTGGGAGTGGGAACTCATCCTGCATGTTGCAGAAGTGGCAAATTCCATTGGAATTGGTGTAATGATCTTGCACAGTTTATTCAGCGCCAGGTTGCATAAAATAGTATGTGCACAGCAAAGACATGTAATAAAACAAGTTGGGGAGATTAATAAGTGTCCAATTAGCCTGAAATACGACTTCTGTATTATAGTAGACTGTGCATGCAGAACTGAGGAGAAACTGGTGAGTAGAGCTTAAAAATCAAATTAATTAGGATGTAAGTGGAAAACCCTGATACGTGAGGTGTGTGGACTTACCTGGTAGCTCTTTGGGGTGTCTGAGCATCCTTGTGTGGGCTAAGGTTTTAATTACACTGTAATTTAAAATTAGTTTTCTTCTGCTTCGCATTCCTCTAAGATGATTCCTTTGAAACGCAGCTGCTTCCAAAGTAATCAGTAAAATATTTGCTAAAATATTCTGCTCCTATAGGTAAACTTTCTCAAGTTGGGCAATTGCTTTTTGGAACCTTGAAGTCCCAGCTAAGTGATTCATTTGTTGCAGGCAGTTTGTGTCACTTCAGAAGCTGCTTAAAATGGGGGGTGCTGTCACTGGTTTTCCTTAGCCATCTCCCAAGATGCTTGGCCACACTCTTAGACATAGTACAGACAGTTCTCATGGATCACATCTTCCTTATTCCTTGAGAGCTCCATAAGCTACATGTCTGTTTTTAGAACGTTGTCATCACATGTTAGTCCTTGTCCAGGGGAAATGGTTCTATCCAAGTGCATAACAACCGCTGCAGGAATTGCACAAGCTGGATACAGTCCAAGCTTCATGCTTTTTCCTAGTGGTGTTGCTGAAGACCTGGGTTACTCTTGGGTGTAGTTGGTGTCACCTTTCCACAGAAATGAGTTGGTTTATTGCTGAGCAAAAATGGTCTTGTTTCTAGTTATTTAGAAGGTATTTAGCTAACAGGAGTTGGCACTTGTGTTTAACAGTTGGCATTTACAACTGAAAACTCTTAAGTTTTCAGATTTTCAGCACTTTTCTGTAAGTCTCTTGTTGAGTGTTCCTGTACTTATAAAGAGGAGCAGTCTGGTCTTATGTGTTCTGATTTGTTGTGTTTGCACATGATATGTTTTTTAAACTGGAAATCAGCTCAATGGCTCATGGATGTTTCTCCTTGATAGCTCTTGTTCCACTGACTCAGAGGATTACACCTCTGCTTGGTGTGACCAAGTATTCTAACCTGAGTTCCTAATATTGCTGTTGTATTTGGCACTTAATAGAATGAAACATGTCAGTATGAAGTGGTTGAACTTGATGCAGCTGAAAAGAGGTGTAAGTCTGGGCTCTTCTGTAACAAGACAAAGCAAGGGGAAAATTCTGTTCTACAGCAGATTCTTGCTGGAGCCTCAAATTCCCTTTCACAAGATGTTTAGGGTTGTAGAGGTTGTGAGTTCTCTGGTCTAGCATTAGGTGTTGTTTACTTAGGACCTAGAAAAATGGTGCTATATAAGCATTTCTGAGCAGAACTGCTGTGCAAAAGCTGAAACTAACACACATTCTCTTTCCAGTCTCTCTTCTACCACTCTCCTTCAGGGTACTGGACTATATTAAATGGTTGTATAAATAAAGCAAACTGACTTGTTTAATCTTGTGTCTCTTTTGTTTAGTTTTATTGTCCATATGCTCGTTACTCTGCGATCCTAATCCTGATGATCCTCTAGTACCAGATATTGCACAGATCTACAAGTCAGACAAGGAAAAGTGAGTATAACATATATTCTTTGTGTGTGGTTCTTGCAGATGGTTACCTGCTATGTCATCTTCTATCTTAACTTTTAAAGAGACTCTTTTCATAGATTTCTACAGGATTAGATTTTTAAATCCTGAGGGCACCCACCAGTGGCCTGGCAAGCAGGAAACTGGAGGCTGTGGGTGTTTTGAGCGCAACCAGCCTACATTATGGCCTGAGCTGTCTTCTCTAACAGGGTTAATTAAGGCTCCTGTGGATTTCCTAGGTGTGTGTGGGATGAAGAAAGGCTGAAACACAAGGTTGGTTTAGGATAGTAAACAAGGAATAGGAGTCTCTAAGGTTTTCCAATTACATCTGGTCCTAATTTGCAAGAAGGGAATAACCTTCCCCCAAATTAATCTGTCAGAGATTTTGTGGTGGCTTTGACAATCCAATGAATTGGTGCGAGCCACACAGCACATTCATAGCCAGCCTGACTTTGTCTGGTGACTTCTTCAAGCTGTGGAAGAGGTTATGGGTTTGGTTTGAGGCAGGCTTTTTATCCTTGGTACTCAAGCTGTTTTTTGTTAAACTTACTAATAACTATTTTAATTATTAGACAATCTGCTTCCGATTCTGTGGGGTGTTTGTGATATCCAGGAGAATTTGTGACTGTTTAACTGAGGAAATTGCTTGGTACCTTTTTTTTGAGTACTGAGCCACTGAGGACTGGTTGCAGTGCATGCTAATGGCCTGTGTTTCATCACCTGCCAACCACAGCTGCAGGAAGATCCCAGTATTGCTTTTACCTGAAGGACTGGATAGAGGAAGGATGTGGAAGTTACATGGAAGCCTGTGGTCTAGTATTTCTCTTCCCTAGATTACTAGAATGGCTTTTTTTTTCTGACAGTTTGATAGAAGCAAATCATGTAACTCGCTTCTGAAGTGCTGGAGCTCTGTGGCTTCTGCTCCCAAGCAGTTCACTTGAAGATGTGGTGCCTCAGCTTCTGCTCATTGGTATCTCAGCTTTTGTCCATCCAGTTAATAGTCATTTCAGCTGTTGTGCCTCCTGCTTGTGAATCACAGAAGGTTAGAGGTTGGAAGGGACCTCTGAAGGAAGTGAGCAAGGGATATTTTCCTGTTTCTAAAACTTGACATGTAGTCATTGCTGGAGAAAGTGAGTGAACATGTAGTCTGGACTGTAGCTTTACCATCTTACACTGATTTCCTACTACATACTTGAATCTCACCTTGGATTTAGGAAATTAAAAATATGTCTGGTTGCCCCTGAACGTTTATCTATGAGTATTTTGCTCTTCAGTAAAACTCCAAAACTTGTATGGTAACATTATTTTTGAGCAGAACGACAGTTAGTACGTGAGTTGCTATACTGATCTTAAGAAAAATCTTGTCACCATTTTCTCTGGAGGACTCAGAAGAAAGTGAATGTGGCTGGAAGAGTGGAATATAACCAATGTGAGGGCCAGAGGGACAGTTCCTGGTTTTCTAAAGACATTGACATGTGGGAGTGCTGGTCAGCTTCATACCAGAAGGAAAAAGACATAAAACTTAAAATCTAGTAAAAATGTTTTTCAGGAAGTTTTTCTTTCAGGTTCTGAAATGCAGAATGGAGAGTTAAAAAAACCACTGTGCCTTCTATCCCCACCCTTTCCATATCTAGTTGATGCTACTGAATTTTATGCAAACTAAAATGTGTGAATTTTGTCAGTGTTACAGCACACACATGCAGGAATAACTAGGTACTAATAAGGGAACCAGTTGTGAAATGTTAATTAAATATGCACAACAATACACATTTTAATCCAATCCTGTGAGACTGTTTTGATGGGTAACTTTAGAAACTGAACATTCAGTGGGCATGTGTTTCTTGGCTTTTAGACTGTTCTAGTGTTATTTGAGTCAATGCTAAGAGGTGAAAATCTCATGACATCTGTAGGAAGTGACTGTGTGGCCTTTGTCACAGACCTCACTAACAGCTCTTCACTCTGGTGCCTTCCCTCTTGACACACAGGTACAACAGACAAGCAAGAGAATGGACTCAGAAATATGCAATGTAGACTTGTGAAGACTTCCTCAACTACCACAAGTACTGTAAACTCAAAAGCAGCCAGAGCACAGTTCCTGTTCCAGTGTGTCATAATGTCCCTTGAAATTGTTTTCACCCATGTAAGTGTGTTTCTGGAGCAAGGGCGAATAAACTTCTGAAAAATAACCTTCTGACTGTGATGAGAATATTGATTCTCTTTCTGTGCTTTGCAGAAGACATTTATTATGGTTTTTAGGAGTTGGACACATGCATCTTCAGACTACAAGATCCATAATGCAGTTGTAAAGCAACCAAAATCTTTTTTGCTGGAAAAAAAAGTAGTTTGTTTTTATGTGATGAATACTGTATGTGTGTCCTTTGAAGTATGTTGTCTGTTTCATAAGTGTGTTCAGATTTCATTTTGTTAGTTCACTTATCTAATTTGTTTGGTTGTTGTTTTCTTATTTTATGGTATAGACTAAATATTTTATTTCATGTTAGACTGACTTCCTTGTGCACAGTATTGACAAGATACAACTGCTAGTGATGGAAATGATTGGAGTATCCCACACAACAGGATATTCTAAAGACTGCAGATTTCTTAAAACCTAAAATAATCTTTGCACTGTATTTCTTTGTATGCTGATGATGGTGAAACACTTGGTTTGGATTCTGTTGCATACTTAATTTTATTGCAATGTGAACTAATTGCACTGCTTTGTAGAAAAAAATATGTAACCGTTTTGTTGCTATTCACACCTGATTTTTTGACATGTGGGCAACATAACACTATTACAGACCTTTACAAATCTAAATGTAGCCTTTTCCATAGAAATAAAATGCATTTTCTACTACTTGTCTTGGCTTTTTTAAAATAAGGCATATCCTTAAAGTGCTTGCTCTAACATGAGAGAATCACAGTCAGTCTGCATGTGTCCTTGTAGACAAAAAGGAAAAGAAAGCCATGCATCATCTACTACTTAGAATGGTATTGCAATTAATTTTTATGCTAGCTTTAGCTAATTGGTTTAGCATGCTGTGCCCATTGTTTTACATAGGGTTTCAACTAGTTGAATTACCTCTCTATTAATCCACGGAGGAAGTAACATAGTGTTTGAACATCAATCCCTTCAGCCAAGCTGGTCTCTCTGCAGTATCAGATTGTTGCAGTAAACTTAGAGCACTTGAAGCTTCAGGCTACACTTGTGGAAAACCTAGAGATCTCTTCTATTCAAACCAGAGTTATTGTCATTTCATACTCTACCTTCTTCTTGCCTATCTGAAAATAAAATTGTTTGATGAATGTTTCTCTCTGTACCTCAGCCAGGCCAGAGCACTGGTGGGCAGCTGGGAAATTCATCAGCATGAAACTAGACTACAAAAAGGTCTGGGTTTTTTTACTGCCATGAGTACCAAACTGGATTTTGGGGTGTGGACAGGAACTGTGTACAGCAGGAGCTTTTATTCCTCCCAAGGGAACTTTGTTGCCTTCATGCTTGCTGATCCCAGTGGTGTGAAGTTGGTCCTGAAGGGGGAGAAGGTCCCTTCTGTGCTGTGGTTTCCTCCATGATGTAACAGTAACTTCTGAAACAAAAGCTTGATGGAGAGTGACTGTTGATGTTAAAATATTCTTGTTTCCTCTAGCTTGTAAGCTGAATAAACTTGGGGTTTTTGTTACTAAAATGAGTGCTTCATTCTACTTGAACCAGGACACTGTGGTTTGGAAGGCAATGCTGTTGTTTATACTTATTTCCCAAATGGTGGTGGGACACTTTGACCATCAGAATGTGTTCCCAGAGCTTTTATTTTCTTCTGGATTGGCAGTAACACGTTTGTTCTAGAAGTTACTTACACCTTTGCAACATCTGTACTGAACTATGTGAACTGGGAAGCTTGACTTGCAGCTCAGGATACTCCTGGTTTCTTGGTTTGTATGAGGGATGGGTTTAAAATATTTGTACTTTAGCTGTTAATTGTTAATTATTATTTTTTTTGCTGTGTGCCACACGTGCAGGAATGACTTCCCACCCCAGCAGGATGATCACAAAACAAAGCCCAACACCCAGTAAGGTGTTCTGCCTACAGTGTTCTTAGATACTTGTGAAAAACGATTGTCTTACAACTACCCTGTGTGAAGCACGTCTCTGATTCCTGTCACCCTCCTGCCACTTCAGCCTTTCTCCTTTTGAAACTGTATCTAGCTGAGATAAATACACCGTTGCTCGAAGTTTCTTGAAGAGTTGGTCAGATTTCACCTATGGAGAGGGTTGTCTACACTAGTGCTCTAATCTAGAGTTCCTCTCTTGATGCTTTTTGAGGGGAAAAATGTACAGTGGAAAGGTGATGCCATCCTGTGGTGGCTGCTGTGTTGGAAAAAGCCCTTCTCACCTCTGTGTCCTTTTTCCTGCTCAGGGCTGGCCTTCCCGCTCCCCAACCCGGCAACTCTTACCCAGAACTCATCAAGTCCCCTTTAACTAGTTCCCAATCCGTGTCCCTTTCCTCCCTGCGGCCTGACGCGATACAACGCGGCAGGAAACCACCCAGAACCTGCTGTGCGGTGGGAGCCGGGGGGCTGGGGTAACCCGGGATGGGTTAAACCGGATGGGTTAAACTGGATGGGTTAACCCGGGGATGGGTTAAACGAGTGGGGGAGTCACTTTGTTCCTGGGGTGAGGGGGCGTGGCCTGTCTGGAGCCACGCCCCTTGCAGGCGGGCAGCCAATCGCCTGTCCCGGCGGTGAGTGTCCTTCCTCCCGCGTGGCCCCGCCCCGCTCCCAGGATGCACCGCGGCAGCCATGGCGGCGCTGCTGGGCCGGGCCGCGGCGCTGCTGAGCGGGGCCCAGCGGCTCCTCAGGTGCGGGAGCCCCGGGAGCGGGGCTGGGGGGGGGGTTCCCGGCCGTCTGAGGGGCTGCGGGGTCCCGTGAGGGGCTGTGGAGGTAACTGGGAGTGCCGTTTGTGCAGGGGCTGCGGCGTCGTTGGGCCGGTGGAGCGCGGTGCGTGCAGCGGGGCCGGCGCGGAGCAGCGACCCAAGAGGCCTCTGACCGCCTATTTCCGCTTCCTGAAGGAAAACCACGCTGCTTTCAGGCAAAACAACCCAGGTGTGGGGGCTGGAGGGCTTAGGGTTGCCTTGGCTTTGATTTCACAGGATCCCAGACTGGTTTGAGTTGGAAGGGACTTGGAAAAACCATCCAGTCCCACCCCCCTGCTTGGGCAGGGACACCTCCCCCCATTCCTGGCTGCTCCAAGCCCCACCCAGCCTGCCCTTTAGCCAGGGCTGGGGCTTCCACACCTTCCTGGGACAACCTGTTCCAGTGTCTCACCACCCTCACAGTGGATGTGCTTATTTCTTACCAAGAATCTCATTTGGAAAGAACCTGGTTTTGAACGTGGCCTTGTGATGAATGTTAACGTGGTGAAGGACATGAGGAAGATACTAGTGAGCAAAACCGTTTCAAAGCCTGCTTTGCTTGGTAGCTCAAGAGCTCAACAGGCTGAAAGGTTGAGAATAAACTGGAGTTTATTTTAGTTATGTGCTGCACTTTTGTTTCCAAAATGAACAATCTGCAAATCAATGTGCTCTCTCTTACATGCAAACTGAGATTTTGGGGCTCTCTTGCCCCAATAGAAAGAGTATTTTAAATAACCTAATTTTTTTTTTCCTTTCTCATTGGCAATGCATCGTATTTTCAAAGGTTTCAATATTGCTATATTTTGACTCAAAAGCAACTCCCCATCTGTCTTGTTTTTCTGGAATGGAGGTTGTTGATAAGAGCTTAGTTCTGCTTTTCTACTGTTGAGGTGGCTGAACTTTACACTGGAGGTGGGAGAGAAATTGTTCCATTTTCATCTTTAAGTGGAAGGGGGAAAACCTGTAAAGAATTTTTTGAGGAAAGAAAGCTTAGGTCCTCTTTTTTTTGTTATTTGGGGGGTTTTTTTAGGGCTGTTTTTTTCCCCCTCTTCACAAATTGAGGTCTCACTGGAAATCTCCAAGACCACAGGGCCAGGACCAGAGGGGAAGGCATTCAGCTGAAAAACTTAAGCAGATTCAATCCCCTGAAATTTTGTTTTGGGGAGGAGGAAATTCCTTTTTATTGATAACCTCCTGTTGGATACTATTGTGGGTGTTTTAATTTTAATTAAGATCAGACCTGGCTGCTGCATCAGGTGGGTAAAGGTCACATTGTACTTGCGTTGAAGAAGCCAGCAGGCTGGTTTCCCTCCAGGTTCAGTGCTTCTTGGGTTATATGGAAAATGATCCAGCTGACAAGAAATTAAACACTGTTTAATTGGATTAATTAACCTCCTTCTGTCTGGAAATGGTGCTTCTGCTTGTGACATGTTGCACTGAGTGTGAACCACAGCAGCCCTGCAAATGGTGCAGTTCCCTTCTACTGCCCCAGAAAGGCTGGTAGTTTTCTGAAAGGAAAACAATGTATTTGTAGAGGGAAAAGAATATAGTTACAGCTTTTCATGGGGGAAAGTGGAGAAGCTTCCTGAAGGTGCGGCTTTGATAATTTTTTTTGCTTCCATCCAGAAATGAGCAACACAGAGGTGGTGAAAAAAATAGCAGGTGCTTGGAAGGAGTTGCCAGCCTCACAGAAGCAAGTGAGTTTGTGTCTTTGAACTCTCTATAGAGTCTCTGTGGTTGTTTTGCTTAGTTTGTGTCCTCTGTGGGCTTTTTGTGTTGTTGATGGTGTTTTTTGAAACAGCAATAAAAGCATTTGGGTGCTGAAGTTCAGACATAAAAACAAGAGAGTTGAGAGGTTGTCAGGACTCAGGGGAAGATACTTTGATACTTTGACACAAGACCTTGGGTTTAAGTGTTTTTAATCTGTTGCCACAGACGCAGAAGAGTGAGACAGATCTGGCTGGGAGCCAAAATCTCATGTGTTTTTGAATAGTGATTGTGAGTGTGCATGACATGTCTGACAACATCACTATTGTACAGTTGTCCTGCTTTCGTTTGCACAAGCAAGGCAAAACCTCAGTTAATTCTGATGAAAGGACCAGCTCGGTTTTTTTGCCCTGCAGATTAGATAGTAACCAGAGACATAACTTGCAGGTAACTTCCTTCAACTTTCATCCAACCAACTTACTTTTTGTAGTTAAGTTCCTGTAGGGTTGTGAACCAGTTCTATGAATGGCTGATCTTTGCTGAATAGAAGTGACATTTATAGCAAGGCAATGATTGTTCTTCCCTGAGTGCAGTTAGTGGTTAGGAACTAGTTAGCTAGGCACTAATTGGAGTTTTCTAGCTGAAGTGATGTCTTGGTTCAACAGAATTCAAGTGTTCTTAAATCCTTTCTGGCTCCATGTGCCCTGGTACAAAATGCATTTCCATTTCTGCCTCTGCAGTGGGGATCAGGATGGGGATTTCCCAGGTCTACCCAGATGCTTGGCAGCCTGGCTCAGCTCCTCCTGTTTCCAAGGCCATGGTTTTGGGATGCTCCTATACCTGGTGTAGGAGTGTGTTCATGGAGCCTTGTGTGCTGCAGGGGGTACACACACTTTTGAAGAGTCATCATTTAAGTCAAGCTTCAGCTCTTCCTTCTTGGGTAGAGATTGTTGTTGCTTTCAGCTTCAGTTTGAAGATTGCTCTAATGTTACTGGATGACATGAGATAATTTATGGGAAGAGCCCAGGTTTTGAATCTTGAGTTCTGAACCCATTCTGCTACTGAAATTCCTGCTTCACCTGCAAATCTCAGGTTTCAGGGTTGTCTGTGATACGGTTTTTATTATTAACAGGTTAGAAGTGTGACCTTGTTTAATGGTCAGGTTCTTCTGAACTGCTTCAGGCTGGGGATTTGTTGGCATTGTAGGTTTATGAGGAAGCCAGGAAGACAGACTGGCAAAAGTATCAGCAGCAGTTGGCTGCATACAAAGCACAGCTGACCCCAGCCCAGGCTGCAGCTTTGAGAGAAGAAAAGAGAAAAAGACTGGCAAAAAGAAGATCATTCAGGGCAAAAAGAGTAAGTATTTTCAGCTTCAAGTTTCTTTTCTCTCGAGGAACCTGGAGTCTGTGTATTGAGCAGAGCTCAGGCAACTCTCAGAATAGAAAAACCCAAACAAACCAAACCCAACCAAAAAAAGCCCAACCAAAACCATTGACTAAGATAATTGCTGGTGTTGGCAGTTAATTAGGTGGCTTTCCTGGGGTTGAATACCAGAACTCGTGCATATCTTTGTGCTTACAGGTAGCTCCTCTCTGCTGGTTTTTTTTTTCTGTTCTTAAAGCTGCCCAAGGAGTGATAGGTAGTAAAAGACATTTGAAGCACCAGCACTTTATTTGGTTGGGAAGACATCTGGAAACAGCTTTTCATCTAGGCCTCTTACCTGTTACTTTACTCATCCCTACAAGGTAGTAGCTGCTTGAAGTAGCTTTGTTTTCCTTCCTTTGCTTTTTTTAAATCCTTCTGAAGAGAATAGGAAACCTAGTTTTGTGGCTTTCTTACTGAGTGGAATTTAGCAAGTCTTTGGTTTCTGGATAACTTTGCTAAACTAAAAATCAGTTTTTAAAAGCCTTTTTTCATGTCTGGAAATTCAAGATTTTACCTTTTCTTAATTGTGTTTAGCATGGGCAAGTGGTGAGAATAACCATCTTGAAACACCAAAATAGGAATTTTAGCCTGATGTTTGCATAAAATACTAAGACAAGTAGTAAATTTAGTGTTGGAAAAGTGCCTGTTTAGCACATTGAATAACTTTCCTTCTTGTTTTCAAAGGAATTGACTGTGCTTGGAAAGCCAAAAAGACCTCGGAGCGGCTTTAACATTTTTGTGTCGGAAAATTTTCAAGCAAGTGAGGGGATATCCCCTGTGGTAAGCCAGGACAGATGGCTCTCTGAAATAGAGGGGTTGTGTTCAGGGAATCTGCTGGGTTCTATGAGTTTCCAAGCAACTGTTCAGCAGTTCAGTCTCTGGGTTTTGCTTTGCTGAGGCTGTGGTCAACAGCTGCCTGGTGGCTGCTGAGGGGGGTGAACAGGCCTGAATATTTCTGCTATTTTTTTGGTTTATATTTGGGTTTGACTAGTGTGGCATTCATCTTTGCGGTCAGTCTGCTCTTAAAAATAAGCCTAATAATTATATCTTCTGTATCCTGTAGGCAAAGCTGAAGCAGTTGTTTGGTGCGTGGCAAAAAATGTCCAGTCCTCAAAAGCAGGTATGTCAGTGGCATTTGATGCTCTGATCTCATCAGAACATTAGAAACTTGGGGTGAAAATTAGTAAATTCGTACCAAATTCTGAACTGGGTTGTTAAAAGGAGAACAGTGAGCAAAACCAGTCTGAGATCTCATTTGTGTGTCTTGAAAAAAGGTGGCCATTGCCTTTCCTGGTGTCGAGGAAATGTGAGTGGGATAGGATGGGAGTTCCAGTTCTCTAGAGAGAAAGGAGAAATAATTTGCAACCTTTTGATTGATTTATTATTTTTTTCTGATCATGTGTAATATTTTTAAATGCCAGCACAGTAGTTTGCTGGCTTGTGGAAAGGTTTTTGACAGAAATGCACATGTGATGTGCAGACAGTCATTTATGAACATCACTCCCCTTCCTCCTGAAGGCCCTTTTTCCAGGCTGTTTTGAATCTGTACTTAGAACACACACCAAGTTCAAGATTTTTTTCTGGAGGAAAATAATTGGAAATAGTTCTGCAGGGTCAGTGCTGGGCCCAGTCTTATTCAACATCTTCATCAGTCACCTGGATGAGGGCATGGAGTGTGTCATCAGCAAGTTTGCTGATGACGTGAATCTGGGAGGACTGGCTGATCCACCTGAAGGCTGTGCAGCAATCCAGGGAGATCTGGGCAGGTTGGAGAGCTGGGCAAACAGGAGCCTCATGGGGTTCCACAAGAATAAGTGCAGCCTCCTGCACCAGTATAGACATGGGGTTGACCTGCTGGAAGGCAGCCCCACAGAGAAGGGGTCCTGGTGGACAGTGATCCATGGGACAGCAATCTGCTCTCGTGGCTAAGAGAGCCAACAGTATCTTGGGATGTATTAAGAACAGTGTGTCCAGCAGGTCAAGGGAGGTTCTTCTCCCTCTCTACTCTGCCCCAGTGAGACCACATCTGAAGTGTTGTGTCCAGTTCTGGGCTCCCCAGTTCAGGAGGGACAGGGATTTACCAGAGAGAGTCCAACAGAGACTATGAGGATGATGAAGGGACTGGAACACCTGCCTGATGAGGAAAGGCTGAGAGACCTGGGGCTGGTTAGTCTGGAGAAGACTGAGGGGGGATCTAATTAATGTCTACAAATATCTGCAGGGTGAGTGTCAGGAATGGGCCAGTCTGTTTTCAGTGGTCACCTGTGATAGGATGAGGGGAAACGGCACCAAGTGACAAGACAGGAAGTTCCACTTCAACATGAGGAGAAACTTCTTTGCTGTGAGGGTGACAGAGCCCTGGGACAGGCTGCCCAGAAAGTTTGTGTAGTCTCCTTCTCTGGATTCTTTCCAGTCCCACCTGGCCAGGTTCCTGTGTGATGTGCTCTGGGTGATCCTGCTGTAGCAGGGGGGTTGGACTGGATGATCTTCAGAGGTCCCTTCCCATCTCTATGTTTCTATGAAATACTTATTCCTGTTCCAGCCAGCTCTCAGACTAGTGCTCCAACAAAAAGCCTTGGCTGTTGGTAGGAACAGGGAATAAAATCCCTGTTGATCCATCCTTCTCTTCCAGCCCTACCTGCAGCTGGCTGAAGATGATAAGGTTCGGTATGAAAATGAAATCAAGTCGTGGGAAGCAAAAATGGTTGAGCTGGGACGTGAAGACCTGGTACGTTCCAAAGAGCAGAAGCCAAAAAAGCAAACTGCTGGAGCTGCCAAGAAAGCTGGAGCTGCCAAGAAAGCTGGAGCTGCCAAGAAAGCTGGAACTGCAAAGAAAGCTGGAGCAGCCAAAGGTTCCTCCCAAGAAAACAAGGCAAAATCAAAAGCGAAAAAATCGGAGGAATAAAACGGTCAAGTATTTTTACCTTTCCTGCCATTTGGTTGTCATGTCTTCATCCTGCTGTGCTGATGCTGCAGTCAGCATTGGCACTGCAATTAGGAGAGCCCTGTGGGGGCCCTTTGAAGGTGTAGGAGAAGGTGATGAGGTCAGAGAGGGTTTGGTGCCTCTCGGAATGGACTGAAACAATCATGGCAGGTGTAGCCTGAACTGTCCAATAACTGGTTAATCAAGCTGTGAATAATGACACTGACATCAGCAGAGCTCTGCAAATCATGGTAGGTAACAGCTGGCTTTTCTAAGGTGGTGTTTTTTTTTTCATGAAAGCAAGAATATTCTGCTGTTACCATTAAATTCTGTAAGTAAGAGCTGCCATCTGGGCGGGCGCTGCTGAGTTTTATTCCCTCCATGGTGTGGGCAGTGACGTGTTCTACATTTCAGCAGAAGGCACAGGCAAGATGTCAAATACTAACTTGTACTTTATGCATCTTTTTGTACCTACCAACCTGTGTATTCCACTTGTGCTGCATTTAATTAAAAGACCATACGAGTTTTGTACGAACATCTCTTTCTTGGCCTTCTTATCCCGTGGGTTTTGTTTGGATACGTGCAGACCCTTTGGCCTCCCTGTCACACTCAGGACAGCCTGGAATGAAAAGGCAAGGTGTGAACTGTGAGAACAGAGGGTTTTGATGCAATAAATACAGGTATTTTGAAGAGCTGCGTGGGTTTTATATTTATTTTTGTCCCCTGGGGGTGTGTGTTGTGGAAAATACGTATTTTTAGGAGCAAGCCCAGCTTTTCCAGGAGCTGCTGGTGTCGTCCAGCCTGACTGACCCACGAAGAACCAGCAGAGCTGCTTTTTGACCAGAGGAACATCTCCCTGCTGAGGAAAGGCTGAGGGAGCTGGGTCTGTTGGGCTTGGAGGAGACTGAGGGGCGACCTCATCAGTGGTTACAAATCTGTTCAGGGCAGTGTCAGGAAGATAGAGTTAAGCTTTGTTCAGTGATGACCAGTGACAGGACAAGGGGCAGTGGGTGCAAACTGGAGCAGAGGAGGCCCCATGTGAATGTCAGGAAGAACTTCTTTGCTGTGAAGTGACAGAGCCCGGGGACAGGCTGCCCAGAGAGGCTGTGGAGGCTCCTTCTCTGGAGACATTCCAACCCCCCTGGACACGTTCCTGTGTGATGTGCTCTGGGTGCCCCTGCTCTGGCAGGGGGGTTGGGCTGGGTGAGCTTTCCAGGTCCCTCCCAGCTCTTAGGGTTCTGTGATTCAAGCGAAAATGGGAGGAGTTTGGGGTGCTTCTTTTA
>NW_009952981.1:403758-421168 GCF_000747805.2 Chaetura pelagica | reverse complement strand
TCCCTGACTGACTGACCAACCTTTGACTGACCAAGTGGAAGGCTCCCTGCCTGACCCCTGACTGACTGCCTGACCAAGGGGTGGGTTCCCTCACTGACCGACCAACCCCTGACTGACTCACTGATCAAGTGGCAGGTTCCCTGACTGACTGACCAACCTTTGACTGACCAAGTGGAAGGCTCCCTGCCTGACCCCTGACTGACTGCCTGACCAAGGGGTGGGTTCCCTCACTGACCGACCAACCCCTGACTGACTCACTGATCAAGTGGCAGGTTCCCTGACTGACTGACCAACCTCTGACTGACTGACTAAGTGGTGGGTTCCCTGACTGACCAACCAACCCCCAACTGACTAACTGACCAAGTGGAAGGTTCCCTGACTGACTGACCAAGGAGTGGGTTCCCTGACCGACCAGCCAACCCCTGACTGCCTGGCCCGGTGCCCCTGTCCCCGCAGCTCCTGAGCAAGGCCTACGCCGTGCTGAGCGACGCGGAGCAGCGGGCTGTGTATGATGAGCAGGGCACGGTGGACGAGGAGGGTGAGGTGCTGGGCGGCGAGCGGGACTGGCTGGAGTACTGGAGGCTGCTCTTCAAGAAGGTGAGGGCTGGGGCTGGGAAACACCCTTTTTGGGGAGGGGGGAAAAGCCACCTCGTCTTGAGTTGTAACAGCGTCTCCCTGAAGAGTTCTGTGTAAAACACCGGCTTTTTTAATGCTGTCTCTTAAGCCCTGCTGGTGACTGAATCCAGTCGCTCACAAAGTGTCACCTCTTTGCCTCAGATCACAACAAAGGACATTGAAGACTTTGAGAAGAACTACAAAAATTCGGAAGAAGAGCTGGCTGATATTAAAGCTGCCTACGTGGATTCTGAGGGGGACATGGACAGGATCATGGACTCCCTGTTGTGTGTGGACTATACGGATGAACCCAGAATTCGGGAGGTCATAGAAAAAGCCATCGAGTCTGGAGAAGTCCCCTCCTACAAGGCTTTTGTAAAGGAGTCTAAGCAGAAAAAGATGGCAAGGAAAAGGCGGGTAAGTTTCATCAACCAGTGGCCGAACAGGAGTATTGTTTATAATATGCTTTTTAATCTCCCCCAGTAGAAATAACTGAAACTGTTGTTAAGACAGTTAATGTTTGTCTGGGTTGTAGGCTTTGCTCAGGATGTTTTGACTTTCACATTTGGTCGTTCTCCATCCCCCCCAGGCTGCTGTGGAAGTCTTCTGAGTTGTAAAACGCTGTTTTGCATGTTACTTCTTCATTTCACTATTACACAGAATGGCTTATTCCAGCTTAGTGTACATCCCTGCATCTGTTTGCAAAGCTGTGAGTTGCTGGAGTTTACAAGTGTACACGGGGTGGAAATACGTTGTGCTTGCCCTTTGGCTAGTGTGAAGTAACATTCTGGACTAAACAGACCTCTTCTCTAATGCTTTATTTTTAGACACTGCAGAGTATGTTCTGTGCACTTCACAGTCACCTTTCTCCAAGAAAATGTAATAATTGCTGGGATAAAAAAAAACGTGTGTGGGATGGGTGGAGGGATGGGGATGAGCCTCTTGAGATGTTCAGCATGTGCAGCAGCAAAAAGCTGCCCTGCTCTACCAAACTGAGGAACCAGAATGGGCTCCCAGTGGCCAAACTGGGAAGCAGAGGTTGTTTCCTTGCAGCTATTTATGTGTTAAAAAGTGATGGGCAACTGTTCTAAGACTTTGTCAAATGCTATGCAGAATACTTTTCTAAAACATAGTTGCCTCTTTTAGGCAGAAAGAGAAGCTAAGGAAGCCGAAGCAACTAAAGAAGAACTGGGCCTTGGTGATGAAGATGACTTGAAAGCACTGATTCAGGTAAGGCTTTTTGTCTCTGTTGAACATAATTTGTATTCCTGGCTTCTAATTGTGGTTCCCTGAGAATCTTTGTGTTTGGGATGCTTGCAACTCTTCTGACCATAAAAGCTTCCTGAGGTTAAAATGTGACCTTAATATTGCTTATCTGTGTATGTTGATAAATAGCCAGGGAATGGATTTTATTACCTGTGTCTTTTTAAAAATGGGTGAAGTCAAAGACATTCTTAACCTCACTGCACACACACAAAATATTTAACTTCCAGTTTGAGGCAGTTAGGGAGCATTAATGACTCTTTCTGGGCATTCCATGAGAATATAGAAGTTAAAAGGCATTTTGTTTAGACTTACGTGGGGAAGAACTGTTTCCCATATCAGGTCTTGGGAACCAAGGAGAGTAACCCAAACTGTTTACATTCTTTTTTTCAGAGCTTTTCCTGTTTATTTCTTCCTCAAATGTTCATGTATGCTCATGCTTAATTATTCCTCAAATTGTAATAAAATTTTTGGGTCTAAACTAGAAATTGTTTTGCTTTTCCCGGCCTTAGGTTGCCAGTTTTTATAGCCATTGGATACTTCAGGAAGTTTTGTATAGAGCTGAGTGTACAAGTAGGCTTTTGCTCAATGGTGTTATACTTTCTGTAGCTTGTATTCCCTGCTTAATATATGCCAAGGTTTTTTGCAGCTATCATAACTTACTGGGAATCAGTAAAACCTTTGGTTTTGTAAGGTTTTTCTCCCTCCCCTAGAGCCGAAATCAAGATCGCAAAAAGAAAATGGATGACTTTTTGGCCCAAATGGAAGCAAAATATGGGAACAGTGCTAAAAAAGGAGCAAAGAAGACTGCAGGCAAGAAAGGAAAGAAATAAAGAACGGTGAAGGTATCATTTTGGTTGGGAAGATGTAGATTTGGGGGGAATTTCAGAGTTTTTCTGGACTACCATTTCAGAGCATGTGTGTGTCACCCTGCTGTGACAGGGAGGTGTGAAAGCATGTTATGAACAAGACAGCATTTTGGTGCTGCTGTTCAGAATCCTCTTGGGTGCTCTTCAGTTCAGATCCAACAGATTCCTGACTAAAAGCTTTGTTAACAGTAAGGATGTTTGGGAGTGTGGTGTGTTTATGAAACTTGTGTTGAAGCACCTTCTTTCCAGACACCTTTGGTACAGCTGATGGTAAAACAACATAACCCCACACCTTTTGAGAGTTTTCAATGCTGGTTTCTGAGTTGGAAACCTTATATTTTGGGCTGTTCAGAATTTTCTCTTGTAAAAGACACCTGCTGTTTTTAAAGGTCTTTGCACTTCAGCTGGAACAGGCGTTTCTCAGATATTCCAGTGCTTTTATAAAGATACTTTGGAAAACTGCAGATTTAATAAAGGAAATGTTTGATTTTTTCATATAATTCTGTGCCATGTTGTTTCTCCAGTCCTCTCTACCTTTTCCAAGTTGCTGTTTAAAACAAGTTGACCCTCCTGATGGAATTAAGTCAAGTAAATACTACATAACTTCAGTACCAGCTGCAATGAAACTGTGACTGTTAACTGTGGTGTCAGTGCTGGTGATGCTGTGTGAGAAGAAAGGGCTGCCTAGTTTGGTCTCCAACTGCCTGTGGAAAAAACATGAGCCTGCAGCACATGCCTCTGCAGAAATTCTCTAGTACATAGGTGAGCTTAATCAACTTGAAAAATCCACAGAACAGAGTCTGTTCTGTTCATTTCTAGGGTTTGTGATGTCCCATGACAAGGAATTAAAATGTATTGTTATTTCAGTAGCATCTCAGCCAAGCCTGCTGCAGGACAGCAGTGATTCGCTGCTTCCTTGTGTTTGTCAACTCTTCTGTGATTTCAGCAGTTAATTAAATCAGGAAGATCCACAAATACTTTGAAGGTTTTTACTTCAGCAAGTGTTAAATTGGTTTAAACTTGATGTGCATGGGTATGAATTTTGAAGGGCAAGGAGTTCTCAGCTGGCTCTGTAGCTCAAAGACTTGAGGTTGGCTTTATTTTGTAGCTCGTTTTTCAAAGGCTAATGAGCCATGAGGTGAAGAGTTACTGTTGGGGTGAAGGTTCTCATTGCATCAGGAACTGACTAGTTTTAAGGGCTACCTGGGAGGAACCTAGAGGTAGATGGTAACTCTGTTGCCATTTACTTGGGTGCTTGCAAAAGTTATCCTGCTTTTGAGAGTACAGCATATTGTTCTGTTGCACAACACCAGGCTTGAACGTGACTTTTGCTACACAAAATAGATCCCTGACAGCCCAGGAGAAACCTCTGGTGTAACCATTTGTACAGAAATGAAAAATTACCTTTCCATGAGACTGCTTTCACTTTTTAAACAGACCAGCTCTATAAACTACTACCTTATGTTACCAGAAACCTGTTCCAGTTTATTTGCATATCGTTGCAACTCATGCAGCAGGGGTACAGAAAACTAACTTGGTCCCTGAGGAATGGCACTGATACAAACAGGGTGCTTATCTTCAGTTAGCCTGAGATAACTAAATGACACACTGTACAATGTGCCAGTAGGCTTTGCTGCTGTTAAAATACATTGTATTTTGAAAGGATTTAGTGAATAGATACCTCTCTTTTAGCATCAGTTTGTCTCTGTGCAAACTTAAGTGGGTTAACTTGAGCCCAGAATTCTTTATTCCCTCTAGAAATGCAAAGGAAAGTTAACCCAGTTCCATTTGCACAGTTCTGCTTTGCTTTCTTCTCCCTCCTTGGTGAGAGGATGTTTGGATCAGCTGGACCCAGGGCCTTAAATATTGATTTAAAATGATGAGCTGTTCTGTGCATGCCACTAACATTTCATAGACTGCATAACTTAGGGGAAATAGAGCAGCCTCCATAAAGAATACTGACAAGTTTCTTCCAGTTGGAAGCTATAAGGAAATGTAGCAAAACTCTTTAAGTGGAGTATAAAGGAACAACTGTTTTTGTGTCCTAACTTTGTTGAAGTACAGTAAGTTCTTATCCTCACCTTGTTTTTTACACTTGTAGCCTGGTGCTTACTGCTTGGGAGTAAGACCTTCAAGTAATCATTTATTTTGAGAAGCCTGTATTTGATGTTTTTGCCTTTGGAGCCACAAGGGCAACTGAAGGGAGTATCTCTGGTGTTCACACGGTGCAGAACACATTGCATCTGTGGGTTGTGGAACTTCATGGCAGGGTGCAGGGATCAGGTAGAGTTAGTTGCAGGTGTTTCTAGGGAGGGAGACTGACCTCTTCTGTGAAACTACCATAGCGTAGCTCCCCAGGAAGACATACTGTCTGGAACTACTTGCATTCAAGGACTCATTTTTGCCTCTTAAACCTTTGTCTGAGGAAGGGGTGGATAAGTCGGGTGTGCTACTCATGAAGCTCTCAATTCTGTTCTGGTTTGCTACCATATTTTGATACAACTGTGTTAATACCTGCTGCAAATTACTACAGGATTCATAGCTTGTCTGAGCTGTAGAAGCACTATCAGGTGCAGTGCTTGCTTTTGAAGTACAATATTGCTTTGAACATATAAATATCCTTTACATATTTAAATTACTACTGCTAAGGAAGGTGGGGTTCATCTTCTGTAGAGCTAAGGGTAAAACCAGCAGGTCCTGCAGTACCTGCCCATAACAACATGAACCAGTCACAAGCCAGTAGTGGTAAAACCAGCAAGGTCTGAGAAGGTTTGCTAGCTATTTTTTTCAGGAGTTAGGCTTCACTCTTCACTGGATTATACTGACCCTTCCACTGGAGTATAACTTTTTCTACTGGCAGGAAACGGAACATTTAACTGTACCCTTTCTAATCTTTGGCAGCTGCTGCTTAGGTTTATATAAAAATAACTATCCACAGGGCAGGGTGTTTGAGAACTCTCTGTAAACAATGTTGACATTGCTGAGAATGAGAGGTGGTCCATGACTCTCTGGAGATGGACAGACACTTCTTCTGGGCATGTCAGAACCCTTGTTTGCTTTTTGTCACTGATCCACTTCGTCTGTGGCCTTTCACAGAACTGTGCAGCTGAAGACCTAATAAACACAGATCAGGTACAACTTTTGAGACTTCTAGAAGGTATTAAAACTTCAAGTACCAAACACATATCCTTTAGCTTAAACCTAAAAGGCTTGTTTTGGGCTTTTTGTTCCAATGCATGGCTATCAGGTGCATCATGTGTAACTTGGCAGCTTGGAGGGGAGTGACTGGCCCTTCCAAAAGGGACAAAGTTTGTGCTTTCCTAGTTTCTACATTGCAGGGAACTAGTGTATTCCTTCATCTCTCATGAACTCTTCAGTCTAAAAAGTTCTGCTGATTTCAATTTTATTTTTAAGTCATAAAACTCATATTGCATTTAAAGATACTGAGGTGATTTTTGCAGGAGGGGAAACAGATACTTTTATTTCAGTAGGAACCACTCCTTGTTTAAAAATATGTTACTTCAGTTTAGTGCCTTTATTAAACTGGAGTTGCCTCTGGTACCACTTATATTAGTGGTGGTAGGCCAGTCTGTCCCTGTCTGTTCTCTAATAGTTCACCTTGTACTTGTTAACTTTTGCAGCTTAAATCCTCTCTTGTTAATATATTTTCATGTGGGAAATTCTGACAACTCCATAAGGAATCCCAGAACACTGCCATGAAAGGAATCCAGTACAACTTGACTTGACAGATCCAGTTTTCAGGCAGTGCCTTGAATTCCCTGCTCTCTGCCACCTTTTCCAGGTGGAGGTGACACTTGGCTTGGTACTGAAGCTAAGAGGGGGTGCTGAAGGTGAACTCAGCTGCCAGCTGTACAGAGGGCATTCAGAAAAGGTGTTCAGGGCACACGAGTTAACTTTCTGCTTTACCATGATCTGTGAACAAACTACCTTTTTACCTCACTAAACTAGCCCTTGTGTGTGCCAGGAGGTAAAAACCTAGATTTCTGAAGGTAGAGTCAAAATACTTTGAAAATAATCTTCATATTCACTTCAGAATAGCTCTGCAGCCAGGCTTGTTTTGTGTTTCTTGTCTATTAACTCTTAACAATTTCAGGAGATGACTTTGCAGCCAAGGAAGGAAAAGGAAACTGGAGGGAAGACTGTGCATTACATTTGCAACAAAAAATGCTGCCTTGGTACCTTGATCAATTAAGAAGAAGTTATTTTAGATGATGTTCAGGTTATGCAAAGTAACTCCACAAAGTTCATGCATTTGTTAGAAATTAAAACAGTACAACCACATTTATGATTTCAGAGCATACATGTGAACTGTACTGGTACAGTTACTGGCTTTAACATATACTTGGAGTTGATCTAGTGCAATTCTAAGATCTAGTGCAGATCTAGTACAGGCCCTTCCAGATAGAGCAAATAAAGAGGTTTTGGGGCATAATGCAATTCCTTCCAGCTATATAGCTGAGGAGCAGAGTTTCTCCTACTTTCTGTTTCAATTGGCACCTCCTGCTCTGAACTCTGACATGGAAGGTGTTGGTCCTTGTTTTATTAAACCTGCTTAAATTATTTTAAATACTAGGTGGTAATACAAAACCTACCCATACCCAAAAATATTCTATAGGCAAATATAAAACTTGTATCGTGGAAAATTGAAAGCATGACAGGGAAGTTTGAAAAACCTCCTCAATGTGTAAGAAACACATCCCTGTCCCAGAAGCCTACTTCTTGCTTGACCTTATTAAATTCTGTGGCTGATGAACGTACCTGAACCTGCTGATCCTCTCCTTGTCCAGGACTGATTGCTATAATCAATAACCGTGCAAGAACGGCGGTGCTGTGGGTCTGGCTGAAAAGACAGTTCAGGTTATTTATCTTTGCATGAAAAATGCTGAACATCAAGATTGTAAGACAAACTACTTCAACACATAACACATTTCCTCATTCGTAAGATGTTCCAAAAGTCCAAGCAGAGCTTTTACAAATTTAACTTTAGGTTAAATCAACGTCAAGTTAATCTCCTACAGACTAAAAAAATACACTTTTGTAACACTCTTAGAATGTGAAAAGCAATTAACTGGGCCACCCAAATGCATTCTCATCACTTCTGGAAATTGTTCTGTTTCAAAATAGCTTTTAGAAAGTTTGTACACTGAACTGGCAAGGATGTTGACATGATACACAAACCAAATCGGCAGCTATTCAAAAGCTACAGTTGATATGACAGCTTTTGAAGCTCAGATAAAAAGACTTTGTTAGATAGGACTAGACACCAGTTCAGTAGGTGTTCCAGTAAATTAAACCAAGAGCATTTGATGCTGAAACAGGCTGGATGTTAGTGCAGCAAAAAAAGCCATGAAGCCTCTGCTGCCTTTGTGTTTCTGAATTTAGCTGCAGGAGTGACCCCTTAATCTGTGCAGAACTTTAAGTCTTCTCTCCTACCCCCCAGGTCTTCTTCAGCCTTCACAGATTACCAGTGCAGATGGCAAGACTGCATGTCATACCTATAATACTACTTATTCCACAAGTGTCTCACACTTGCAGGTGTTGTCAGGGCACCCTCTTCAGTAGCTAAGGATGATTGGGAATAATTAGTCATGCTTTACCAAGAAGGCAGTGGTTGTGTTGGGCCTGGAAAGGTGATCAGGCAAGATGAGCAGCTGCTGGTGGGGATCTTCTTGGGTTGTCACACTGTGAGCCTGACTGGAGCTCCTTCGAGATTTCTGCATCAGAGTAAAAACACAGGACTTTTTTTTGCTGCAGCAGGACATTTAAAATAATGAGCCTAGGAATGAAAGTTCATTTTCCCAAGTTCATCTGTCCACCTCTGCTTACGGGGAGGAAAACATTCTGGCACTGACTGGAATTAAAGCATTCAACTCTGGGTGATACTGTGAGTAAAAATTGATACCACAGGTTTTGTGCATCTGTTTCAGCTGCTGCCGCTGGCAAGGTAACAAGTCTGAACCCCTGGGTTTGGCAATGTGATCAGCAGTGATAACAACTTCAGACTGTTCAAGAATGAAATTAAATTCTTGTGCCTGTTACCGTTTGCCTCTGGGATCCTGCAGTGCTCCCATGCTCTGCCCCAGAGCTGGTGGGGATGGGTGGCAGGAGGGTATTTCTGTTCAGCAGCAGTGGTGAGGGTGAGGTGAGCTGCTCCTGTGCAGTCAGACTGAAATGCACCAATAAGAACAGGAAAAAAAAAAGAAAATATTCAGTTTCTGTGTTTGGCAGCATGTAAAGGCACCTACGATATTGTCAGTTTATTTGTAGAAAAACCAGGTCAAAAATAAGTTGCAGAAGTTGGCTGAAAGGTGCTGGTGTTAGGGCTGATTGTTTGAGAGCAGGTGTAAAAGAGCTCTGCAGAGGGGTGAAGTTTGGCAGGAATCTTTTTCCATCTATGAACACAAATGTCTAGTTCTCATAGTGTTTCATATGAAGCATATAGGCAAAGTGAGGAGGAGCTCCCCAGCAGAAGTCCTGGTAATGGGGGTATGTGGGAGCTACTTGTGGCTCAAAGGCATCTTGTCCAGTGCATTTTGAAGGAGGGTGCTGAGCAGAGGGCACTGGAGAACAAAGGTGTGTTCGTGTAGAAATGGCAGAGTCTTGTCTGCCCATTCCCAGACATGGAATTATGGTCTGCTCTTTGCTCACACCCTTTAGGAAGAAGGACTCCTCAGTGCTAACTTCAGCCTAGCAACTGAAGAGAGCAGAGAGTGAGCCCCTCTAGGCAAACAGCAGCATGGCCGTATCTTAAGCAGAGCAAGTAAAAAAACTACATCCTGCAAATGCACCTTGTGGCTCTCTCTTATTACAGGCATAAAATAAATTGTCTGGGTAAAACAAGGCTTCTGTCTTCTCCCTATTTTGTTTGAGCATTTGAAGGAACAGGTGCAAGAGACTTTTAGAAGCCTCAAGGCAGCTAAACCAATCTCAAGTGCACAAAATACAAAATTAATTCAGCATTGGTCACAGGAGGAATGTAAAAGGCTTGAGTTCTATTTTCTAGATCCAGGCTTTTCGTATGAAAGCCTTTTCAGGTGGAAGGTGTCTCTATATTACTGTGTGTTTGAGAAGTGCTGCAAATGGTCAAGAGGGCTTAGCTCTGTACCTGTTCTGGAGCTAACTGAATTCTGTAATACATGAGAAAACCTTCAGACTATACTCAGCATCTTAAAAAAGACTTCCCTTGTGCTCTCTACATACATTCAGACATATATGGTAATAAAGGGTAGATGTTGATGACTGTGTAAATTGAAACTTGAAAGGGAACATAAAAGTATTGCAAGTAGAAACATCAGTTGTGAGGGGCCAAGGAACAAGTTTCCAAACAGGGCATGACAAAAAATAACAGCCTGGATGAGTTTACAGGAAAACTGCAAAACTAACCTGTCAATTTAAAACACATGTGGAATATAAAAGTATATTAAACCCTGCATTGTTTCCTAATAGCCTGTAGCCCCTGGAAATCACTGCGTTTAGTCAGATCCATTAAGCCAAACAACAGTAAGATATTCTAGATGTGACTGTGGGTTCACTGAGTTAATGAAGAGTCCTTTGGTCAGTCCTAATCTATCTCAGATCAGCACCTTCCTTAGTGCCCAGTCTGGACTGGGACAGCAACAGGCCCTTTGACCTCCAAAACCAGCAGGCTTTGAAATTAACCTTGAAAACAGGTGATAGAAAAAGCAAGCTGGTGGCAAGAAGGAGATGGTGGCATCTGCTTTGTTGGTGCTGGACAGGCTGAGGTCTATAGTCTGTGTGCAAAACTCCCTGGATATGCATGTGAGTCATGGAATTGATGCTTGTGGCAGAGGAAAGATCAGCTCCAGCAGCTCTGCTTTCTCAGGGGAGATGGTGCTTGAAGGGGCAGCTCATTTCTTTAATCAAATTGTGTTCTTATATAATATAACCTATGTAACTTGCAGTGAGGAACTGCCTGGAGAACATACAGTCGGGTTCCTCTGAAGAGCTCGTCCACAGACCCCGGGGTCCCCGTGCGAGAGGGGCTGGTGTGGATGGGGTGCAGGGTCCGTGGTGGTGGGTTCCACCTCCTGGTGGGTCGTGACAGGGATGATGTGCTGAGCTCCAGGGGACGATTTGGCCACGCCCTGGTGGAGAGGGTGGAACTGGAGCCTGGCCGTCTGTCATCCAGCTCCCTAAGACAGGAATTACAACACCAGAAGAGGGAAGAGTCAGCATGACTGGTAGCTACCCTGCCCTCATCTACAGAGTGACAGTAACAGTGTGGAGAGAGATGATGGGTTCTAATTTTTTAACATAATTATGTTAACTCATTTACAGCCACATTAGGAAACAGTAGGGGATGGAAAAGAAAAAATAAGCCTTTTTCTTTTTACTAAACTATGAACTGTGAAGGCTGCAGTATAAAAGTAAAAATAAATCATTGCAATAAAAGTTAAAATAAATCATTGCAATACAGATAAAAAAAACCTCTAAACACCAGTTTTCACACCCATAGCCCAGATCTAACCCAAGTACCCTTCTAGGAACTGAGCAAGTCAGTTTCTCTGCCCCCTTCTGAGCTTAATCTCTTTCCATGACACCAGTGAGTGCCAAAATGCCACAGCTATTTCCTGAGTGCTAAACCAGCAGCAATCAAACAGCAAACCTGCACTAGGAGTCTACTTGTTTCATAGAGGACAAATAAACATAGAAACAAGCAGGAAAAGAATGGAGAGCTGCTTTTTCCAGTGTAGGAAGTGACCTCACAATGGCTTGGGTTGAATCCCTTTCACTGTGAGCGTGCTCTACTTTACAACAATCTGTCATTCTTACAGTGTTTTCTCCACTACAGGCAGATTCCTTTGCTGTAACTGGATCCCATGAATCACCATCAAGCCATTTAGATTGTGTTGAGAGCCACTACTTGACCCTTGGGAGACATTCACCTGGAAGTTTAAAAAATAACCAAGTGAATTACTGTTTGGCAGAGACATGCACATATACATACAGATTTTGTCCTTGTAAATCATTTGGAGGAAAGAAATTAATTTCTTCCACAACACCCAGATCCACACTCAGTTAGATTATTTCCCCATTTAAGACCAGCATCTTTAGCATTCCATTTTCCCTGCAAATGGTGGTGCTTACAAACTGTACCCCACCATGCTGTGCCATACTCGATGTTTTCCAACTGAGCTTCTCATTTGGCACGACAGCACCTTCCAGCCATGGCTACAATCAGAAGCTTTTCAAAACTCATTTTCCACGTAGGCTGACATTTTATGTCAAGACCAGAACTGCCAGCTCCTTCCCTGGAATACAGGCTGATCTGGCAAAACATCAAATTCCACCCTCCATAAGGACAGCAAACAGAAAATACCAGCTTCCATCTCTCCAGTGTACATACTTGATGTGCTTTTCTCCTCTTTTTGCTTTTGCGGCCACATCTGGTTTTTGGGCACTACACACACAGTGAAGGGGAACACGAGGAGGAGGCAGGGGTGGAAATAAAGGAGAAAGAAAGAAATGAGAAGGGAAGAGCTGAATTAAAACAGAACAAACAGATACTGCTGTGGTGCTCACCACTTTAGGAGCAGATCACCTAAAGCAGGTTTTAAACAGTAAAATTCCGTGTCTGAGAAAAAAAACCAACCCTGTTTTGCAACTGCCCTGAGGTATTTGTCCTCTGTTGTCTGATGAGTTAGCTATGGATACACTGGTGAGAACAGGATCTCACCCCCACACAGTGCTCCATCTCACAATTTGGGTCAAACAATATTGAAATGCAGAAAGTACGAGGTCACGACTCAACAGCCACCACGTGGTTGTCGAGCGCGTGTCTAGAATATTAAGTTTTAAAGAGGAAAGCAAGATTTAAAACTTGCCACTGAGGAATAACAGAACCTTAAAAGTGTCAGAAAGGACAGTCAGCACTGACACATCATCCAAGCTAGTTACGTGTCTGCACAGTCTCCTGCTGCAATCCAGGCTGCTTTGCTTAGGTAACGCTGTATTGATCTGTCCCCACACAAACCAGCTGGCTAAAAATACTTACCACATCTGCTGTCACTGGGGGCATTTTCGTGTGTGGCACAAGAGGCAACAAGGCTGGCAGAGGATCAAACTGCAGAGGGCTTCCAGCATCTGCTCTGATCGTTTCTACTGTTACAATGTTTTTCTCATCATCTATGCAAAGCAAGAGAGAATTCCTGTAAATACAGACTGTTGGCGTTGCTGGTTGTGGACAGTCCTACAAATCCACATTTTTTTTAAGGAGAGCCCTCTTAGGTGCTAAGCTCTATTAAATCTTTTGAAGGCATGTCTTGCACTGTCATCAAAACCACCTTTTGTCTCCCCAAAGAGATTATTCCCAAATAAATCTCTCTCTCTTACTGCGTCCTTGCCAAGTTAAGTCACTGAAATTCCGTTTCACGTCTTCAATAGATCTGTGATCCTTACCAGAGCCTGACCCTTCCCAGTGTCTGCAGATTAATTCTTCCATGCAGCCTAAGACTTCACTCCACACATCATCAAACACAAATGTGAGCACAGAATCCTTCATGCAGGAATATGGAGAGACAGGAGGAAAACCCAATTTCCGTCTACCAGAGGAGAGCCCCATTTTCCTCTCATGCAACTCCTCCTCCCTGTAAAAACATGAGCATGACCATGAACACCTTTTCTTTGTCTCCTGTATATTGTTGCATTTAATGACTAGGAGTCAGACATCAGCTGAGGCTGCATTTCTGTTCTGCTTTCTCTTCAACTGAAGAAGGTCAAGGCAGCTGCCAAAACTTCAGACCTTACCTTCAGGAGTTTTGTATTTCTCACACAATATTGTCTTCTGAGAGCTGATAGTTTAATAGGCAGCAGCTTCAAGTAACAGTCTAAAGAAGCAAGTTTCTGCCCCTTGGGCACCTGAACTTTTGTCTCCTCCAGAATCTACCCCTGACCTAAATGAGAAAGGACTGAGACAATCACCTTATCACTGCACACCTTGGTTTCCACATACAGAGTGATAACTTCATGAATGAGACATAATTTACCAAGGAGATCAAAGTTCCATTTTAAAACAAACAGCAGTGGTTACAGTGGGATTTGTTCATCACACTGTTAGGCTCCAAATCTAACATCACTACAGAATTCTGAAGACAAGAGAGAGGAATGTCACCACTCCTGCCTGTTTAATGCCACCCTCAGCATGCTGCTCTCCCAGTCAGGAGGTGTTCAGGGCTTGATTCAGTTTCAGACAATTAGAAGAAATCAATCAGAGGGGAGAAAAACCAGAAATCACAGCAGCAAGTGGCCTCTGGACTCTTCCACCATGCTAGAGGTATTCTGAAGTGTGAAATCTGGAACGCCACTGCTCAAAAAAAATTATGTTCATCTGCCAAAAGAAACTACACAGAAGGGAGAAAATAATACAGATGCAAGCACAGTTATTCTGGCTTTCATATCTGCTCCTGAATTAGTACTGAACATCAAAAAAGCTACAGAAAAAAAAGAGATACCACTAGAAAAAGCTCTGATTCTTCAACCATGATTACCCAGGCCATATGTTCATATTGTTGGGTTGAATAAAGTAAAGGGGCAAAAAGAATCCTCTTTATACCACCCTTAATCCTTTCTTCTTAAGATGGAAATAGTGGCATTTTTTTCCTGGTAAACGTCCAATCCATTCTAATTCTTAAATTACCTCTGAAAACCTGATATGATTTAAGCCTAAATGCTAGTAGATAATCACAGCAGCACACTGCTAGTGCATAAGAAAAAAGGATTAATTTGACTTAGTATAAAAAATAAATGGGTTTATTAAATATGTCAATATATAGCAGGCTCTTAGTTATGATGGAACGAACTATTTAAACCAGGCACAAAAATGACTAGTAAGACAGATGACCAAAGAAAATTCAGAAAAACCATTTGGCAAAATAAAATTGCCCTAGGAAATGGACTGGGAGAAGTCCCAGCAACCTCAGGCTTTTGGAAGTTCTCTAGAAGAAAGAGAAAAAGGGATAAAGTAATCAAAGACCTTATCAACCAACATTGAAACCAAATATATAGATAGATGTATATCTAACAGCAGAAATCCCAGGACACTGGTACTAGCTGCTGTCTTAGTATTCGATACCTACACATCTCTGTGGTCAAATGCAAAATATTCCTCCACGATGCCTTCAGAGACAATCACTCCATCTTCACCTTCCTCACTCTCTGGAGAGCACAAGGTTGGGGACGTGGAGCGGGTTGCCCTTTTGTGAAGGGGGGTAACTGAAAGAGGCACCTTCTTGCCAAAAACACTAATTCTGAACAGGGGAAGAGTTTCCAGAAAGCAGAAAGAAAAAGCAGTCGTTATTCCACTTCAAACAGCAGCACTTGGGTGAGCTGAGAGGCAACAGGGGGGTTGAGGTCAAGCAAGGGAGGGGCAGTTAATTCTGTATTACAGCAAAAGCTCTTTTGGTTTGGCTATTTTTCATTCTTGCTAAGAAACCTGACACTTCAGGAAAAAAAATAATATTCAAAGCTAATTAAAACACATTCTAAGACATTCAATAGTAAAAGCAGTACTATCGTAGTGCTTTGTGCTTTCTGAACTTCTGTAGAAACTGAGCAGATGATGAAAAATAAATAGAACCAGCTACAACAGATAGATTTTCAGAAGTCAGCAGCAGCAGCACAGGCTTCCTATTTCAGGAACCCTATCCCTGCAGTCCACTGGGAACACAATAACCTTCCCACCTTGGTAGGGTCTGGATGAACCACTGGTACTTACTCATTGGAATCTTTTTCTCGTGGTGAACTTACGTCTGTGGACACCGAACTACCAGAAGGTGAACCTGAATACCAGCCATACCCTTCATCCGTGGGGATCACAATCTGCCTCCCCACAACCCTGCCAAGGCAAAGGGTCACTGAATCAGAACATGCTGGAAGTCAGATTGCTGAACTCTGTGAGATTACAAACACACAGCAGCACATCCTAAAAGTTCTGTCGGGAAGCTCTGCAGCTCCCTGGGTGATGGTCAGGGTGGGTTTGGTTGTTGCCTCTCAGAGATTGCTGCCAGTCAGGGAAATACAGCAAGAAAATCTTGCTTGTTTTTTTAGGCTCTGCTCATTGTAAGACTTCCTAGAACCACACAGCATAGAACCATAAACTGGTTTGGATTGGAAGGGACCTTAAAGATCATCCAGTTCCAACCCCCTGCCATGGGCAGGGACACCTCCCACCAGCCCAGGTTGCTCCAAGCCCCATCCAACCTGCCCTTCAACACTGCCAGGGATGGGGCAGCCACAGCTTCCCTGGGCAACCTGGGCCAGGCTCTCACCACCTTCAGAGTGAAGAATTTCTTCCTTCCTAACACTTTTCCATATGGAACAAAAGTGTTCAAGTACAGGCAATGAAGGTTAAAATGTAAGATTCCAGACAGCCACTGGTACTGCTGAGCTGGGGTAGGAGGATTTTTAATTTACCTGAATCACCTGGCTTTAAGCTCTACCATACACCTATTCTAAGAGAATTTTGCTATGTTAAGGCCAAGTCAGTTGCAAACAGCAACAATCCTCTGGCAAGGAAACAAATGTGAGACAGCAGAATGCTTCTTAGTGACAACAACAGGCAGAACACCAGAGTCATCTCTTTATCTCTACCATTTAACTGCATAAAACCGACATTTTAAAAGCAAAGGTTTCCATCCCCACCCTTTCATCACCCTGTGATGGCTCTAGCATTAGTCTGTTAACCAAATACCTGAGGTGAGGGAAGTGGGATGCCCACTGCTGGCATTCCTCCCTGAGTCCCTCAGCATGCACACTGTCCTTCTGCTCGTAGAGAAACTCATCAATGTCTCTGAACATCTGCTCAACTTGTTGTGTGGCAGCTTTATCAAACTCCTAGAAAAGAAAGTCATCCAATATATACCTAGTGAGTAGCATTTTTTTGACTGATTCTTTTTTATAATTGAAAAAGACAATAGTTTGTTTTAAGCTTAGTGGAACTGGTTTAAAGTTTCTTTATTTTGCATAGCAAGACATTTAACTTCAAGGAATTTCCCCCCCAAGAGATGATGCAGGGCTCTGTTTGGACTGATGGCAGCTACTGACACAACATAAAAATGACTAAAGCATTTAGAAATACCTGTCATATTATATTGAGTTAAAACCAGTGATTTATATAAATCAGAACAGGAGAGATAAAATTTGGCGACATTTTAGTGAGATGGAAAATGTGTTGCTTGCCATGTCCACAGAAAAACAGCAAAACAAAAAGCAATGCAGACTGAAATGTTCAGGATCTTTGTTCCTTGGTAGCAAGAAAACAGGGTAAGTTTGTGGGTCATTTAAATTTGAACAGTTCCATCTCACCTCACAGAAAGCAGGAACATATTTTTTCCTGGTAGATGGGGAATAAACCAACTATTGCTAAATTAAAATCATGTTTATGGGGCTCACTATCTTTTTGAGAAAATTACAAGTATGAAGAGGTTTGCTAAAGTCACACCAAGTGTCTGAAAGGCATCCCTTCATCTTTGGGATTCCACAACAATAGCATTTCTTATCTTGTGTAGACAGACCCATGCATTAAATTATTTGCATGTCCAAAATTTTAGATGGAAATGCAGAAAATTAACTGGCAAATATAAGCCTCACACAATTCGATCTGCCAGAAAGGAAAGATAGGGAAA
>NW_009952981.1:402268-403589 GCF_000747805.2 Chaetura pelagica | reverse complement strand
AGAGGTAAAAAAAAAAGATGTGTTTTCTATAACTACTGTCCTGGCTCCTGAATTTTCTCCTGAAATGAATTTGCAGTGGCAATTGTAAAAAGGCCTTTCTACCCACTGTGCTACAGATGGCCTGGATGGGTCTGCTCCACTCACATCGTAGCCCCAGGAGAAGACAGAGCTGCCTTCAGTGAGGGTGTCAGCACAGCTCCCTTGAGCACACCAGGAACTCCCACCATCAGCTGGGGTGACAGGAGGGCTACCAGATTCCTTCCAGGTTTCAGGCTCCCTGAAATGCACGATTTGAGGGGGGAAAAAAAACACAAAAGGAAGAAACACACACACAATACTCCAAGGCAAATAAAGTGGGTAATAAACTTTCCTCTCTGTACACAGAGGCATAGATATACCAGAGTAGGTCCCAACAGTGACAGATTTCAGAGGGTAAATATTCAGTTCAGAGGCATCTGAGCAGAAGCCATAATAATTCTAACTAACTGCTAATAACCTGAGTGACACAGGAAGCCTGGAGGTCACACACAACGTGGGTTTCCCAAACATTATCTCTCAGACTATTTCATAGCCCTGGTTCTACACCACTCAGGGATTACTTTTACCTTTTCTTCTCTTGTTTCTGCCATGAAATCAGATGACCCAGTTTACCTGGGAACAGAGCACAGCTACACACTCTTTGTTATTTCCAGAACAGGAGGGACATGGAGGAGGGATACAGCCCCGAGGTAGCACCCAACCAACTGCATCCCTTCTGTAAAGGTAACCCTGCACAAAGGTGCCTGTTTTGCCGTCATCTCCGAAGATTCCCGTTCTGTACCTGGAGCACTCTCCATGTTTTCCCAGCCTGGGTGCAGCTGGGCACAGCTCAGCTCGGGGCTCGGGCAGCGGGTGATGCCGCAGGGCGTGTTTGGGGAGTCCTTGTCTGCAACAAGAAGTAGAACTTGGCGTGACTTCTAGGAATCAACACCTGCAGAGCAGAGTCCAGGCTAAACACGGAGTTAAAAGGTCTTGGTTTAGAAATCCGTGTCTTCCTTGGAACTCCCCATGTTGTTGTGCACTGGGCTGCAGCTCCACGGGCAGATACAATGTCCTTGTCCCTGCTGGAGAGTTATCATCAGGTGCTACCGGGGTGGCCACCAAACCCAGCAGAGACAAGTCAGAAGAAGCAGCACTTGCTGCTGGTTTTTTGCTGTGGTTTGTTTTGTTTTTTCCCCAGCGTTTAGATATCTAAGGAAAGAGGAACACCTCAAGCCGCAGCGGCTGGGAACAGAGAGAGGCACCAACGCTGGGACAAAGAGGAGCTAAAGCACCGACCCCC
>NW_009952981.1:389828-401202 GCF_000747805.2 Chaetura pelagica | reverse complement strand
AGGCGAGACCCCGACACACATCGGCGGGACGACGCTGTTCGGGGATAACGTGGAGGACGAGTGGTTCATCGTCTACCTGGTGCGGGAGATCACTAGGGAGTTCCCGGGGCTGGCAGCCAGGTGAGGGTGAAGGGGCAGCGCCTGTCCTGGCAGGGGCTGCGGGAGGTTGTGTCCCGGGACGAGAGAGAAGCACAGAGGTGCCTTTAGCAGCGTGTGGGGTGTGCTGTGCCGGGCTTCCCCTGCTGAGAAACCCCTCTTTCCTTGGCCAGCATCGATGACGACGATGGGGAGTTTCTCTTGATAGAAGCAGCTGATTTTCTCCCTAAGTGGCTGAATCCTGAGAACAGTGAGAACAGGGTGAGTAAAACTTCTCTACCAGTTGGCAAGGGGCTCACAGTGGCCTTTTAGTTCCCACTTGGAGTTTTCTTTTACGTCTGCCTGACTGCCACTGAGAAGCCAGAGTGCTCTCTGTGAGGAAACTTCTGGTCAGATCTCAAGACTTGGTTTAATTAGCTGCATGGGGTTTTTTTTTCTGGCACAGTCTGCTTTCGTTCTGGTTCTAATGAGGCTCTTTATGCTTGCTGTGGATGTTGAATGAGAGACTGAGTCACTGGAAGCCTCTGGTACTCCATTCTGCTCTGCGTGCTCCTGCAGAATGCTGTGTAGACTGTGTGTGTCCTGAGAAACTGCTGTAGGGCTGTCTGGAAATAGTTACAGGTATCAAGTGGTTCTTCTAGAATGGCTTTTTTGGTGGAAGGAAGAAAGGGAACACTGTTTTGCTCATGTATTCTCATACTGATGAGTATAAGGCTGTGAGTCTTGTTCAGCTGGATCACTCTGGCACAGAAATAATTCTTTGAGAGCTGTTCCATAATGCAGGGCTGACTGAGCTTTTTAAAGCTGGTTACTACTCATGGTGGCAAATGTGAAGGCAGTGAAGCTGTTGTGCTCTTGCTTCATCTGTAAAGTCAGTGAGTTGGGTCAGCTTTCTGTTTTCTAGGCTATTGGAGGGCAGAGAAAGCTTGGATGACATGGGAACTGTGGAATGTGTTTGGCACTGTAATGCAAACATACCATGTTGCTCTCCTCAATTTATTTTTTCATTAGCAATTATTTTTGGTTGGTGTTTTTTTTTTCCTACCACAAGGCTCTTAAAAACAAAAGGGTTGGGACACAACAGAAAAATTAACTGCAAACCTGTGTCTGTACTATCAGTGCTGTATTATCGGGGGGGTTGCGCTAGATGATCTTTCAAGGTCCCTTCCAATCCCTAAGATTCTGTGATTTTTTTCCTGCTGTTTGAGGAAATAGATGGAATTGAGTGAGTTGATGATTCAGTTTTCTTCTGACAAAGGATCAGGAGCCAGCAGGGGTCACATCTAGCCCCTGAAAGAGTGCTTCTCAGTCCTTGCACTTGAGCAGTTGGGTCAAGCTGTCTGATTCTCCTGAGGTAAACCTCTAAGTTGAAGAGCAAGTGTTGGTATTCAGGAGACAAGATGTATTTGACCAAAAATTGTTGCAGCTAAAATCGGGGGGTTTTATTTACTGGTTGGATCATGATCTCTGGAATTTGTATTTACCTTATCTCCCATTTTAAAAGCAACATCCACAACAAAATATATTTGCTCTCTGCCTTGTTCTTCTCTTTGTACTTCAGTGTTTTCCCTGTTGATACAAATGATATTTTGCATTCCTGGTCTGCTGTGGTTCTTACCCTGTTCTGACGAGAACGTTCCTGTCTGCCAGGTGTTCTTTTACAAGGGAGAACTGCACATCATTCCCCTGGCAGAGACTGAGGAGCAGGGATGTGACCTGCCTGCTGCCAGCCCAACAATCTCACAGGCACTGACACTGTTATCCCAGCGCTCTGAGGAGTTCCTGGCTGCAGAGTCCATCAGAGCAGCCATTGACAAACGCATCAGTGGGTATGTGGGTGTCCTCTTCTGCTCTCCTGCAGGAGTGAAGAATTTCTTCCAAATGTCTAACCTCAGTCTCCCCTCTTCCAGTTTAAAGCCACCACCCTTGTCCTCTCCCTCTTTGCCCTTGTCCCAAGTCCCTCCCCAGCTTTCCTGGAGCCCCTTCAGGTACTGGAAGGTGCTCTCAGGTCTCCCTGGAGCCTTCTCTTCTCCAGGCTGAACACCCCAACTCTCTCAGCCTGTCTCCAGAGCTGAGCTGCTCCAGCCCTCTGAGCATCTCCATGACCCTCCTGTGGACCCTATCCATGAGCTCCATGTCCTCCTTACCTTGGGGGCTCCAGAACTGGACCCAGTGGTTCACGCTTGCAATGCACATGACGCACTACGTTGCTGTCACACGCTACAGGTATCCTGAGAAAATCCAGGCCTCGTTCCACCGGGCCCACTGCTACCTTCCAGTAGGCATCGCAGCAGTGCTGAAGCAGCGCCCCTCGCTGGTGGCCCCGGCAGTCCAGGCCTTTTACCTGCGGGATCCAGGGGATTTAAGAGCCTGTCGTTGCTTTCGAACTTTCCCTCCAGACCAGCGCGTCATGACTCTTGTAAGTGACCCTTCTGGTGCAGCTTGTCACCCAGGTCCTGTTGCCGATCTGGGCTCTGTGGTCAGTCGATACAAATACCTGGATTTCCTTTTTGAAATAGCCTGTGTGCTGAGTTGTTGTTTTCTTTTAAGGTTAGATGTTAATTTACCATTCCATTGCCTGAATAATTTTTCTGCCTTCAGATTGACATGGCTAGGCTTTCAGATGGCTAATCACAGAATGTCTTGGGTTGGAAGGGACCTCTAAAGGTGATCTAGTCCAACCCTCCCTAAGCAGGGACATCTCACTCTAGAACTACAGATTGCTCAGAGCCCCTTCAAGCCTGACCTTGAATGTCTCCAGGGATGGGGTCTCCACCACCCCTGTAGGCAACTTGTTCCAGTGATTCACCACCCTCATATTAAATAGCTTTTTTCTCATGTCCAACCTAAATCTGCCCTTCTCTAGCTTGAAACCATCACCCCTTGAGATAAGTGTTTCTGAAATCAGAGGTTCCTGCTCTTAGTTCCTCTGCTGAAATCCTTGCTGGTCTAGTTCTGTGATCAGAGCAGTTTGCCAGCCAACATGAGGAGTTGCTGCTAACTGCTCCTACCTGTTCATTCCAAGGCTTTTCACGGCTTTTCACCTTCTCAGCTGTGCTCACACAGCTCTCTGAAAGCTCTTTTATGAAGTGTTTAATGAGAATTGTCCAAGCAGTGTTGTATCTGACATGTTTGCATTATAGAGTTATACCCCTAGACTCCTGACAAGAGGCTTTGGAGGCACATTTTAGATTTCTAGACTGGTCCTGAAAAGTCAGCTTTGGTTTTCTTAATTGAAAAGAACCCTTAAGTTTTTCAAAATACATCTTGTTGGCATGAATACTGAAGATTTTTTTTTTCTAATGTCTTTAGACTGAATGAAGTTCATGTTTATTTAGAGATGTCAACTTGGAATATACTTTGTAAGGTCTGAAAAGCAACAAATCTAAGATACATTTTGAATACAGGGTGGTGTCTGTAATATAGGTGTTTTAGAGCAAAATTTAGAGGAGGCTGGTGGAAAGTTGATGCCTGTGCACAATGCAGTTCCTCTGCAGTGAGTGTTTTCCTTCTGCTCTGGCTTTTTCAGGTGACTTTCACAAAGTGTTTATATGCCCAGCTGGTGCAGCAGAAGTTTGTTCCAGACAGACGCAGTGGATACACCCTGCCCCTCCCATCTCACCCTCAGTACAAAGCCCACGAGCTGGGCATGAAACTGGTAATTCTTTTTTGTGCCTTCAGTTTGTTTGCTCAGGTGTGTCCGAGAGATGGCTCTTTGCTTCTAAGTTGCTTGCATGTACAGAAAAATTTGAGCAAATTCCCAGCTGTTTTCCTGGAATGATACTCCCAATATGATGGGAGTTTTCTTTCAGAGAACAGAGCACTCCTGTGCTTCCACAGATTGAAGTTCACAGGTAAAGTCTTCATGCTTTTGTGAGGAGTAGATATGTCTTTTGGGTTGCTTTGCCCATGTAGAGAAACTTTGCCAAGTCAGGATGATCCATTATTGCTGCAGAAAGACAGATTCCCACTTTGGCAGCTGCTTCTCAAATGGCAGCATCAGGAGTGCAAGGGTTCTTTCGGCAGGCATTTCAAGGTGCACTGGAATGTGGCACATCCTGAGGACCTGTTGTTGTTGCATCTCTCACACAGGCTCATGGCTTTGAAATATTGTGCTCCAAGTGCAGTGAAGTGTCTCCTGGTGCCAAGAGAAATGTGTTAAGTGGCCCCCTGTGGGAGAGATTCCTCAACAGCCTGGAGGAAAAACAGTATTTCAAGGTGAAGCTGTGTGTGTGTGTATGTGTGTGCCTGCATCCTCTGAATGATTCAGAAACACACGTTTTAGATCTTGAACTTCTGTAAGTAGTAACACCAGGGCAAGAAATCCACTGCTTCTGTCTGTGGAAAATGCATTAATGTCTTGAAAGGAGGTACATGCAGTTGGTTCCCCTTTGAAATGAATGTATTTATTTTGGAAAATGGAAAGTAAAAAGCAGGGATACCAGGATTACTTCATTCATCTAAAGAAAGGGGAAATGCACTGGAATGAAGGACAGCACAGTGTGGTTGTGTGCCAGTGTAACTGTTTTCACTGCTCTGCATTTCATTTGCATGCCTCTAGAGTTAAATATTCTTTAAGATCTGTACTTCACACCCATTTGGGCCCATGTAAGTGTCTTTTTTGTTTGTGTGGGGTTTAGTTTTTGTTTGTTTTTCAAAGATGCCATTGACTACTTATTTCAAGTTGATAGATTGGACATAAATTGATTTGAAGGTTCTAAAACTGGACAATTTATTGGAATGCTTAGGTTTCTTTCTTTTTAAATACAGAAGAAAAGGAATGAGGGAATAATTTTACAGTATTACAATGCCACTTCTGTAGACAATTCCCAAACACCAGAAGATTCATTCACAATTCTTGGAGAATTGTAACCTGGGCTTGATAAATCCATCCTGTTGTGGGAATGAGTAACATGATCGGTGACTGTTTGTAGAGTGCACCTTTTGAAACTGCAGCAGGAGGCTCCAGTTTGTATTTGACTTTGAAAACACCTTTCCTGCATTCTTCTGTTCCAAGTATAGGTGGCAAAGCAATCTTATTTGGTTTTCCTTTTCTCAGCATTCAGTGTGACAAATAGTCTTGACTGTGAAAAGGGAGGGAGAATGGTTTGTTGATGTATTAAATTGCTTTATTAATATTGCTTTATTAAATAGGGAGAAATGAAAGGATCTGCTAAGTACTTGGAACGGCTGCGTATGGCAGAAGATTACTTCCAGCAATCTGTTACCCAGCCAGAAAGGTAACAGCTGCTTTAAATTAATGAGTAATCTTACACAGTACCTACAAGTCCTTTAATTTACCTTTTTCAGTACTTGTTAGAAAGAACCTGAACCCTTTTCTCTGTTGTATAATTAGCACAGGTGCTGTGGCTGGGCCATGTGGGTATTAATGCCTCTAGAATACTCTTTGCTTGTATAAGTTATTGCTTGAGTAACTATTTATCTTGGTTTTGTAAAATGTTAAGCTATTCCAAGTGGGTTAAGAGGTGACTGAAAAGCATTATTTGGTTGGCTGGCTATAGGAAGTGTTTAAGGGTTTCATTGAAAAGCAATCCCAGTGAATAATAAATACAGAGTAATGTGTCTTCTTTACTCAAGACAGGCAGCTGGCTGTAGATTTCTCCAGAGAAATCAAATCCAAAAGAGATCAAATCCAAAAAATAAATCATTACCAAAATATCTGAGGGTTTGCCAGCTCATAATATCTTGACAGTTAGTTGCTTGAATTTCCAGGCTGTGCTGTTTGGGATCTGGAAATGCTCATGTTTACCAAATCAAAATATAAAGAGTAAAGGGAAATGGATGGATCCAAAGCCCATTTCTCAACAAGGAATTGCAATAATTGATCAAGTCTTGTTTTGGATAATATTATCTGTGTAGTATTCCTGTACTTCCCCCAAGTTCAGTTCTCTTTTTGATGTATTTGCACGGAAGGGATAATGAGGAATTTGAGTGAAAACCTGCCTGGAGAGGGAGCCATGTCATTGGCATGGCAATGCCAGGAAAAATCCATTCTAGTCCATTGCATGTTTTCCTTCTAGCTCTGAAGTGAGCCCAGGTGATGAAATCTTGAAGTTGCTACAGACAACAACCATTGACTTGAAGGAGTTTGAGAGAGAAGCAGCTTGCCTTCCTCCAGAGGATGGTGAGCAAGATCTGGGGGTGGACTCTTCCTATCACAAATGATCCTTTGTGGTGGGAGATGGGGGAATGTTTGTATGTATTTAGTTTGTCAGCTATCCTGGGAATGCTGGAGGGGGGCTGTCATTTAGGGTTCAGGGGAACAGGTCGTTTGTATAAGCCACAAAAGTTGTGGCTGTGAATTGGCAAGATTTGCAATCCAGTTTTGGGTTTGGTACCTCTGCATCAGTAATACCACCTCCTCTTACACTAGGTCAAGTGCTTTGTGTCAACTATCTATCAGACAGAAGGTATTTAAACATTTTATAAAAATAAATCAGTTCCAATACTGACAATACAAAGTTAATTACTATCTGGTCTACTCTGGTGGCCAATATAAAACCTTCACAAACTTTATATAATAGGTGTTTTTCCACTCATTTGACAGAATGAGTGAACAACACATGTAGTTATTGCAGGTGTGCAGCACAGGTCTCATCTGTATCTCTGCAGGATGCAGAAGCACACAGTCCAACACTCATTGTTCATGATCATAGCTGAGGGTGGAATTTGCTCTCCCTTTTCTTCCTTCATTTGGTGGCAGAGGGATGATCTGTGTCTAGATCAATATCTGCTAGTTTGAAGCTGCATATAAAGCTGTGTTTACTGTGTTAAAGTAGTAAAATGAAATCTGAACTCTTCTTCTCAGCCTCCCCCTGCCTTACACCCTGTGTTTGCCAGTATCACCAATAAAATTTAATAGTGCAAAAATGAGCTACAGAATGCTTGGCAGTACCCTCAGCCATCTGGCCTGGGTCTGGTGGGCTGACAGACTTGTGCAGAATCACAAGTATTTGCTGTGTTCTCTCAGATGACAGTTGGCTGGAGATCACACCAGATGATCTGGATAAGATGCTGAAGGAGGCAAGAAATGACTCCCCTGCTTCCTCACACGAGGAAGAGCAGGAATATGACTTGGAAGCAGTTGCTGAAAGTATGAAAGCTTTTGTGTCCAAAGTCTCGACACATGAAGGAGCAGAAATGCCATGGTGGGTAGTGGTTTTAAGTTGGGTGGCTGGTGTAGAACGTGGTTTTATTCTGCTACAGCCCTTTGGTTGGTTCTGTGATGCAAAGTTTGAAAGTCTTCTACTTAGCAGGGGCCTGAGACAAAACCTGACACTGGTGCAGGTAAATTGCTGGCAGCTGTGCTCTTTTCCAGCACTCTTAGTTGGGTTTTGTGGGCTTTAACATTTTGTTCACCCTTTTAAGTTGAAGGCTCAAGTTCATTTGTGCTGAAATTTTTCTGCCATGAAGAACTGAAGGTACTCAACTATGCAGACAGCAGCAGAATATCACTAGCTTAATTGTTGGAGTTAAGGAAGTGTGTGTATGAATGTTGTGTGGACAGGCCTTCAATTTGAAAAAAAACAGGTAGTAGCATGTTGCCCAGGTTCTTTTTCATAGCTTTAATATTGAGAAAATAGTGCTGTGCACTCTGTAGCAAGCATTTAAGGGTCTACTCAGTTCATGGTCTGAAGTGTTTGATCCTTTTCAATTGGTGTTGGTGTTAATGTCTGAGTTATAATGTACCTTTGTTTCAGGTTTTAAAACAGCAAACAAACCATAAAATCAAAACTGAGCCTTATGAGACCAGAATGAAACCTTTAGTGTTCTTTCTAAGCAGGGGGTATCAGAGATTCTCAGCTTTTAAAATCTTTGTGTTTAACACCCCCCTTTGTTCCAGAAGGATTCAGGTGGGTTTACTTTAATGGCCCTCAGTACAACTTTTCTTTGACTGTGACAAAGAATTAGAGTTGTCGGTTTTCTTCATACCAGGAGTTTTTCCACTTGCTGTCTCATTCCTAATTCATACAAGCCCCAGACTTTCAAGACCATCAGTTTAAATGTCCCAGCTTTAATTTAGGCTTGAGACAAGCCAGTGTGCCATGTGGGTTTTGCCTATGTCAGATTTATGCAAGCATAAAAGCTTTATTTCTTTAAAAATATGTTTATATTTCAGGTCAGCTGATGAATCCCATGTTACCTTCGATGTAGATTCTTTCACAAAAGCTTTGGACAGAATTTTAGGTGAGATTTTTTCTTTATGTTTTCTGTCAGAGTCTCTCATGGTTATTTGTCTTCCCTGGGTTTTCTGACCACCCATGGGTGCTGTGCTGGTTTGTTTACTACAAACTGACACAAAATAATACACAGGGGCAGACTCAGACTCAGAAGAGCTGGATTCTGATGATCTGGATGAAGAGCAGGAGTTTGTCACCTCAGAGGAGGATGATGAAGACTTAGATGCTGAAAACCAAAGGCAAGACCAGGACCCTAACGAGCTGATAGGCAGTCTCAAGTCATACATGGATGAGATGGACCAGGAACTGGCACAAACCCATGTTGGTAAAAGTTTCATCACCCAAAAGAAAGGGGTAAGTAAGGCCTTGAGTTCTACTTGGTAGCAGAACAGCCTTGAGAGTTTTGGCAGGAAAGAGGAACTGAGCAAAAATGGGTCATTCTGAGTAATGTGATCAAAAATTTCTGTCTTCTAACCCTCTGTTAAGTAATTATTTAAATTTAAAAAAAAATAAAATCCCTTGTGCAAGCAAAATGTGCTGCAGTTGCACCATGGTGTGTTCCTTTGGAAAAACGAAACAAAACTAAAAAAACAAACCCAAAACTTAGCTATAGCTTTTAACTTGCACATCTTTTTCCCAAGACTTGGTTTAATTTCCTATTGTTTTCACCCTGCTTTAGCAGGGAGGCAAGCAGCTGCAGCTTGACTTCTTAAGAGTTCCTGTGGTAGATGAGCCAGGCCCCAGTAACCCTCTCTGTCCTCCTCTATGAACTTCATCTGTATAATGGAAAGTGATGATTTTTAACTGGCATAAGCATTTGGTGACTAAATTCCTGTCAAGATAGTGTGGAACATACTGCTTTGTTGGCTGCAGAGCTGGTGCCTTGTTTCTTTTCTCTAGTGATTTGGCATCTTTTTCTTTTTGAAAAACCTTGTTTGTTTAATTTGGTAACACTTTCTCTTTATGCTTAACTACAGGCAAGCTCTGTTAATGCAGCCACATCTCAGAGTGCTGGCCCTGATTCTGGATCTGAAGAGACTGAGTTGACACCAGTTGATGTGGATATGAACCTAGTAACTAACCTGCTTGAATCCTACAGTGCTCAGTCTGGGCTGGCAGGGCCCACCTCTAACATTTTACAGAGCATGGGAGTGTTTTTGCCTGAAAATGCAGATCATGCTGCCTCTGATAAGGGAGGAACAGAATAAATTAATGCCTTCATGCAGGAGAAATGGCTGAGAAGCAAAGTTGAGCAAAAACATGCAGCATTTGGAAGAAGAGAGGAAAAGGTTTGAATTTAAAGCACTGTATGCAGTAAGTTGTGTGACTTTAAAGATGCATAGTGAATTTACCTAGAAAAGGTGTCTATATGGATACGATCTTGGGTGAAAATTGGATTCTTCCAGTGCTAACATGTTTTCAGAAAACTGAAAAATGATGTTGTGGCTGAAATTAAACTTTTCTTCTGAAACTGGTCTTCAGTTTTAGAAATCAACAGTCCAATTCACCCCGTTTCTGAAATGTCTTTTTTACCCATTGCAAGGTGGTTTCCTTGTCTGGAAAGCAGTTCTTGTTCTGAAAATGCTCCTGCCTTCAGGGGCAGATGAAGGAATCCTGTATCACAGGAGCTGTGTTCTCCTGTGGATTTGGAAATGCTGGTTAAGTGTCCAGCAGGTACTTAAAAGTACAGTAACTGCATTGTGAGAACTTCTGGTAATTACTGGAAGAATCTGTTCCTTATTAACCAGGAGGTTTGAAAAGTAATTGGTTTGAGTATGTAAATACTGGCTCTAAGTATTTTTTTTTATTTATTTAAATAAAAGCAGAAATGCATCTTGATGACTGGATACATTTGGTGTTGTTTTTTTTTTTCCTTGGAGGTTTGTATGCATAACTTCCTCAGTGCAGTGGAGGAAGTTCTTGGAGTTAAAGTATTTTCATAATGGGGCATTTTTTGAATTCCGTTATTGCTGGATGTTGGTGTCGTGCCAGCAGTGGCTGTGCAGGAGCCCAGCCTGGAGACTTGTGCTTGGTTTCTCAGTGAAAATGTAGCTAGAAGGTGTTCAGCTTGTTATTTTCACTTGGGATGAAAAATCTAGATGTGAAGACTTAGTTTGAACAAGATAAATTTGAAATAGAGTATGTAGAAATCCTTCCTTCACAGAGAGCAAGAAGGCAGTCCTGACAGATCTGAATCAGTTCCTGCAAGTCTTTATTTTTTTATGTTCCACACAACAATTAATCAAGTGTCTTAACTGGTAGAAGAGTAGCTCATTGCCTGAGTTTTTAGTTTGTGTTTGTTTTGCTGTTTTGCTTTTTTAAAAAAACATGCTTAGAAAAATAGTATTCAATGATACAAAAGCCTGAAGACACAAGACCTAACTGCTTTTGAAGGACTGTGGTGTTGATGATGATGATGATGATATCTGATGTTGTTGTTATTAGTCTTGAGGTTTGGAGTTCGTTCAGTTGAATTCTTTGCTCAAGGAGCTTGGACTACTGAGGGGGGAGGTGGAATGAGATTGAGTTAGACAAATCTACACTGGAAAAATGGAGGTAACAGGAGTGGTTGAATCCAGCAGACAAGAACAATCAGCAGTTGGTGGCAGAAAGCAGATGCAAGTGAATCTTTAAAAAAGGTTCATGTTTTAACAAGGAAGATAATTCACACTGAAGCTATGTAAAATTCTCCACTGATGAGTAATTAGATCAAGTTTAGATACTTCAAAAAATCATTCCTTTTCAAGGACATAATCACAGCCAAGCTCTCCTGTGGCCTGTCCTACACAAAAGGTGAAAATAGACCAAAGAACTCTTCTAATGTAGTAGGTGAAGAGAACATCTCAGCTCACATGCAGAACAAAGCTGCTCTTTTGGAAGCTCTTCAGCTAATCTTGCTTCTTGAATAATCTTTCTTTTCCATCAACGGGAGTGTTATTTCTGTGACTCCAACAATTTACATTTGTTAAGCAGCTTCCCAGTGCAGACCTTCAGGGCTCTGGAATTACTCACAAGAGAATTTGCCATGGAAGAATAAGCATTTCCATGTTGCATCTTCCACTGCTTTGAAGTAACAT
>NW_009952981.1:380927-389800 GCF_000747805.2 Chaetura pelagica | reverse complement strand
TGAAGGGATCCTGATGGAATTAATTAGGGGAGACAAGTGCAGCGTGGTTCCCTTTCAATGAATTGCTATCAAAGTTTCTACTGTATTCTCAATTAGTTTAACTGGAACTGCATTCCAACACAATTTATTCACTTTGCTCACTTGAGCATCTGCCGTTTGTACATTCTTGTTCATCCTAGAATTTCTGACCCTTCCCAGAAATGTGGTCTTCTTGTCTGTGGCTGGACCAGTTCTGAATGGCCTGGTTGTTGACTGGTGTGTTTCAAGCAAAAAAACAAAGAATGGATCTTCCAGACATGAGCTCCGAACTAATCCTAGGGGACAGCAGAGACCTTAACTTGCTGTAACTCTTTTAAACACCTGGGCAGCTTGGCTGTTGCCTCTCTGTGCTGCTAAGCCTTAAGGAGTATTGGGAGCCTTTATTTTCTCCATGGAAGTGGAGATCTGACTCCCATGAGAAACTGGGTTTTGTTTTTAGAAGCAGCAGGAGTCAGGGCAGGCCCTTTGTACCACCTTGGCATCCCTTGGGATGCAGCAAAAGCTGCAGCAGCAGCTGCCCTCCCTTTTGACATTTACATCTTTGGAATGGAACACAAGAGCATCTGTTCTGGCAGGTCTGAGATGGAAAATTGTTTCTTTTTCCAACTTTGCTTATTCCCCTAAGAAAATACCACTGTGGAGGGCAGTTGGGCTTCTCAGCTTGAACAGCAGAATCCAGAGCTATTGAAAAAAGGGAATTGCTTAAGAATATGAAGTCAGGGGTGTGAAGCCTCAAATATCTCTTTATTTCATGTGATTCAAGTGTGTTCCTCAGCCACCACCAGCTGAGGAACCTGGTTGCCACCTCCTGAGGATATCAGAGGTTTCCTATTACAAATTCCAGCTGCCAAGAGGGGATAATTAAATTCAACAGCAAAATTGTGCTTTCAGGGCAAATAACAGATCTGCTGTTATGCTCATGATTCAGTTTGTCCTGTGTTGGAATTCTTACAGTACCATACAGTGACAACCTGTCCTGTGAGATATTCACCATTTTGGAAGCATACAAGGATGGGAAGTGAGGAGCAAAGCTAATGTGAAGGTAAAGCTCAGTTTATTCAGCAAAAAAAGACTCAAGCTTATTACTGCATGCCCCTTGTGACTGTAGACATATTTTCTTTCACTAATAAAAGCTTCCCATTTTTTTGTTGTTCAGACATGTGTGCAGTATCTTTTTGCCTTTGCTGGGTTCCTGTTAAATCAGTCAACTATTTGTTTTGTAGGAAAAGCTAAGGAGCTGCTCCTATCCTAGTCCAGCACCCTGTCTTTTCCTTTCTCCAGGACCCTGCCTGCAGTTTATTACCTTGCCATTTATGAATGTTCAGCTTCCTATTCCTTGAAAGAGGAATCTTGTTGAGATCCTTAGGCTTTTATTGATAGAAGTGAGGTGTAACTTGCTTCTCTCCCTACCCCAAACCTCATCTTTCTTCTTCTTCTGCTTCAATTTATAGAATATCTACTTTTCTGCTTCTATTCATAATCTTCTGGGTCCCTTTGCAATGTTTCCACTCGTAGCAATGGGGCCTTCTTTGCCTTTCCTGCCATTGGAACCACCTTATTGTGCATCACTCTTTTCCCCAATCATTTCAGATCTCCCTGGAAAGCCTTCCTTGCCCTGCCTCCTGTCTATTATTCCTCCTGTTATGTCTCTGTAGCTGTGTTTTGTTTAGATGTGAAGCTTTGTGGAGGATGCTACCTAATAACAAAGCTGCTACGTGCAGTTTAGCACGAGGACCAGGGGAGGAGGTTGTATCAGCATTTTCTGTTCCTGTGCCAAAACTGCTCTCCCTGTGAGGGACCTGGGGGAGCTTTGTGTTTCTGCTCCTGTGATCTCCCTCATGTTTGTGACAGCTGATGCCAGCTTCAGTTTTTCCATGTAATGATGATTCTGGACATCACTGAGTGCACATGATAGTCTGTAAAATACCACTGATGGCTCTTAAGGAAAGTGCAAGTCACACCACTCCCAGATTGGCAACCTGGCTTCTTTTTTGGTGTTTTGTTGTGTTGTTTTTTTTTAACAGAAATAGTTCTGGTGGTGCTCAGTTGTTCCCAGGTGTGTGCATGGTTTCATGAGTCACATCTGCAGTATTTTTCCCCTTGCACAGCTGCTTTCCATCCCTTGCCAAGTGGAAAAGTGAACAAGTTTGAAATGGGAGCTAGAGGCTGGGGCTGCTGAAGTAATCTCAGCAGTGCTTTGGGCTGCTGGAATTGTGTTTGTGTACTTAAAAGTTGTTCTGATAGTCTTGCAGCTGCCAGGGTTGAACTGCTGGTGCTTACCTGGGAAATTACTTCAACACAGTCACATTGTCAGGGTGTTCCATCAGATTCAGCACATGTCCACTGTGCCTCAGAATGTGTTTTAAGGTGAAGTAATTTTTTGATGTAAGAGCTTTCTCCTTGAGCTGTAATGCTGAAGTCAGACATTGTACGGGTTCTTCATAGGCTTTTATGGAGGTTTTGCTCTTCCACTCTCTACCACCAGGTCGCTCTGTTCTCTCTTCCTTGGAATAGAAGTAACACTCTTACTGGTGGGGGGAAATGGTGCCTCTAGAGATATTTTTAGTTGCTCAGGTATCTCTGTGAAGAGACCCACTTAGCATTTGCAAAAAGAAAAAAAACAACTAACAAAACAGAAGGTGTTTTATATGAAACTGGAAAATTGAATGGGAAGGGAAACAAGGGAAGAGCCTGTGCAGGCACTAGATTTTTCTGTGGTTTTGAGAGTTCTTCCAGGTCCATAGAAACGTGAACACTGAAAAGTGCCACTATCTCTTTATTTTATTCTGGAAAAACCGTGCATTTAATACCCATCCGAGATGGGTAAAACTGGAGGAAAAGAGGCCATAGGTGCCAGGGGCTCACTGTTCTGTTGCTTGCAGGGCAGCAGCAGCAGCTGGTCACAGTAAGTCTGATGCTTTGGGACCAAGAATTTTCTTGTACATGCACTGCACGTCTTGGGCTCTCAGAGGTAATCTGCTGCATGTGGAGTTGTCTGAGGATGGTCAGTTTAGAAATAGCCTTGTAAGTCTATGTGTTGTAGTGCAAGGCTGCCTATCAGTGTGGTGCTGTCCTCACTGTGACACAGGCTTTGCCTTCAGTGGCTTTGGCAGCTTTTTTTGTTGAGTTTTCATGGTTCTGGTAGAACCCCAGAGGCGGTGGAGTCATGCCTAAGCTGGCTGGGAGCTCTGCTGCTTAACCCACTCGCAGATCAGCTGGTGAGCAATGGCCTGTCTGGGAGGGAACCAGGGTAAAAAACTACCATCATCTTGCTTGGAAGGTCTGGGCTCTCTCTTGAGACCTTCAACGACTTCCCCCAGGCTAAACCAACGGGCTTCCTCTAGTTCCAGGCTGTCCATACTGATCTGCAAGGAATTGGGAGAGCACCAGTTCCTGGAATCAGATCTCAATGTGGGCTTGTTCTTACACCCACCAAGATCCTATGCTAGAATGCCTAGAGTGCTTTGTCCATTCCTGGATTAAGTGCTGATGCCAACACAGGAAAGGACATTAGTGCCCACCAGGGCTTTGTTGTCCTGGTTTCCCTTGGGAAGCCACCAGTCAGACAGCTCTGTTCCATCATGCCATTGGCCTGCAAAGTACCAGTGGGTGTCAGAATCTGCATGTTCTGTGGCAAATTTGATATTAATGCTACTCAGCACTTGCTTTGCAAGGTTCAGAGTTAAAAAACATAGGGGGTGTATTGACACAGGGACCCTTGCAGAACCTGGCATGTTGCAATAGAAGGTGCAATTATTTTGAAGTTTGTTCTTCACTTCTAGAGAAAGCCAAGGGAAAGCTGCACGTAGAGAGGGTCTGATGCTCTCCAGACTGAAATCTCTGGACTAAAAGAGACTTTTCTAGGTCAGGTGGGCTGTGAAATGCCTCAGGGGAACTTGCCTTTGCTCACCTCAGCCTGGTCTGCCCTCACCAGGGCGTGACAAGCGATCATTAAGGAGCTGCTGGGGAAGGGCCAGTGCTGAGAACCCGAGTACTGGAGTGACTCCACCTCCAGGCCCACCTCTTCTGCCACTTCTCGCCGGACTGTCTCCTCCACGTTTTCACCTAGGAGCAAGCCAAGTTAGGTAGGGACGGCCTGGCCTCAGGGCAGCCAACCGTGGCAAAGAACATGCAGGGACACTCATTCCTGAGGTGTTCCAGCCCTGATCCACCCGCGGGAGCTCCGGCTGTGCTGACCTGGAAGCACTTGTCAGCAGGATGCTCAATTAAGTTAATCAGCAGTGCTTACCTCTCTTAAATAGAGACATTTGTGGCTTTGCCTCTGCACAGCTGGTGGACAGAACAATGCTGCCTCTCTGTTCATTTCCCTTTTTAAGCCATTTTGCCTCCTGTAACAAGAGGTCTGTAGTTTTTCTTCTGAGGCAGACTGCACTAGACACAAAATGGACTAAAAAAGGACCTGGGGATCTAACCTGGGGAGTCTTGTATTTCCCACCAGGGGGTACAGCAACTGATACACACCCAGAACTCCCATTCTGTCCAGATACTCAAAGCTATTATGAATTCTCTCTGAATGGCAACCCGGGTCTGTCCAGATCCATCAGGTTTTCCCCCTACGTTTCCCTCCTCTGTTAACAGGTGTCTGCTTGGTGTTCCACCCTTCTGCCCCCACACCCCGCATTTCCAAGGCCACTGTGCTGGATCAGGGATTGCCTTACCAATGTCACAGAAGCCAGAGAGAGCAGTGTACATCCCCTGGGGAAAGGAGGGCTGTCGTGCCAGGAGGCACCGGCTCCCGTCGGACACCAGGGTGATGACCACTGGAGACATCTAGCAGGTGCATCAGAAAGCAAAGCCAGGAGTTCAGACCAAACAGGTAAGTGCAAAATCTTCCCAGGTGGTTGTGGGTGGGGGGTGTCACTGGGTGAACACTAAAGAACAAGCCCCCCAGCCAACCTGCAGGGCACTCCTGCTGCTGTCCACAGGTTCCCCTCTGTGACACAGCTTGTCACCAGAGACCCCCCCTGTGTGGCTCTGCTGCTGTTCAGGGGGCTCACCTGTGGGTAGTAAGTTATTCCACTGGCCTGGCAGACACGCTTGCTGCCAGCTGCATTCTTCTGAGTGGGCTGCCCAGTCTTGCTGCAGAACTGGTGGGAATTGTGCCACCGGAGAAGGGACTGGGCCTGCAAACAGCAAGGGAGAAACAAACCTTACTTGGCACCTGGGGCAGAAAGGTGATTCACTGCCTGAATGGCACTTTGCTGTCTTCTCCCCAGTGGTGTGGCTAAACCCTGATGATGGTTGGAAGCCTCAGAAAGGTAAATGGAAGTACAGGCACTCCCCAGTGGTGTGGATAAACCCTGATGATGGTTGGAAGCCTCAGAAAGGTAAATGGAAGTACAGGCACTCCCCAGTGGTGTGGATAAACCCTGATGATGGTTGGAAGCCTCAGAAAGGTAAATGGAAGTACAGGCACTCCCCAGTGGTGTGGATAAACCCTGATGATGGTTGGAAGCCTCAGAAAGGTAAATGGAAGTACAGGCACTCCCCAGTGGTGTGGATAAACCCTGATGATGGTTGGAAGCCTCAGAAAGGTAAATGGAAGTACAGGCACTCCCCAGTGGTGTGGATAAACCCTGATGATGGTTGGAAGCCTCAGAAAGGTAAATGGAAGTACAGGCACTGCTTTGAAAAATGGCAGATTCTTGTTTTAGCATCCAAATTCATGTTTGGGGAAGGTGGGGAAGAGCTGTTCTTTACTGGGGTGTAATGGGAGTAGCAGTGGGAACCAAGCTATTCTAAGGAGTCTCCAACTCTGAATATCTTCTTGAGAAATAGCCCAATGCCACAAACATGATAGCGCAGGAAAAGAAACACCAGCTGTTTCTCCTAATGGGTCAGGACAGCTGAGTTTCACACACAGGTCTTCTCTTAGGGCTTCCAAACACGAGGCATCTGCAGAGTAGCAGCTTGTAAGTGAGTGGCTTTAAAAAGAGGAGCTCTGAGAGAAGATCTAGAAGTTTGTGAAATTCAGTTTACCTAGAAGACTACAGAAGATTAGTGCTTGATAGTTGTGAAGCTGAGGACTAACTGGGATTGTTGTGGTTCCTGGTTAAGACCAGTAGGTTTCACACTGGACGTACAGCAGGTTGATGCTAAATGGCTAATTACAGTATGTTTGTACCTAGTTTAGCTGAAAGTGGTACAGTAGGTACTTCCACAGGATGTGGTAAATCATAAAACAATATATAGGAGACAAGGAGGAGTGTTAATGGTAGAAATTCACATCATTTAAAAGTATAAAAATAGTCCTCTACAGTACCGAAGCCAGCAAGGGAGAGTCCTTCCCATCCACTACAAACAGAGCCTTTCGTAGGTCAGTAAATGACCCCTTGAGTTCAGACTCAATGACTGACTTCTCCAAGGCTCCTGTTTAAAAAAAATATTAAAAAAAAATAAATCAAACAACAACCAAAAAATCTTTGATCTCACAAACTGCAGATATGGTCCCAGCTTTACGCCCTTCGTTGTTCCAGTCTACGATTTCTGGAAGTGACACCACATCAGTGGTGATGTTCCCCAAAGTGAAGTGACCCCCCTTTGTGACCACAGGAACAGCAGAGCAGAACCCCCTCACACCCCTCAACAGCTCCTGCAGAGCCCCAGCTCCTTCTGGCCCCTCTTTGGCCAGAAATGTTCACCCAAGGAGAACATCAGGATGTGCTGCTGACAGGGAGGGAAGAGGAGTCATCCCAACCTAAATCCAGGGCAAAGTGAGGTACGTGCTCATCTGAACAGCCCGTCAGCACCGACTGCTCCAGGAACTGGTCATTCCCTTTGCATTTCTCCAGGATCCTTTTCATCTCTAGAAACAGCAGAGGAAAGGGGAAGAAAAAAGCAGTGATGAAAGCAAATTCATACAGGACGATGTTCCTGCACAGCTTGATAGATTTATTTATTGATTTATTTTCCAGCCCCTGTGTAAGGGGTTGCTTATTGCAAGTGACTCTGGTATCATTCCAGCTGTGTTATCCAGGAGGTGTTTCCTACCTGCTGCACTGAGCTGTGGTACCAGATATTTCTTTCCAACTTTCTGCAGGAAGGGGCAAAGATTGTGAAAGAGGTAGAAAGTTCCTGAGGTCTGGGCTTGTCTACAAAGGCTGTCATCTTCCTTTAGTTCATTTAAGTACCTGCAGTGAGAAAAGAATTGGGAAGATGAATTCAAGGTCATGTTGAGCTTGCCTGTGTTGTATTTGGATGCATGTGTTTTGTACAGAGTAGGGCCTGAGTTCTGAGAAGCAATCATTGGAATCAGGGTGTAAGGACGTGTGCTTCTTTCAGACTGTTTGGAGTACTATAAAATGAGCTGGGCAGCATCACCTCCTTGTATTTTAAGAGACCTTTAGCTGGGACAGCAGGCACAGGCATTCTTTAACAGATCTTCAGCCTGAGAGAACCAGCTCTTTATAAGTGGTGAAGGGAGTGGAGAGATTTGGATTGTTACCATTTACAGACCTCACACAGCATGACCAATATTATTGCCAAACTGTTAAAAGATTTAACCCCTTAGGTTAGATTTAGTTAGGGCTGCTTGTGACTACGGACACGGGAGTGCCAAAACTCTGGTTGCCTCCCTGTCCACAAGAATGAGATGAGAACTCACCTCATTTTTCTGACGTAGGTAGAGTGTAACCTCCAGAAGAGGGAGGAAGCTCTTTTGTGCACTGCTTGATAAATGGCAGCCATCACCAACACCTACACTCTCTGCCTAAATGAAAAAAGGAAAATCCATACAATGCAGCAGCCCTGCAAAGTTTAAGTTTTATCTAAAAGGTGCAATAACCCACTGCTACTCCCTCTCACAGAGGCTGCAAAATGCTGGCATCTGCTTTCTACTATTACTGCTGTGGTCTTAGTCTCCAGTCACTCATTAAACCCAGTTTCAGGCCATTTTTAAGCCTCTTTAAAGATACCTCGGGTTGTTTTCCATCTGTGAGGTCTAACAGAAATTGCTGTAAGACCGAGATGAAACGTTCCTGTCCTAAATTCCTGTATCCCTTGGGGGGGAAAGAGCAGGGAGGGTGGCTGCTCCCTTGTTTGCTTCCTCCACAGTTGTGGTGGCCCAGGTCCAACCCGGCGTCCCAATCGCAGCGCGCAGCAGATCTGTGGGAAAGGCACCCGTGCCAGAAGGGCAAAAATATCAGCTGGGGAAGAGAATTATCCCTGAGTTAGATGAGAGGCAGGAGTTGCAGCTGACTTGGACCATCTCCAGCTAGGAAGGAAGGATCCTGCCATGTTGGTTCAGCCACAGCCGGGAACTACCTCCAGCGCTCGGCCCAAACGGGGACACAAGGTGACTCCTCATCCCTGAACAACCAGGCTTGAACATTTGGCCCTTCAACCACAGGACTCAAAGCCCTTCCAGGAGGAAATTCCGCTCGCTTCGACCTTATGGACCCCAAAAGCAGTGCCCAAGAGGAGCCTGCGAGCCCTTCCTGCTGGCAAGAAGGTCGGTGGTGGCTCCAGAACGTGCAGGCTTTGCCTCCTGACATCCCCACCCCAGATCCCGCTTTCCCACTGCCTCATCTGAGGGTGGGCTTTGCCTGGGGGAGCTGATCCTGCTGGGAAGTGTGTGTTGGCTCCCCGGCAGCAGCAGGAACGCGGCTCAGGGGGTACAGCCCCTGTCCCAGAGGCATGTTGCTGGTCTGACAGCTTCTTGTCCCTCAGGAATTCACCCCGCACAAACTTCCCAGCACAGATTCCCAAGGGGTTTTACCAGCAGCTCTGCCCTTTTGCTCGGGGGAACCGGCAGCTGGGATCGCTGCTACCTGGAATGACGAGATGCAGGAACGCAGGCGCTTCCTCCCTAGGAA
>NW_009952981.1:375645-380530 GCF_000747805.2 Chaetura pelagica | reverse complement strand
CAGGAATTGCCTGTCGTTCCCACGCTGAGCCCGGTTCCCGGCTCTCGGCTCCTGCGCCCGGACTGGGCTGAGCCCCAACTGGGAGCGCTGGGAAATGTAGTTCAGCAGCGGGATGCCCTGGGGTTTGAGCAGCTTCTGGAGCTGGTCAGGCTGCCTGACACTCAACTCTTCTTTTCTTTCTTTTATTTTTGGTCTCTTTCTCTCCACCCCTGCCTCTTTCTCTCAGAAGCCCACGCGCTGTGGTTTCCCCAACCCCCTCTCCAGCAAAAAAAGTTGTGGTGAGAACCATCCTCTTCAGAGGAGCCTGCTCCTCTTAGTTCCTTCTTGCCTTCTCCCAAGCTTCTCCAGCTTTTTGTATCAGCAACACAAGAGGATTTGTTTGGAGCAAAGGGGAGGGTTTGTCCTCAAAAGAGGAGAGCGTGCCAAGACCTGTCTTGTGTCTCAAGGACAGAGCTGCTCAGTCTTCCTGCACCCAGACCACAGCTGAATTTGCAAGTGAATAGCTCTGATTAGAAAAAGCAGGCTTTGCCAAGGCAGATGTCAGAATAATGACAGATTATTTTCATGCCGTCGTAGCTGAACAAACAGATTCCTCTCAAGTACTTGAAAACATTATTCTGGGCTGGAACCTACCTGCCTATATTTAGCACAAAGAGAATTTTATAAACATCTGAAAGCCAATGTTTTCAGGGCAGCCTTTTTGGTCATGAATTGAAGCCATTCTAATCAAGGATTCACGTCACGTAATTTGAGAGCAGAGCTTGGAAAAATAATAAACAGAATATGCAGGGGAAACAGCCAGTGTTACTTACATATTTAGGTTTAAGGATGCTTGGCTGCTGTTTGTGTGCTTCCTGAAGCAGAGCAAGCCCAACCTTATTAATCGACTAGGTTAATTGGATTAATGGACAAAACACATCTTCCCTTAATAAGATAGAGGATTGAAATACAATCTCTAAGGGAAGTAACCACCCTGCTGTTAAAACAAACTAACAGATTTATCCAAAACAGCCCCCAGACATGGGTCTTGCAAGAAGAGCTGGATTTAGAGGGAAGCAGGATACTTTGGACCTCAGATCTTGGGAACAGCCTCTTGACCTTCTTCAGCCCAAAACAATCTGTCATCATTTGGTAAGGGCACCCTTGTCCACCTGCAGGATTAAAAGCCAGAGCATGATGCTGCAGTGTAGACTCCTTGGAGGGCAGGGTTGTGCTGACTGTATGCAGCTGGAAAAAAAAAAAGCATGGATTAGAATAATGGAATTTTGGGTCAGAAGGGGCCTCCAGGATCATCTGGTCCAACCTTAAATTAGGTGCTACCATCTCGGCCTCTGTGCTGTGCAAAGTCATGCAGAGAAGATGAGCTTAGAGCCACTTCTGTGACTGACCTGCCTGCTGGGAAGCTATGCAGGCCACCAGGCATTCCCTGTGCCTTCTCCAAGGGCCCATACCCCTGCTTGGGATTGCACATTGTTAAGTATTTCTGCAGCACATAAGCAGGGGAGACAATTTTGGAAACAGCAGAGGCTTTCTCATCGTTGATGCACATCATCGTTTCATTTAATGTAAGGAGCACAAATCCCAGGGGTCCCTTTGGCACCGAGCTGCTTCTTTGTAAGCAGTTTTGAGCTGGGCTCTGGGCTGTGTGAATTGTGTTTATACCCTTGGTTGTTTTGCCCCCTACAGAGAGGTGCAGTCCTGGGAGGGAGCTGAAGGCCTGGCCCTACAAATGCAGCTCTGACAGCTTCCTGCAGCTTCCCAATTGGAGCCTTGGCTGGCCACCAGGGGAAGGGAATCCCCGAGACTCATTCCATGCAAGAAAAAGCAAAGAGGAGCAGATGAGGAGTCCACAAGCAGTGGGAACAAACATTGGTGATCTCACTCAGCACTGGTGAGGCCACACCTGGAGCTTTGTGTCCAGTTTTGGGCACCTCAATTCAAGGGAGATCTCGAGGTGCTGGAGCCAGGACAGAGGAGGCAATGAAGCTGGGGAAGGGCCTGGAGAATAAATCTTGTGAAGAACCCTTGAAGGAGCTGGGAATGTTTAGTTTGAGGAAGAGGAGGCTGAGGGGAGACCTCATCAGTCACTACAACTACCTGAAAGGTCATTGTAGAGAGGTTGGTGCTGGTCTCTCCTCACAGGTAATCAGTGATAGAACAAGAGGGAAGGGCTTCAAGCTGCACCAGGGCAGGTTCAGACTGGACATGAGGAGCAATTTCTTCACAGCAAGAGTGGTCAGAGACTGGGACAGGCTGCCCAGGGAGGTGGTGGAGTCACCATCCCTGGATGTGTTTAAGGGTGGTTTGGATGTGGTGTTGGAGGATGTGGTTTAGGGGAGAACTTGGTAGAGTAGGGATGATGGTTGGACTCAGTGATCCCAAGGGGCTTTTCCAACCTGAATGGTTCTGTGATACTATGATCTCTTCTGTGGAGAATATTGTGAAACAGGCAGAGCCCTGGTCCTGAGTTGCTAAGATTTCTTTTTAAATCTGGGTTTGTAAAATGGTCCTCCTGGTATCAGCAAATTGGTAAAAGATTTTCCAACCCAAATAAAGGGGCTGGAAAATGTAATTCCAGGCTAACAATGATCACACAAGTCATCTTCTGCTTGCTGGTCTGTCTCTTTCCAGCTGCCCCCAATAAGCAGAAACAAGCATTAGAATTGCTAGCAGCTGCGCCTGGCAAAACAACTGTTAATTGTTTTAAGTACATAAAACTAGCAAACTGGCATTGAAAACTTATGGTCAAGCCACAAGAAACCTCCTGGTAAAACAACAAAAAAAAATAAAAAAGGAAAGATTTCTTTTTTAGTAACAGACCAGGGAAAGACAAACCACTGTTTTAAAGAGAAAGTTAATGAGTGGTCTTTCCCTCTGTCATTAAATTGTAGAAACAAATGAACCAAATCTGGCTTTGCTCTGAAGTCTGACTCCAAGTGGATATTCTGTATTTGAAGGACTCCTGCAGTTTCTCACACTCAGTCTGGGGACCTTGAGAGACCAGAAGTGTCTGATTTGATGCTGCTGGTTTATTTGCTGTGCTCCTAAGGCTAGCACAGGTGCAGAGGAGACACCTTGGCATCTGAAGGATGTTTTAGTGGGATTTGCTCACTTCAGCTCACTAAGATATGAATGTTTTGTCTTTTCCCCTCCCTGCTGCTGTTGGTTAGGGAAGATTCTCAACCTCTGGCCCTGCTTTGTACCAAATAACTGGTGATGCCTGATCTAGCCTCTTGAGTGCAGGTAAGGGCTTCATTTTGGGAGCATGCTGGCACCCTTTGGTGAACCTGTGTGGAGCTGCAGGAGCCTTCATCTCTTAATAGCCTTCAACAAGCTAAGCAGGACTGTGAGCCAGCTCAGTAGCATACGAATATGACTCACCTGTGTCTTAAAACTGCATGCAGGTCACAGCCTGTCATCTCCAAAAGGATACCCAAGAACTGGACAAGGTTCCAAGAGGACAACAACCAGAGTACAGCCACCACAGGGAACTAGGTAGGTTCTGATGCTTCACTCTGCCCAAGGGAGAAGCACCAATTGGTTTGTGTCTCTTCCCATGCAGGAACATGGTTGATCATATCTAACTAGCTGGAGCCACCTTCCTGGTGAACAGAGGTGGCTTGAGGGGTGGTGTTACTGCTGGGTAGAGGGTGTTGTGGATGCAAAGCAGTTCTTAGCTCAAGAGAAGAGAAATAATGAACAGAGACCTCACCTGGGGGTGACTAAACAGATGGGCCATATCAGGCTGACAACATCTCTAAAGGGCTTTTGCAGCAGCTGGAGTTGCAAACAGCTCTTTGATTGACTGCTTGGTAGGTGCCAGAAATGGTGGGCTCCTTCCAGCAGGAGCTGGGTTGCCTTCAGCCTCACACAGACCAAGACAAACGAGCCCACCACTAATGAGCTTCTTGTCACGGCTCTTTCTAAAAATACCTGAGCGGTGCAGAAGGTGATGAGAAGGCAGCAAGTCTTGCTAGGAGGAGTCTGAATGCCTCTTTTTTTTTCTTTTTTTTTCCCAAACTCTCTAGAAGCTGCTGTTAAATCTCTGGCTGGATCTGCTGGACTCTTTTTGGATACGAAGGCTTTAGCTCAGATGCCTCGGCTAGAAGCTTGGAGATCATTCCAGTGTTTCCTGCTAGTTGCATGAGTTGTGTTTCTGTTGGAAGACGTCCAAAACGAGAGGAAAGGAAGGCTTATGTGTATTATTTGTTAATATTCTTTTTTTTTTAAAGGATAGTTCCACTGAAAACTGGCCTTCTTCCTGCCCTGGCAGTGCTGGGTGAGGGAGTTGGCTGCGTGGGCACATCTGTGTCCACATCTGGAGAAGAGATGACTGGACTGGCCGGGCTGGTGTTTGTCTCTGGGGTGGGATCTGTCACTTCTCCTCTGATCTCACCTCTCATCCTCCCACCCCCAGGTGGGACAGGGACCCCGGCGTTGGGAGGTGAGCTCCTCAGACAGGCTGTGCTGAGGGCAGGGGAGCTGAGGAACAGCTGAGGGCAGGGAGGAAGTCTTAGTCGTGGGTCACATCTCCTCTGGTGGCTGAGCTGGCTTTTAAGCCAGTTGTCAGGAACCCTGCTGAAGAACTGGTGTTGGAAGGGGGTTCTGAGGTCTCTGCCTGGACTCTGGGGTGAGAGCTTTCCAGCTCGGGGTGGCCAGAAATGTCTGTCTGAAAAGAAGGAGGGTGACAGGCTGGGCTGGTGAGGAGAACAAGGACCAGTCAGCGTAGATCTGTCACGGCAGGGTGGCCAGGAGCCCGTGTGGGACTGGGAGGGCGATGGAGGTGCCGGACACTTGCACTCCCAAGAAACGCCACGTTGGACTCGGTGGTGCCTCTCGCAGGCCCTGCTGGTTAGTGAGCCTGGTTAAATAAACCTGGTTTCTC
>NW_009952981.1:356594-372756 GCF_000747805.2 Chaetura pelagica | reverse complement strand
CCTCCTCGTTCCCGGCCTCCAGCCTGTCCAGCCACCCCCCTGTCTTTGGTGACCCTTGGCAGTCCCCTGGTGGACCCTGGAGCGGGCGTCGTGGTCTAAGCTGAGCAGAAGGAAAGGCTTTTGAGAATGGTGTTGGACAAAGAGAAAAGTCTGGGATGTGCTTTAGGGTAACTTCAGTTTACCTGGAAAGCTGGATGGTCTTAGAGGAAAGGTACTTCAGGGGTAGAGAGAGAAGGTACCAAAGGATTCACAGAATCCTAAGAGTTGGGAGGGACCTGGAAAGCTCACCCAGCCCAACCCCCCTGCCAGAGCAGGGGCACCCAGAGCACATCACACAGGAAAGTGTCCAGGGGGGTTTGAATGTCTCCAGAGAAGGAGACTCCACAGCCTCTCTGGGCAGCCTGTCCCAGGGCTCTGTCACTCTCACAGGAAAGAAGTTCTTCCTGAGATTCCCATGGAACCTCCTCTGCTCCAGTTTGCACCCACTGCCCCTTGTCCTGTCACTGGACATCACTGCACAAAGCCTGGCTCTGTCCTCCTGACACTGCCCTGAACAGATTTGTAACCACTGATGAGGTCGCCCCTCAGTCTCCTCTTCTCCAAGCCCAACAGACCCAGCTCCCTCAGCCTTTCCTCAGCAGGGAGACGTTCCCCTCCCTCCATCATCTCTGTGGCTCTGCCCTGGACTCTTTCTAGCAGTTCCCTGTCCTTCTGGAACTGAGGGGCCCAGAACTGGACACAGTGTTCCAGATGTGGCCTCATCAAGGCAGAATAGAGGAGGAGAACGTGGTTGCTCAACATTCAGTTTCACTGATTTTTTTCTCTGCTGACTTCAGTAAGAGGAGTTGACTGCTTAAGTGTTCACTTACTTTGGATACATAAAGATTCAGTGCTCAGGGTTTTACTAAGAGAAGGAAGTTGTTGGTTACAACAAGTAGATAAATGCAGCTTCTTAACAATGCAAAAAACTACCCAGCTAAGCGTGCAGGCAGTTCTCTGGCAGGGGTGCAAAGTAAAGGTGTGATGAATTCCCAGTTTGAGAAGCAGGGGCCTGTTTTGGGGGCTAGGGATGTTCTTCTTACTATTCTGCACCCATTACTACTTTTGGGTCACTGCTGGATACATTTTTCATGTCTTGAACCATACTGTGAAGCATTTGATTTGACCTAGAGTACTCTACACTGCTTCGTTGTGTGCTGAGAGAACCAGTACTGATCTTTTTTTTTTCCCCCTCCTGGGACTTGAACTAACAGGAACGTGCCTAAATCTTAATTAATTCTGCCACTTAAGCAGTGATTCTAGGCACATCTCTTCTAGCTGTTGACCCATGTAGAAGCTGAAGAAGCAGCACCATTTCATGAACTGCTGTCCAGCAGCAGTGCTGTCCTAAGCCTTTCCTGATCTGTGCTCTTCACACAAGCTGGTGCATCTAATAAACCAAATCAGAAATGAGAGTATGGGCAGTGGGAGATCACTACCTGCTTCTCAGCAAAAAACAGCTGATGTGGATTAGTTCTGTTTGGCCATTCACTAGCCCTCCATGTGATGGGTCGTCCACTTGCACAGCTGAGGTGGTGATGGGGAGGCAGGAGCTGGTGCAGACACTCTGGTTGAACAACAGGAGAGCCAGAGGAGAGGGGGGGCCTCTCTGACCTTTAGAGATTTCAACGTTGTTAAAATCTAACCTTTAAAGCTGTGGTTTTGAGGTGTGCACATAGATTGGAATATATCCAGTGTGGTTTGAAAAATATGATTGACTGATAATGAGTAACAGTGTGGAAGGAGTGAGGATAAATAGGGGTTTATGGGAGGGAAGGCTACTTTGTCTCCACGTTGAAGTTGATATAGATAAGGACACTTCTATTTTTAATAAATTGGTCCAAAAGAAAATACGTGTTAGGAAAAAAACAACCCAGCCTTACTTGATAAATTATGTCTGTTTAACCAAGGAAAGACTGTAAATCAAGTCTTTGCTGAAACAGCATCTCTGCTGTCACTTGGGCTGCGTCTTTCTAGGCAGCATTATTGCAGTAGCTTCAGAATGATTTGCTGTTCAGGCTTTCTGCTACTGCAGAACCACCTGCAGGGCTATAGCTTCAGCCTGAAGAGCTCTTACCCATTAGTATTTGTCATGTCTTGGTCATTGGGATTGTCCTATGCTCTTTATAATCACTCTTAATATCTGAAAACATTTTGTGTATCTCTGTAGATACTCTGCTAATCCTTGAGCAGAAGGATAAATAGAAGGGCAGCCTCCTACTTGTTGTGTCTAATAAGATAAGTGCTCCACTCCATCGCCAGGGTTCTTTGTCTTGGCTTAGAAAGTTAAAACAAGTGGGCTTTGGGAGGGCTGCATCCATTTCGTCTCACTGTGGAAGAAACCAAATAAATACTTGCTTCAGTTCCTTGGTGCCAGTCTGTGTACACCTGCTCCACAGTCACACTCCTGAATGTTGCCTTCAAGTTGGCAATAAATGATACTTACATCTCTTATTATATTAATATATGATTACTTATACTACAGCTTTGCCATTAAGAAGAAGCCTAAAACTTTCCATGTCCTTTTGCTAGTAGCAATTCTAGAAAATATTTCTCATTGGTTGGGTCTTAATTTTAAAACAGTCTTTTATTATAATGTGCTAGAGAACTTAGGGAACTGGGTTATGATGTTTTTGTCCTGTGAAACTGTTAAGCAATGACAGCAGCTAAGTGTTCTTGGTACTTAGTGCTTATTTTGGGAAAGTTCTTTCATTTTGAGTAGTATTTCTAGTCACATCATGTCATAAGACAGAGTTGTCTGTGAGACAGGAGAGGTTTAGTGCAGTGAGCAGCTATGGTTTGTGTTCTCTCCCCCGCCCCCTAAACTTGGCTCAGTTGAAGTGATTTTTTATTTTGGGGTGTTTTTTTTACACACAGTAGGATACAGTGTAAGGATTGTGAGAGTGAACCAGCCCTTAAATCAAAAGGTGAGGATCTTGGTGATACAGTTTTGACTCCTGGCTTTGCAGCAGTCTTAACTTTGAGTAGGTCGCTTATTTCTTACCTAAACAAAGAAGCTGTTTTGGAATTAGATTAGAGCTGTTCCAGAATAATTCCATGTCAAAAAACACCCTCAGTCTCCACTTTTGGTCTTGCTGGTTGTTTCTACTTGTGGAGCAGAGCTGAGCTCTGTTAGTCCTCTAAAACACCTGGGTTTAAGTTTCATCATTTGAAATGGCGTTTGTTGTGCATCCCTGCCATTTGGGGAGTCCTGGGCTGCAGCTGGCAGTATCATTTGTCTTAATTGCTTCTGTGTTTTACTTGGATCTTCATATTTGTTTGTTCTTTACTGTTTTTTTTTCCCATTCTTTTTTTTTTTCTTCTCAGCTGTGCCATGTTTTATTGTTTCAAAGCTTTGCAAATGCACTCTCTCAGCAAGCCTGGATGCTCCTGTGTTAAAGCTGTCAGCTGGACTCCCACTTCTGTATGTGGGTAGTGAATCCCCACCTCTCTGAGATGCTCAGCTGCTGTCTCTGTGTCTGCCTGAGGGACATGGCTGAGGGGGAGAGTCAGACTGATAGGAATAACATAGAGAGGATTTGCATCTTGTTTTACTTCATGTCACTGACAGGAAGAAATTAAGCCTACTTATTTGGCAGCTTGTGCCTCTAAGAGATCCCCAGCATCTATCTTAACTGAGCTTTATTTTCTTTGACTTGGGAACCTGTAGTTGATCCTTCTGCAGTAGTTTTGAAAGCCATGCTACTTAGCAACTGGTGAAAGCTTGGCTGGCTGCTGCCTTGGGTGCACTTTCCAGCTCTAAATTCTGGCTGGGAGGGAAGTAATCTTGGGTGGCTGAAAGCTATTATGGGAGTCTGAGTCCTTGCAAGTGACAAAAGAGCTGGAGACTGTGAAGGGAAAGAAAAATGAAGTTGGAAGTGACCTCTGGATGTTGGCTAGCCTTAACCTCCTGTCTGAAGCTGGGTGAGCTTGGAGGTTAGGTTGAGCTGCATGTGGGCCAGTCCCATTTAGTTTTGAAATTCTTTCAAGAATGGGAGAGCCAGTTTCTCTGGGCAACCTCTTCTAGTGCCTGACTGCTGTCACCCTGAGAAACTGCCTTTGTACCACCTACTTAGAACTCCCCTTGTTGCACAGTGTGACCATCACCACTTACTCATGCTGCTGTGTGTCTCTGAAGGTGTGAGGAGGGAACAAGCTTGCAACTGCATTTGAGGCCAGCCCAGCATTCGAGCAGGCTGTGAAGGCAGGAGTGAAGAGGGATGTTTCCAAAGTGTGCTGCTCAGACAGGCCTTATGGCAGATGTTAACCCAAGTACCACTCTTTCTGTAGTGCTAGAGGTGGAAAGAAAGTGAGGGGACTGCTTCCTGACCCTTTTCAGGTGCAATGTGAGAAGAGATCCTCTGCTCTCTTGTTCTCCACTTGTGAGTAGGATGATTTTTTCTGAGTGTGACTTTTGCACTTCTGTGATTTGGAACCTTCCTTGTTTGAGTGGCACACCTGGCTTTATGTTGTTCACTACCAGTACTGTCAGCTCAATGAAAAGCACTTTGCTTTCTTCCCTAAATAGGCTGAGCCACTGGACTTGCTTTCTGATGTTGCCTCTTTTTTTGTATTTTTTTTTCTTTTATGTTTTTCATCAGTTGCCTTGCCATTGGAAGAACAGTAAAACAGGTTCTTTAGTACATGCAGTGGTTTTAATTTTTCTGAGCAGATACAGCACATGAGAGTTTAAGGTTTCCTGTTTGGGGAAAAAAGTAAATCTTGTGAATTCCAAGACAGCAGAATTACTTATAAAGCACACAGCAGTGAGGAAATCCTAGGCTGTTAAAAGATTTCAAAGATTGGCTGAGAGCTTGGCAGCTGCCTCTGAGCTGGCTGTGGCCTTACCCAGGGACCAACTGAACCAGCAAGAGAGGAGCCTTTTGTGTCAGGTACAGAGCCTGGCTTCATGGTGGTGGCAGCTGAGGAGCAGGGACATGCATGTAACTTTGTGGACTGGTTGTTTAGCATTTTCATGCAGACCTGTTCCTTTCTGACTGATCAAATGGAGACATTTTTCTCCTTGAACAGATTAACTTGATGGCATGTTTTAACTAGGTGTTATTTTTCAGTGTTTCATCTCGTGTTTTTTTGAGAAGCAGCTCTAGCTGCAGTGTGCTTTAGATGTCAAAAGGATGAAGAGTGTTTGTGAAGACCTTGTCTCCAAGCTATTCTTTCTTTTTTTGCCACACAAGCGGTAAAGTGTAAGAAAGTTTGCAGAAAGGCATCAGTCCTCTGTGAGAGCTGCTCAAGCTTATTGAGACTAGAACTGTTTGAAAAATTCTGCTGCCTCAAGAGCTAGTGGCAGCCCCAGAAGAATAAGCTTTTGAAGGTAGATTGAACTCTCTGGTGAGTAGGGATTTTTTTTACCTCCTTTATGTTTCTTCCATAGGTACGTGGTGAGGTGACAGCTATGGCATTCAACAAGATTTGGTGTACTGTAGCCCTTGGACTTCTGCTGCCTTTTTCTTGTGCCCATACGGACTTCTTCACTTCCATTGGTGAGACATGCTTTGGTGCTGCAGAGCTGAAAGAATTTCTTGATGACTCTCAAAACTGATTCTGCAGTGGTGTGTTAATGTTGTACAGGGCTTTAATTGGTAGAGAATTAAATCCACTTGCTAGTTCTTACTGACTTCTTTATTTTGGAAGAAATGACCGAGGCTTGGGTTTGTGTTCAGTGTGTGTCCTTATAGGCAATGAATTTTAAACAGAATTGTGATGTGGACTGTTGCACATATATAGAAGCAATGAAAATAGTGGCTGAGGGTATGTAATGATGCCAGCATGTCAGCATCCTGTCTCTCAGGTTCTGATGGCCTGTGACACAGCTGAAGATATGGACTGCATCACTTGGTGATGAACCAGTTCAATTGCCTGCTTGCAGGAAATGAAGCAATTATGAATTAATAACAGAGTCTGTTAGGGTACCCATTGAAATCAGGCAAGTAATCTTACGAATAAAATGCTGGGATGGTATTGTGTATCAAACATGAAGGCTTTGTATATTTCTGTAGATTTATCTTTATTTGCTCTGCCTTATGTATGCTTGGATGAAGGATTACTGTATTGCAACCTACTTCCTTTTCCAGATGAATCCTAAATGAGTTCTAATAATAAATATGAGATACTATGTTAATTTCCATGGCAACAAGCTTGGTCCAACATGAGATTTTTTCCTTACAAAAAAAATAAATGCAAAATTCAAATATTCTTTCAGGATTATTTAAACAAATGCAGAAGGAATTTGGGGAAGCAAGAATTGAGAAGAGGAAGAAAGTAGGAGAGAGGAAGAACTCTTACTCTCAGTTCTTGGGTTTTCATTTCTCCAGGACTAATCAAACTCATTTGTTTTCTAGGGCATATGACAGACTTAATTAATACAGAAAAAGATCTGGTGGTGTCACTGAAAGATTACATCAAAGCAGAAGAAAGCAAGCTGGAACAGATCAAAAAGTAAGCACCTTGTTTTATAATGCTAATAGTTAACAGTTTGAGTCCACCCTTATGTAAAAAGTGCTCCCCAAGGCTGATTAAACGTGTGGAATTTTTCCTCTGAGGCAAAGCTTAAACCATCAGTTTTTGCTGGGCCTTTGTCTCAAGCCATCGGTTTGTTTTATGGAACTTTCTAATGGTGAAACCCAATCAATCCTCTTTATGATGCCTTCACTTTAGGTCTCCATAATTCCCAAGGGAATGTAGTTACTTGAATGACAATTAGCTTATCATAGAATCCTAGGGGTTGGAAGGGACCTCGAAAGATCATCTAGTCCATCTAGCTTGTTGGAAACTGAAACCCAAGGGGTCTCCAAATGAATGTTGGAAGGACTGCAATGATCCACTAGACATAAAAGCTTTAAAAAGTGTTGGTGTTGCCAGTGAACAGTAAGAGCAGCCTACAAGAACAGAGTCTTTTTCTACATCATATATTTTGATTTAAAAGTATAAGCAACATAAAACTTCCTTACTGCTTTTAAAAATGAAATGTGACCATTGCTATTACTGTGTTGCTTGACTCTGTAGGTGTGAGGACCAGAACCAAATATCTCAGATTTTATCAGAGCTAGAAATAAAAAGTTGCTATCACTGAACAGGGTGGTTTCCTGGCTTTCAAAAATGTGTATAAATCTGTCATGAGGATGTTTAAAGAGTGTTAGAGATGTATTAATTTTATTTTGGCCTTTGTACGTTACATTCTGCTGTCCAGGAAGAAAGATCCTTCTGTTGGACTTTATCACTTCAAGTACGTAGTTGGAATTGCTAATAGGTTTGGAACATCATAAGTATATTCTTTTCAGCTACAAATTAAGGTGGGAGCATGCTGACTGGACACCTCAAAGTGTCTAAATACAGTTTATCATATAAGCATCAAAGCTCTGTTTTTATGATGTTAGAGGTCCCTGCTGTCAAGTCAGGGAAGTTAAAATAACTGCCACAGGTAGAAGAACCTGGAAAAAAAGGCCAGAATCGTTTGAGTTTGTTGGGCTTTGTGCTGTGGCTGAAGGGTGTTGGTAGCTTATGTTGGCTTGAACTCAGTGAAAGTGGGTGATTCACTGAAGCCTGGAGGGTGGCTCACACCTCATGGGTGGCTTGTGGTGGAGGCTTGTATGAAATAGAAACTACTTGAAAGAAGTCCTTGCCTTGTGGTTGCCGCTCATGGCTGCAGTGACTTTGAGCTGCTCTTTAGATTTCATAGTCATGCAGTCTGGAAATGGAGTCTGGACTGACCATGTGCAGTGTGAACTTTGTTGGAATTGGTTTTTTGAGGCTTCAGTTTGCTTCAGCTAGAGTGGGTCCATGGGAGCACTTTGGACACCCCATTTTTGAGGAAACCCCATTACTCAGGTTGCTGCTGGCAAGGCAGGAGCTTTCAGAGTGTAGGAAAACAGCTCAAGACTGTGTGGGAAGAGGGAATGTAAACAGCAGCACCTCTAACAGTTGTAAACATCTGCAAACTTAAGTCAGGCATCCCAAATTATGAAGCAAGCTGAATGCCAGCTTGTGTAAAGAGTTCCCTCCAGGCTACAGATTTTGTGTGTGCTTTATATTGGTGTTGATATTTCGCATTCACTGTAGGGTGTGGCTTTTTAAACGTTAATTTTTCCGGTTTTCAGGGTAGTTACATGTCTGGACATTCTACCTCTGCATTGTTTGAGAGAGAAGGGAGGTTTGCTTTTTTGCAGGCATGTAGAAGCATAGCTGGGGCCTGTGGGGTGAGGGGTGAGTCTGCTGGCTTGGGACTAGAGCACACTCCCTGGATTTTTACATTAAGATGATAGATGAACAGCAGTAGCTGTTGAAAGGTGTGCTTGTGTTAGGGTGCACCAGAGTTGTGAATGACTTCTGCCTCTGGCTGAGCTCGAGAGGTTTGTGGAGTCCAAACTGTAGAACCAGAATGTTGATCTGGGCTCCTCATTTGGAAGCATAACAACGTGTTTCTCAGAGCAAGGCTACAGTATGGAAGGCAGTTCTGTGGTGGAGGAAAAGGGCTTAGCATAGATATGAGAGTTTGTCTAGAAGGAAAATAATTTTAGATGAGTATTCTGTATTTGAACTGACTTTTCTGTAAATGTTAGAAAAAAGTGCATTTAAAAACAAGATAATAAATGTGAGTAAAGCTTTGGTTTTGATTAAGTCCTGCATGAAAACTCATAATGGATCTGCTGGCATACTGCATTTGGTATTTGTAAGAAGAAGTTCCTTCAGCAGCCAACAAAGACCACAAGAGCAACATAAGATTTAGGCTGCAGCTGAGGAAGAAGATTTAAACGGAGAAGAAAAGCCCTTTTTTTTCCTTCTGGGAGAGCTTTGTATATAGCTAATGTAAAAGTTTGCAGTTTGGCTTGATGAGTTTTATCAGTAAAAGCTGTTGAGTAACTCAAAATAAGTGTGGCAGACTTTTTACCAGAGACTTGAATGAGTGTGTATTTTCACTGTAGATGGGCAGAGAAGTTGGATCAGCTGACAGATACTGCTACAAAAGACCCGGAGGGGTTTCTGGGACATCCTGTAAATGCATTCAAGTTGATGAAACGTCTTAACACAGAGTGGGGTGAGCTGGAGAACCTGGTTCTGAAGGACATGTCAGATGGTAAGTGTGCCTGTAGTAAGAACAAGATCATATTACAGTTCATTTACACAGCTATGTCTTTGATCTGTGGTGGTTTCAGTTAGACTTGTAAGTCTGCTTTTGAGTTGCTTTAATAAAAAAATAATAAATAATAATGCTAGAAGATCTGCCATTTTGCTGTCAGTGTTGCTATAATGTGAGCTTTACAAAAATCTAGGAAAAACTGCAGGTTTTTAACTGAGCAATCTCCTTGGATGCTTTACATTTTCCAGAGGGTCAGGGCTTGCTTCACATACCCTCCTGCTTCTTGCAAAGTAGTATTTTAGGAAATTTCAGCTCTTAAGTTTGATAACTCCATTAAACAGGAAAAGGGAATTAAACTCTTTTGAGCCTAAAACATGTGGGACTGTCCTTGAGTATGGTCAAGTGCTGTTGCTGTTCCCAGAGTTGTTGAGGTGTGATGGCTCAAAACCTGAATGTTGGCTGAGACTGAGCATTTGTGGAACTGGTCTGAACTAGTGCAGTGAACACTGTGCTGCCTCTTTTCTTCTGCAAGAGTAGAAGCCCTTCAGTGGGGAATAGGACATGAAATTGTTGACCGTGAAAGTTACTTAGCAACAAGGAAGCTGGGATGGTGACATTTGACCTCTAAGAAACCATCTCAACAGCTAACAGATACCAGGTGTAGGTTTGTAGTAAGAAATGATAAAAAAATGCTTTCAAAAAAGACCTAGGGTTAGTTTCTGATAAGGGTTCAGCACAGTCAGCTCTTGCTTGTTGCTGTGGGGAACTGAATATCCTGGCTGCACCTGCCTGCCAGAAATCTGGACCCCAGGGCATCTTCATTCATTCAGCCCTTCTGAATGAAAAAAGGGAAGGCGGAACAAAAAAACTGGACTGTTTCATTCTAAGAAAATTGTTAGGAAAAAGGAAAATAGTGAGATAAGCACAGTGCAGTAAAAGAAAGGATGAACAGGACTGAAAGGATATGGTATATTTTTTAAACACCAACCACCTTTCTGAAAGCTGGTAAGTGTTATCAGGTCTGAATAGTTAAAAAGGACTACTGAAGTGTGGCAAAAATCGCAGATTTGGCCAGTTCATTATTTTTTGGGTGGTTTTGCAGCCAAGTGTTGCACACTACACTTTGTCTGGTGTTGGTCAGGCTGCTTAGTATTCTACTGGTGGATATTAGATGAACTTAGCAAACATCCTACTGACAGTGTCCTTAGTTAAAACTCTAAAGCTTATTGTCCTTCTGGATCTTGGGACTAGTTTGCTGAGTAGAAAGGTTACTTTTCTGAAGATGCCAGAGTTGACTGTCAGATTGTTCCAACTGAAGTCCTCACGCTGGGCCTTGTTGGTGCCATTCCTTCTGGTGCCTGTGTGTTCCAGGATGCTGGTGCTGCCTTCCTGCGTGCTGGAGTTCTTCTGCCCTCCTCAGTGCTAACAGCCCACCAGCCTCTTCACTGTGCAGAAGCAAAAGGGAAAGAACCATGTCTGTTCTCCCACTAGAGAGGGGAAGGTGCACTAGCTCTGCAGAAAGGCCCTTGCAGTAGCAGCAATAGCAGTGGTTGTGTGTGTCTTCACCAGAGCAGCAGGAACCTTTCACAAAGGGAAGATGGTCTCATGTGACTCTGATGACCAGGGAACAGTTCCTAGAGAGAATATTTTTTTACTTTATAGAGCCTGCTTGTTTTCAGTTCCATAAATGAACATAAATGAAGAAGCACCCTGGTGCTTCTTTAAAAAGCTCCCACGTTTTTCCTGTTGTTCCTTTCCTTTCTTTTCACAAAAAAAAGTTGAGATGCTAACTTTTCAAAATGCATCCTGAGTTCAGGTCAGAGATGGGTGAAGTTGGATCTTGAGAAGCCTTTTTAACATTGTGTGTTTCTCAAATCCCTGTGTAAATACAGAAAGCATTTAGGTTCATCGTGGCTGCTTAGTGGCCTAAAGTCTGGTCAAAAGCTGTTTACAGTTACTCATTAGCATTTTTGGTTCTATTTATTAAGCAGTCTTAATCTTAGTCTGCTCTTATTAGCACTGTTTGGTTTTTTCCTCTTCTAAGTTATCTGTAAATTCCATGTTATTTAATGAAAAGCCTTTTGGAAGGCAGATTGAGTGGAATGGTTCTAACAACTACCGGTATCTTATCTGTAATGTTCTCCGTGCAGGGGTTGTTTCTTTGTTCTGTGGAACTTAGTTGGTTTTTTTTTAACCTGTTAAGACAAAAATAGTTTCTGTGTGAAACTGAAAGGCTACTCCTGGCCTTTAGAAACAAACCTTCATTGTTTGTCAGTGCTCTGCAAGGCTCATGGCTCTTCCTGACTTATTAATGGCCTTTCTTGAAGTGTTAGCTTTCCCCAGAGTAGGGAGTCATTTCATGCATAGAGTTTATAGAATCCTTGGGACAAAGGAGACCAAACATTTCCCTGTCTTTCCAGGCTTTATCTCCAATATGACCATCCAGAGGCAGTTTTTCCCAAATGATGAAGATCAGACTGGTGCAGCAAAAGCCCTCTTGCGGCTTCAAGACACATATAATTTGGACACAGACACCCTCTCAAGAGGGAATCTGCCAGGTAAGAGTCACTGATTTTATTTTCAGAAGACCCTGTTGAACTTTTACTGAATTTCCTTGTAACAAGTCTTTGGACTCTTCCATCCTCAGCTGTGTGGTGTGAGGGTAACAAGAGGCTGGAGTTAGCTAATAATTAATGAGGTGTGGATTGTTGAGCACAGATTGATGTAGGTGTCAGTTTTAATTCTGCCACACCTCAAGAGAGAGGAACCTGTTTCTCCAGGCTATGCTGGGGAAGAGGAAACCTGGGAAGAGCTGACCTGCTCTGGCATACTCTCAGGTCTGTTGCTGTGGTGGTTCTGTTGAAAACTGCATCCACTTGGCTTCCCTGCCCTGGTGGGCTTTCTTCTGTCAGTACAGCGCCGAAATGCACGTGGGTAACACACTGCACAGAACACAAGGCTCTGAACTGAGACTGTCCTTCATCCTGTCATACTCCTTGCTCTGCTCATATGCTCATTTTTTGCCATACTAGAACTCAAGTATTTCTTTTTAGTTGAAGTCTGCATCTCTCTTCTAGTTATGATGATTCAGTGTTAATAGTTTTTATTAAAAAATATCAATGGCCATCAAGTCTTGCCTGGGTGAGGATTTTCCATGTATTGAAATAGTTGTGCACTGGTAGATACCTCATTTTATTACCCAATGTAATGCATTTTAACAAAGTTCTATTTATTGACCCTTTCCCACTGATGGGTAAGATGGATCTTTCAGCTCAGGAGTCACTGAAGTTTCTTTGAGCTTAAACTTCATGGAGCATGTAAACTGAAAAACAAAATACAGCACGTACACAGATAGGAGCTTAGGTGGCATTTCATGAGGTAATCTTTAATAGGTTTATATGCAGGAGAAGACACACTTCATTCTTCTTAGAAGACACTTTCTCTGCTGAGTTTTCCTTGTTTCTTCTGCTCAAAAATAGCTCTGTGCCAACTGGCAAAAAATCAACTCCGTACAATCCATCTGTGTTTTTACAAGCACTTATTGTGGTCAGATGCCTAATAAAATTAAGGGTAATTGGCTTTATATGTTATGATGTATAACCTTGCTTTTGGGTTTAGTTCAAGACTGTCTCAAAGACCTACAGATTCATTCTAATACAATAAGGGGTTTGTTACTGTTTTCTTAAAACAGCACAAAAATCCAAGACCAAGTGCTTTGGGTGGACTGTAATTTATTGCTTCTTTTGAAGCAATCAGCTGTGCAGGCTGTGTGTAAGGAAGTGTAATTGCAGGATCTGGAAGTCCTAGACTTGGTCTCTTCAGAGCTCCAGAGAGGAACATCTCATGTGGTCGCTTGTTTGTGCTCTTTGTCTTCCATCCCAGGGAGTTTGTTTTGCCAGGTCGCTGAGTTCTGATCAGAATCTAACCTGCTGTCAGATTGCTCATTAACTCTCCTTCCTCTATTACAGGCTATGCTGTTGCTTTATATTAACTAACAGCCCTGTTTGATGATTTCTGTCTGAGGCACCCTTGTAAGAGTCCCTTTTTACATGTGGGTGTTATGCTGCTTCTAACCAGGCTGTGGCTCTGGAAGCTGTGGCCCATTCCAGTGGATCTCTCTGCCTGAGAACGCTCCTCCACCACCACCCCCAGTTCCCCAATCTATGTGTTACTTTAGAGTTTGCTGCTGCAGGCACAGAAACCTGAAATCACTGGCCGTGGAAACCTGAACCACAAGGTGTTTAATTAGTGAGCAGAACACAAGTTGTTCCGTGGGCCACTGCATTTCATGGACTGTCTCTGCACTATTTCATCTCTTAAGGCATGTCTTTGGCAGAAGAATTTCCCTGTTGGAACACTGCTGTGGGAGAAACTGGGATGCTGTTAGAAATTTGGGATGTATCAAGATATAATCAGGAGTGTAATTTTAGCTGTAGGACTGGCAGGTCCCATTTTCTTTTTACTAGATTAAATTTGGTTTTTCATTGGGCCTTAATTTACAGTGGCAAAAATAGGAATCTGTAATTTGCTTAGGAGTGCTTTGATCTTCCAGAGATCTCTTCAAATGTTTCTAAAAATGATTGACTTCAAAAAATCATGAGCAACTGGGAATTTACTGACTGCTGGTTTCTTTTTCCTCCTCCACTAAATTGTCACTAATGAGATGAGAGCTTCATTAACATTTTGCAAGTGATAATGTGATGTCTTAGAAAACAGATTGCTGAAACTTCATATTTGCAACTTACTATTGCTCTTGCTCAAAGTGTTGGGGGTTTTTAATAAGGAGGACTTATTTTATTTTCCACTGAAGGTAAAGACATTGAGCTAGTTACTGGTGTTCTGGCAATGGAAAACTGCATCTAACTTCTTCTGTGTTCTGCCAAGGATTTAGGAAATAGCCACCACAGAAGGGAACTGTTGGAGAACAGAAATAAACTGTGCTGTGAAGAAGAGGAAATAACCAAATGTTGCTCTGAAGACTGGTCTGGAATTCTGTATAAATTCTATTTTATTTGGTTTGTTTTAAATACAGGTGTGAAGCACAAATCCTTTTTAACAGCCGAAGATTGCTTTGAGCTGGGCAAGATTGCCTACACTGAAGCTGACTACTACCACACTGAGCTCTGGATGGAACAAGCTCTGAAACAGCTGGATGAGGGAGAAGTGTCTTCTGCAGACAAAGTCTACATTCTGGACTACCTGAGTTACGCCGTGTACCAGCAGGGGGACCTGGGCAAAGCCATGATGCTCACCAGACGCCTCCTGGAGCTGGGTATGTGAGAGAGGGAGCTGCAGCTCCCTGAGGTCCAGCTCTGTGAGCAGCTGCTAGCTGTGCAGAGATACTGAGGAGCGTAGTCTGGCCTGTGTTCTGACCTTTAAATGGGTTTTGAAATGGATTTTTACTGATACTACTACCCTTAACATCTTGAGGTCTAGTTTGCAGTAAAATAAGGCTTATATTACCATGAATCATGTTTTGCTACTAGTTTAGATAGGCAATTAGAGTCTCAGATACCATGTGAAAAAGTGTCATGGTTAAGAATTGCTTTGCTTCTTCCCATTGGAGTGTTTTTTACCTGCTGTCACTGCTGGCTTCTAACCCCTTGCCTGCCTGAAATGTGGTTCTCTTCCTGTGTCTTATTTTCCTGTATGGAGATTACTTCTCTTTGGGGTACAGGCAGGAACAAAAGTAATTAAATTAAAACTAAATTGGTACAGGTTATTTAAATGCAGATTAAGCACACTTTGAGACAAAAAGCTTGGAAAAACAAGATATACAGAATGCAATACTGCAAACTAAGCTTCTGTCTGGTTTATGAAATAGGAAGTTGATGCTTCTGTGAATGTTGCACTGAGTGACTGTGTGATGGGAAGCTCAGAACTAAACCTAATACAGCAAAGGCCAGTGAGAACCATTTAATAATGAACTGAAGCTGATTCTCTAAGTTTAATGGTTGTTAAAAGCTTTGTCACCAGAAATGTTAATTCCCACTGGGGAGCTTTTTAGCTTTGAAGCCAGTCATGCCATCCCAGCTCTCTTCCTGTCCCCTGCCTTTGTCTATCCCTCTCTGGTAAGACTGGCTGGAAGGGCCAAACCCTTTTTCTTTGTGCTTGACCCCCTGTGCCTACAGAGGATCCTGGCAAGCACTTACCTGTGAATATGTTGAGCTTCACCCTGAAAGCTCTGTGTGTTTTCCTGTGGATGAGTTAGGATATGAGTGTGTTGCAGGCCAGCATCACTTCCAGCTTAGCTCACAGCTTAGCTATCCTCTGAGTGCTCTCAAACCAGAGTCAATGTTTCTAATTTCTGTTTGAGGAGCAGTAGGGTGCATCTGTTTTCTTTTTCCTTCTCTGAATAGCCTTTTCTGGATACTTCTTCACAAGCTGGGAGCTCGCCAGTGATACTTGTCTGTTTCTTTGTGTATAGATCCTGAACATCAAAGAGCAAATGGAAACATGAAATACTTCGAATATATCATGGCTAAAGAAAAAGAAGGAAATAAGTCCAGCACAGATTCAGAAGAGCAGACAGAGAAGGAAACTGAGGTTAAGAAAAAGGATTACCTGCCTGAGAGAAGGAAGTACGAAATGCTGTGCCGTGGGGAGGGTCTCAAAATGGTAAAGTGGTGTAGACTGTTTTCAAATGTATGAAACCAAGTGTAACAAAGCAATGCCAAGAATTTGTTTGTGGTGTGAAAGCAAGGAAGTTGTTAGAGCAGTTGGCTGGGTGTGTAGCACTGAGAATTAGTGTCTGTTGGATTTCTTCCCTGCTTCATTCTGTCCAGTAGACAAGTATTGCTGCCGCAGGCACTGCTGGCTCACTTGGGTGTGCTGCATCATTGGCATGAATGGAATAAGGGTGCTGGAAGGTCTAGGTGTACTTACAGTTGCACTAGGGGGTGTTTTTAGTGGTAAAATCATTTTTAATGGGACTGTGGTAAAGTATTGCATGTTGCAGTATGACACAGTAATCTGAACGTGCTGAGAGTACTGCTTTCTCCAACTCAGTCTCTTTACATAACACTAGGG
>NW_009952981.1:345995-356418 GCF_000747805.2 Chaetura pelagica | reverse complement strand
TAGGGAAAGTGAATTGTTCCCAACTCTTGTTCTGAGCACCTCTTGTTTCACAGAGGCATCGATGTCATAGGGAAGGTCTCTGAAGGTCTCTCTTGCTCCTTCTTCCTTTCAGACTCCTCGGAGACAAAAAAGACTCTTCTGCCGCTACTACGACGGCAACAGGAATCCTAGATACATCCTGGGCCCTGTCAAACAGGAAGATGAGTGGGACAAACCTCGGATCGTTCGCTTCCTGGACATCATCTCTGACGAAGAGATTGAAACAGTGAAAGAGCTCGCCAAACCGAGGGTAAATGCCTTACACTGCTGGGCCTTTTGGGAGCTGAAATGTTTTCTGTCTGAGTGCCTGTGGTTCTGCCTCCTCTGGAATGCAGATGTGTGTGCTCACACGTCGCTTTTCTCACCTGGTAGCACTTGGTGACACACTCTTTGAAGGAGACAGTGGGGGAGCTGGAAATCTGTGTAGTTGAGAGAGCCAGGTAACAGCAAGGCAAGGTTGTCAGACTCTTCCAGCAGACATGAGTTAAGTGCAGGCTGCTTCAGATAAGGAGGAGAATGTTCTGCAACAGAAAACAAAGGGACTGCAGCGGGGTTGCCTTGAAGTATACCTGTCATCTGGGTTCTGTTTGGTTTTCTGCTTTGTTTTTTTTTCTTCTCTAAGTCTGTGTTTGCCAGAGTGGTGACACAGATAATAGTGATGTCAAAGGAAAGGCAGGTGTTCCTCTGGCCCTGGAATTCTGTGTTGTGTAGGCAAGAGTGAGAGTTGTATTCTCCTTTCAGTACAAAACTGACTTTGGTCTCCCAGGCTTGGTGGTTGCTTGCAGATGAATGAGCTTTAAGAGGGCAGTACTTAGTGGTACTCTGCTTCTTTTTCATATCAAATCCTATTTCAGAAACTGGATCCTGAGGTTCTTTGATTCTGAATGTGGAGTAATCTAGGGCAGCTCAACTGTCAGAGTCAACAGGAGTGTCCAGGACAAAAACAGCAAACTGACAGAGTTGCCTTCTGTATCCAGTTGGTGCGACTGCATCTCCAGATGTGCTTTGAAGATGTAGTTAGTTAAATTGATACATTATTCCATCAAAGCAAACCAGCAGTGGGTTATACCTGGATACAGGAAGAGCCTGTCCTTGGCCACTGCACTAAGTGCTAGGTAGCCTGAAGGTGATTTTAAAGCTTCCTAAAGACTGATGCATTACATTTCTAAGGTGACAACCTGTAAGCAAGAAGTACAAACAATTCTCTTCACTTGCCTGTAAAACATCTCTTCCTGTTCTGTCAGGCTGCAGGTCTAAAAATCACAGCCTCAGTTGCTTCTCTCTGAGTCACTAAGCCCCTTTGCTGCTGTGAAAGGTCTGGCATTACATCTGTGGTACAGGACGGAATCACTTCCTTATGGAGTAGGAAGAAGTCTCAGCACTGAAAATAAGAACTTGTGAATGTGGTAATTTTATCTTCCAAACTTGCGGAGATAAATTGTCTTCCCATCAAATGCTTGGCTTGTGGGGAGGACTTGGAGATGGGTAGTTCATCAATGTGGAAGCATCTGTAGGCACATGTTCCACGTATTTCCTATGGCTGAGGCCTTGCAGGGCTCTCGGGTTGTCACCATTGCTGCCTCTTGGAAGGCAATGCTGTCTGCTCTGTGCCCTCTGCTGTGCTGGCAGTCTGGCTGGCTCTGGGAGTCTTGCTGGAGTCATAGTTTGTGCCTCAATTCTGACAGGTGTCTGCATGGCTGGAGAGAAGAGGCAGCACAGGAAGAGTTCCCAAGGACCTTTTTGAGTTAGTGGGCATGGAGAGGCCTCGTTTTACTTAGTCAAACAACAGAAATGACTTCTTGTAGTTGTATGGGACTTGGGGTGCCATATTGTGCCTTTTCCAAAATCTGGGCTCTGCAACTCACCCTCCCAGTTAGAAATGCTGGAGTGTGTCTGGCAGTACATGAAGGATGTTAGTAGGCACTCCTGAGGTTCTGAATCAGAGTATTTATAGAGATGTAATGGCTTTGAGTAAGCTGAGTGCAAGAGAGGGAAAGGAAAGCCTTGAGCCAGGAGTTCTCACTCTGTGTAACTTAGGAATGGAAATATGCCTGTGCACTTGCACGTGTGTTTAGCAGTCAGTGGTAAGGGAGTCCAGTGCTGCTTTTGGTATAGAAAGAACCAAAAAGGTAGGTAGGGCTTTTATTCATCATATGCTTGTACAAGATCACAGTGTTGCCTGAATTCAGTTTAACTGCCCCTCTTACAGGCACAGGACAGAGTGCTAACAAAGGACCAATTGTGCACATGCCATGATCCTGTACTGCTTCCAGCAGCTGTTGCACTGGGAAGGAAATGAAAGCTTCTAGTTTGCTTGATTGAGGCGACTGTTGTTCTTGCTACAGAAATGGAAATGTTGCCTCCTGGAAAACTTCTCAAACACTACATTTAAAAAAAACCAAAAAACAAACAAACACAACCCCAAAAAACCTTGATTTTAGTAAAATGGGAGACTTCCCCTCCTTCCCCATCAGTGCTTCATGCCTTTCCACCCCTCCATACAAGAAGTCCCATGGCAGGAGGTGACGGGGTGGCTGGCGCGGCGGCGTTTCCCCGTAGGCTTCTGAATGGTCGGATTGCTGGGATGCAGTATGTGCTTGTAATGCAACTGTTCTGATGGTTCGCTTCACAGCTGAGGCGAGCCACCATTTCAAACCCCATAACAGGAGCCTTGGAGACGGCACATTACAGAATTAGCAAAAGGTAAGAGAGCTCCGTGCCAGATGTTGTGAGCCTGCAATGAGTGTGGAGAGCCTGCTCATTATGGGAAGAGAAGAGGTGGGCTAAAAAGACAACTTTGGAGTCCGCCGCTTTGTTACGTGCAGATCTGTAACAGGCTGTTACTGCTGAGTTTCTCAGTCTTTTCCTTCAGCTAGAAGTCCTGGGGCTGTATTTGGATTGCTCCTCTTTCTTTTTTTGATCACCTCCTCAGCTTGTGCTCTCAAAAGACGTCTGTACAAGATTCTTGCAAGTCTACATTCAGTGTAAAAAAAAATGTGATGCTACAGTAGAGTCTGTATTTTTTCACTATTCCCTTCCCCTTGCTCTTCTCACCAAACAAAAATTGTCCTCCCTTTCCTTGTGAGATCTAGCAGACCACTTGAAGTACCTTTGAGAGATGCTTCAGGTCCTTGCTGTGCACTGTGCTGGAGGGACACACACAACACATGTTCGTTAGTCACACGGAGTTTCATTGTCCCAGATAATCCTGCTCTGCTGTCTGGGCTCTTCTACCTCCTGCAGCCACAAACCTGGCAAAATCCAGCCTCCTTTTCACAAGGCTTCTGGTTCTTTCCAGCTTGTCTGTTAAGTGCTATGAGTCTTGACATCAGTCTGTTTTCCAAAATTGGCTGGTTCTAAAAGAAACCACCTCCCCTAGTTCTAGTAGTGGTGATTAAAGATTGGCTGTGTGTTTCACCAGAATTAAGCCAAAATTCTGACAGGGGTTACACTTCTGGGTGAAGAGGAATTGTCTGTGAAACTCAGCATCACAAATTATTTGCAGAAAGTCTCTAGTTCAAAAAAAAAGAAAAAAGAAAAAAACAAGAAAAAAGGAGGAAAAAAGTGAAAGGACAATCTAACCAAATTTTTCCAACCAATTTGATTTGATTTGGACATGGCAGCTGCAGCTTCTGTTGCCCTTCTAACATTGCCAATCTAAGAGCATTGCATACCATCCAGACCAATCGGAACCCTTTCAAACACCTGTGGCTTGGCAAAAAAGCAGCCTATGAGGTGGGTAAGCCCTTGTCCTTTCTCTTTTTGTAGCTGAGCCGTGCTACTGTTCATGACCCTGAGACTGGGAAACTGACCACAGCACATTACAGAGTCTCTAAGAGGTAAGGGGAGCATCTTCCAAAAAAGTGTATGTAGTCTGAGGAAGTCTGTTCTGGGTTGGTGCTGCTTCATCTCTAAATGTGGGGCAAATGAGGATTGTGCATCACTTTGTCTTGCTTTAGAAGAAAGAGAATGGCCTAGAGCAAACAGGGCTGCCTTTTAACACAAGAGCAAGCTGCTGAAATAGAAAATGGTTCTAAATGTTAGTGGTGGCCACGATGGAAGTGCCCTCTTCTGCTGTGCATGGCTGGTCTGGTGCAACTAATCTACTAAACCCTGAGCACAGCGCAGGGCTCTGCTCACACTAACAGGTGCCTGTGGCTTCTCTCTGCCTCTGAGCTTCCCTGCTGGTGCTTGCTGCTTCTCACTGGGGAGCTGCTGGAGTTCCTGGCAATAGTGCACATGAAAGCCAGCTGGCAACCTTTAACCATTTCCTTCTTTAAAAGAGGGAGAGTAGTTGCTGCTTTAATAGAGAACTAGTGTTCTTTCAACATCATTTAACAAAAACTCTGGAATAAGAATGGCTGTAGCTAAAGGGTTTTTACTTGGCTGTGAATTTCTGTAAAAAGATGAAAAGTGCTTCACAGTACTTGATCACAAGAAGTTGATTGATTGGGGAATGATTGCAACTCTCATGGAAACTAGAAAACCATTGTAGCTGAAGTCTGATCCGTAAAGCCACACCTGTTACAAGTAGTGGCGAGTTGAAAACTTGCATTTTTAGACACTGAGAACTGCCTTGCAGCTTCAGCAGTGTGTGGGTCTGCTAATCATCAGAGCAGGGAGTGAGAGTCCTTTGGAAACTGGTGAGCTTTTCCATGCTTGTTCCTTAAAACCACCTTCACAGACCCTCTCATGAACAACTTTAGGAACATAGGTCTTCCTTTTTGACAAGTGTTGCATTTAATTGTTATTTTTTTAAATTTAATTTCTAAGTCTGTCCTATCTTGGTTGTCTGTGACTATATTTTAAAGAAAGATTGTATTCAGATCTTGGGGTTTGTCCTGATGCAGAACACTCTGGGGCATTTACTGAAGGAGCTTGTTAAGCTATTTGAACGCATCCTCAGTGTTTTTGTCAAACTTGATGTGCTAGGAATTAGAGAAGGTGACCAGAATTGAGTTTGAGACGTATAATTGGTCCTTATTGAAACAGATGGCCTGTTTAAATGTATAGAGTTTTGACTTTTCCTTAGTGGGAAGTGTTAATGCCTTGAGACTAGTGCAGATGCCACAGTCAGCAGAAGCAGTACTACACAACACCCATCAGGAAAAGCTGATTCCCTTGTGGTTGCCAGCAGCTGATGGGGCAGCCACATGCCGCTTGCCATCACCTCCTTATTGGCTTTGTGACATGACAAAATAACTATTTCTCTTTGGGTTTGAATCAGGCATTAAGTGTGTGCTGTCCCTTGCCTGGGGACTCTGATCATCTGCAAGGGCAGCCCTTGGCTGTGAGGTGCTGTTGCCTCCCTGGTGTGTGAGCTGCAAGCCCAGAGCAGCCACCTGGTGCCCACTGCCTGGTGAGTGATACCTGACACCTTTAAGGTTGGGTGCTCTGGGCCTTCCTTCTAACAGACCAAAGGAACTCAGAGAATTTAATCCAATATGACTGAGCTACTATTTATAATTCAGTATCTCACTGGCAACTGGAATTAGGATTGCAAAGAAACATACAAGGAAATGGGGCACAGCATGTTGCCAAGTTAGTGAAGACAGTTTATTTAGGATGGAGGGGGACTTCCCTTCTCCTGCTTCCCCTTGCATTCTTCCATGTGTTGATTATTTAAGATACATATACTTTAAAAGAGAACTTGACACCTAAATATACAGCAGGAGGTGAAAGCCACCCCCAAAGCCCCTAAGCCAGAAAGGTCCTGCTACTAATTCTGAATCCCTAAGCTTCTCCTGCAGAACCTCTGGTAGAAATGCCTTTTGTGTTGGAGCTGCTTTGGATTCCAGATGAATCATTGCTCCTGAAAACCAAAAAAATGCTTGCTTTATTTTTTTAATAGATGACTGCTTTCCCCCCTCAAACATTCTTTCCTAGCAAATACACTTCTAAATTACAGCATTCCTCTCTTTGAGAGGACTACTGTTTGCTGTGTAGGACGTGGCAGGCTGTATAAAAGGGGGCAGGCTGCCAGCAGCTGGAGGAGAACCATCCAGCCATGCTGTGTGCACTACCAGAATAAACTCAGCCCTTCTGACATGGCTTTTAGAGAAGCTGCTTTTTAAAATCTCTCCTCCCAGCAGCCGGTCGGAGTTTGTAGCATATGATGTGAAAGTTTCCACTTGAGAAATACCCACTCTGCTTTTCTTCACTCCCTGTTGCGTCTCTGCTAGTACTTTTCACAGACTAAGTACTTTTTAGGAAGTTTCTAAAGCTACTTTGGCAGTATTTTGTGTGACTGAGGACGTGGGCTTTGTAATGTCTGATACCAGACTGACTGGTGCAGTTGGAGGAGATGAGCTTTTGGTTGGGTGTATAAGCCCTTGTATGTCACGTAGATCAGAACAATTGTCTGTTCCTTCCTCATGCACTGCTTAATCTAAAATGATTTCTACATATTGTGCTAATACAATTTCTAATAAGATACCTAAGAGGGAGGAGTGCGTGTAATTGCTTCTGGTAATTAATATAAAAGTTGTTAAAAGCCAGATCTCAGTGTGAGGAAGAAGAAATATTCAGCCCTCTAATTAAATCCTTTCAGTTGCTGTAACATATTAGCTTGGTTCGTGGGTGTCATTTTACAAAGCCAAGTGGGACACCAAAATACTATTGCTTTGTAGTCTGGGAATTTTGGCTGATGGAAATACCAAATCCCCCAGTGAGTGAAGTCACATCTTAGACTGCCATGCTAGGACTTCCCAGGAAATAGGATTGTCCCTTCTTGTTACAAACCTTTCTCCCCTCAGTGGGCAGGTAGGTGTCAGCTGCTCAGAGATGTGACAGAGCTGCTCATGCCAGTTACCTTGTCAGAGGAGTATTCTCCCTGCAGAACAGCTGTGTGCATTGACTGAGTCATGCTGGACCTCTTGCCCCTCTCTTTTCCCCTTGCCCCTCTCTGTTTTCCCCTTGCCCCCCTCTCTTTTCCCCTTGCCCCTCTCTTTTCCCCTTGCCCCTCTCTTTTCCTCTCGCCCCTCTCTTTTCCCCTCGCCCCTCTCTTTCCTCTTTTTCCTTTTCATAGAGAAGAAGAGGAAAGGAGAGTCCTTTGTGTGAGGGAGTACCCATTACTTACTCAAAGTGGTTTTCAACCAGGCACACACTTAACTGGATGTCAGCAAAGGGCCAGGGCTGGGACTAGCAGCAAAAGAGAATGATGTGGGACAGGTTGTTACCTCCTGTGAAGGTCACCAGGCAAAGCCTGCAGGAACAGAAGGCCCTTGAGGTGCATCCTAAATGCAGCAGGAGGCACGGAGACCTCCTGATGCTGATGGGGGCCCTGCAGGCCCTCCCCAGCTCCTGTTCTCCTGGAAACAGGCTCTGTGACCCTCCCAGAGGGAAATCAAACTGGCTCTTCACACTAAGCTGTTCAGCACTAGATGCCTCCTTCTGAGTTTGCTCAGCAGACAGGCTGGCACTGTAAATACAGTTTCAGTTTGTGTTTCTTCCACCTTTCATAGACTGTCTTTGTATCCTGGGGCAATTAATTTTATTTCTAAAATACATATATAGTACTTTTACTTCATGAAAGGCTGTAGCATTCTCTCAGTTGGAATACTCAAAGCATTCCCTTCAGTTCTAAGTAACCAATGGAGTAAAAATGCTTTTGGCCTTTTCTTAAAAAAAAAGTTTCCTTGAAGTCCTTGTGGTAGCCTGGCCAGAGGCAGTGAGACCCTACACATTGAAGGCCTGATGGGCTTGTGTTGGGGCTTCTCTTGTGTAGTGAGTGTGAGGGTAAAAATGCTTGTGAGCATGATCTGTTCAACATGGCTGCAGAGCATGTGGCTGCAGAGCTGCCTGCTTCGTTTGGGTGTTTTTGAGGGGGAATGCTTTGTAAATGTAGGCTTCAGGTTCTGTCACCTTCAAGAAGGTTGCACTGTAACACTTCCTTACACTAACCATGTTTAGAAGTGGGTGGATCTGTGGATGTGTTTGTCCTGAGACATCTTACTCATCTGTAGTTCATGTGTCACTTAAAAGCCAAACGCTCATAGAGATTCTGTAACCTGTGTCAGTGCCTCGTGTCACGTGTCATGCTACTGTTCCTCCCATGCCAAATGCTCTGGTGTTGATCTTTTTGTTGGATGTGATGTATTTATTTTTTATTTCTTTCAAGAAAACAACCTGAATTCAGTAGAGACCTGAAAGGCCATTTGAGTAGAAACACTGGGGTGTACTTGCCAGCTCAGCTGTGAGTACAGGTAGTTCTGTCCTGGTACAAGCAGGAACCACTGATGAGCCTAGAAGGCTAGAGAAAAGGTAGAACTGGCTACCACCATTTTCTTGGAAAAAGAGGGAAAATCTTGGCTTGAATCATTTATGTTGTTGTATTAGGGACTGCCAAGGGAATTAAAGAGAACCAGGGAGGGTAGTGAGCATGCCAAGCGAGGGAAAAGAGAAGCAGTAAAATGAAGGTGCACAAGCTACAGTGGGTGAGTAAAGCAGCAAGAAAAACAAGGAAAAAAGAAAAATAAATGTGAGCAGCTGAGTGTTTTGTTTTTCAGAAAAAACAACAGACAGTGAGCAGATGAAATGGGTGGTTTTTTCCAAAGAAAACAAAATATTTATCTTGTAAACCCAGGGGAAAATATGCATGTTTTCATGTAAGCACCTGGATGTGATCACAGCTGGGAAGGATCCAGCAGGGATGCACAGAGCTGTGGTCATTCCAGCTGTTCTCCTGGAGAGCTGTTGCTCTACCTCCTTGTACCTTTCGCTGACTAGTTTGCCAACTAGCTTAGATGCAGTATTTCTACCTGAAAAAATTCAAATTTACAGCAGGAGGCAGAGATTTTGAAGATGGCTTTGGGACAGTGAGGCTGACATTTCATATTCATAGTTAAACTTTAAAAGAGTGGGGTTGTTTGATATAAAAGTTGGGTCTTGTTTGGGTTTTTTTTTGTTTTCCTTTAAAAATCATTGTGTACCTGAAATGTGCCAAATACCAAATTTGCAATAGGCTGCTCTGGTAGCAAATGTTCAACAGGGAAAATGGTAGATAATTTTATGCATGGATTGTTTTAATATGGTTTTTAGTACCTTTGCACAGGTAAGTAAGGTGGAAGGACAGATGATGGGTGCTTGTCTGTAAGGGCACAATGCAACCACCCAGATTCCACGTGTGCTAAATCAGGTATCTCACCTATTCCTGGCCCAGGCTTCAAAAAACATCAAATATGGGGTTTAAATGAGCTGTTCTGAGTAGGTAAGGACAAAACTGTTTCATGTCTGTTTTAGAACAGATTTCCCTGATTGGAGCATTTTCTTCAGTCATCCAGTAGTCCAGGATGGGAATTGGGTCCCTTAGTTTTAGAGCTTTCTTAAACCAGTGCTGTAAGTGTTCTGTCTAGACAACACAAGTATTAATTACATGCAGGCCTTTCTCATGCCCTGGAAATATTTCTGCTCATCCTACCAAATTCTTGACATGTATATATATATATTTTAAAAATCATCTTAAATTCTGAGTACTTCCTGATGCTGCTTTGGTACTGCTGGCCTGCTGCCTGTGACCACCACACCTGAGTCATTTCCCCCCCCTCCTCAGTGCTTGGCTGTCTGGCTATGAGAGCCCCGTGGTGTCTCGCATTAACACCAGGATACAGGACCTGACAGGCCTGGATGTCTCCACAGCAGAAGAACTACAGGTAAGCTGTTGGAACAAGGCTGAGGGGAATGGCAGCTCAGGCTGGGTGGCTTTGTGTGCAGCACCCTGGGGAGGTGGCTTCTAAAGCTCCTTCAGCCCCAGTACTGAGGATTTGATGGGGGATTTGATGCCAGGCCCAGGAAAGACTGAGAGGGTTTTCTGGAAGGAGGAAGAAAGGAAGTGGTCCTTGCAGAGCAGCAGTCCCTTCAGTGTAAGGTGGGAGACACAGGGTCAGCTCCAGCTCCAGACGGGTGTGGTTCCTTTTGATTTGTAATAAAATCAGTTTCATTGCTGCAGGGTCAGATTTGCTGCTCCGGGGAGAGTAAAATGTTCAGCCTGCTTGACACTTGAGGACTGAAGAGGTGTTTAGATCTGCCACCCTGTCCTTGGTCCTAGGAGGCCAGTCTGGTGTCTGTGGTGTGGGAAAGCCTGGCTGTTCCTGCAGCTGGAGGGAATTGTGTTGAGAAGTACTTAGTTACATTAATTTGCTTGAGGTTTTTAACAGCTTCCCAGAACAGCTGCTTCTCTGCCTGTGAGCAGTGTGAATCCCTAGAAAATGGGACACCTAGGAGGTGGTTCCTGAAAGCTGTTGCACTGCTTTGCTCACTGCATCTCAGCTCCTAGTGGGAACATGCCCAGGTGTCTGGTTGAAAACAATTGAGGTTATGGATATATAGAGATGGGGAAAAAAAAAAAAAAAAAAAAAAAAAAGAAGAAAAAAAAAAAGCACCAAAA
>NW_009952981.1:335050-345852 GCF_000747805.2 Chaetura pelagica | reverse complement strand
AAGAAAAAAAATCAGTCACCTAAATAGACACTGTCTCCTTTTTATTGACATAGAGATCAAAAAGTGATTTAAACTTGGATGATGTAAAAGCTTCACTTTGAAGAGCATGTAGCTTGTAATGTTGCTAGAGAAGGAAAAGATTGTTCTGCCCTGGGGAGGTACCAGAGGGTGTCTCTGCTGCTCAGCTGGAGTGGAAGAAGAGCTCTTTGGGAAAGCCAACCCTGGGAATGCTCAGCTGGGGCTCTGCTGGGAGCTGGTGCCCAGGCAGACGGAAGGGCTGAGACCCTAAAGCTCAGCTCCTCCCCTGGGTGAGGTCAGAGCTGTGGGCAGCACTGGCTGGTGGGTGCAGCTCAGTTCTGCCAGAGACTGGTCATTTCTTGGGTCTTGAATCTTAACCTTCACCTGTGGAAAGCTTGTAGAACAGTGTCAAGTTCTTGTCTGGATCAACTACTGCTTTACTAGCTTTTGTGCTTCTCCTTTCACTGTAGGTAGCCAACTATGGAGTAGGAGGCCAGTATGAGCCTCATTTTGATTTTGGAAGGGTAAGTCCTGGTTCCTGTCTTCACCTCTTTCTTCTTGACCTGCACTTTTTCTTTTTCAGGTGGCAAATTATGGAGTGGGAGGACAGTATGAACCCCACTTTGACTTTGCACGGGCAAGTAAAGAGATGGAGGAGAGAGAGAGAGAGTCACCTGGCCTCTTGGCTGGGGCACAATTTGTATTCTTTGATGTGTATTAAATTACATAGCTCTTCAGCTTCTCTAATCCATGGTAGTGGAACAAGCCCTCTGAACCACCAGCTGAAGGGATAAAGTCCTCAGGCATTGCAGAGCAACAGGGCTTGTCTTGAAAAACTGAATAAAAAATTATTCCACTGAGAATTTTTACCCGAGCAAAAGGCATCGCCTTCAGGCTAAAGCTGGAGGGGCACGACCAGGAGCTCTGGCCAGGGTGCTCTGGAGATCCCCAGTGCATTTCTGGTCCAGCCCAAGTTGCAGACTCTGGCAATAATGCCTCTGCCTCAGCTGGTTAGTTACCGGGCATAGCTGTGTGTGACTTAACACCTCCAGGTTACCCTGCTGCTGGGAACCCAGCCCCCTCCAGCAGCTGGGGGGGGCTGCTCTGTAAGCATCAGTGGGGCAGGAGCGGGAGCTGAGCGTGTGGCCTTGGCATGAGGCACAGGGGGGTGTGGGAGTGAGTGGAGGGTGTGAGTGGTGTGAATGTGAGGTGAGGGTGAGTGTGAGGTGAGGGTGAGATGTGACGTGAGGGTGAGATGTGAGGGTGAGGCGAGGCTGAGTGAGAGGTGAGGGTGAGGCAAGGGTGAGGTGAGAGTGAGATATGAGCGTGAGGCAATGGTGAGAGAGTGTGAGAGGTAAGGGTGAGAGTGAGGTGAGTGTGAGGTGACTGTGAGAGTGAGTGTGAGAGGTGAGGTTGAGTGTAAAGTGAGTGTGAGGCAAGGGTGAAGTGAGGGTGAGTGTGAGGTAAGGGTGAGTTGAAGGCAATGATGGGTGAGGTGAGGGTGAGAGTTGGTGTGAGAGGTGAGGTTAGAGTTGGGGTGAGGTGAGGGAGAAGGTGAGATGTGAGAGGTGAGTGTGACATGTGAGGGTGAGATGTGAGGGTTAGTGAGAGGTGAGGGTGAGATGTGAGGGTGAGTGAGAGGTGAGTGTGGGAGGTGATGTGAGGTGAGGGTGAGTGAATGGTTTGGACGTGGTGTGAGTGGGAAGTGAGTGGTCAGAGTGAGGGGAAGGTGAGTGAATGGGCATGTGAGCGGGAGGAGAAGGAAGGATCCATATTCCTAGAGCTGCTGAGGTCTCAGAGGAGATGGGTTCCTTTCCTTACCTGCCTTGTCCTGCATGTCCTTGGCTCTGTGGTTCTGTTACCACCCAAAACACTCACCAGCTGTTCCCTTTGCTTCACAGAAAGATGAGCCAGATGCTTTCAAGGAGTTGGGCACAGGGAACAGAATCGCGACCTGGTTGTTCTACGTAAGTGCTCCCTGCCCTGTCCTGCTTCCAGTTCCCTCTCGGGCTGCACTGCCCTGCCCAGCAGTGCTGAGCCCTTGTTCCCGGGTGCTGGGCTCACTGGTGCCTGCTCCATGTTCCCAGGCCCCTCCCTGCCCCAGCCTTGCAGGGGTCACACTCAGGGAGGGGCCTCACCCTTGGTGAAGGCTCTTGCTGCTGTAGCCTCTGCTCTGCAATCGGGAGGCACCAAGTTCTTCAAGAACCTGCTTTTATGAGCCCAGCGCTGACACTGCTCATAACAAACCTCCCTTGGACCAACACGTGAGGCTCGGGAATCTCGCTGCTTGCACCTCACCTGGGCCTTTTCCCACCTTCCAGATGAGCGACGTGTCAGCAGGGGGAGCCACCGTCTTTCCTGAAGTAGGAGCCAGTGTTTGGCCTAAAAAGGTAAGCGGGGCTTGCTGACCCAGAGCAGCCCCCTTCTCCCAGCAGCTCTCCAGCTACTTCCCATGCGGATGAGGGAGCAGCAGCCGGGATTGCAAGGGCCTCTACTCCTCTGCCTGGTCACACAGTCACCTTGTGGCCTTCCCTGCTTCTCTGGCAGACCTTGCACCACCTTACAGCCCTTCCAAACACTCTGGAAACACTCAGATCCAGCAGTAGGCTTAGTCTTGAGGAATTCTCCCAGAAAGAGGGTGTTCCCGTTACGGTTTTGCCCTCAGGAGGTTCTTTGTTGCCCTGCTAGGAGGAATTCATTAAAATTTATCTTTTTAAAACCAGAGTTAAAGCAGAGCTGAAACTGTCTTAGCTCCTCAGAAACAATGACCTGCCAAGTACAGAACGAGGCTTGTTCCTTAAGTAAGCAAATGTTAGAGCATGGAAAGGAGCCTTCCATTTAAAGGTAACACCTGAAATAGTTAACAAAGCTGGTGTGAAGGTGTGTTTCACACCCAGCAACAATGCTGAGGCTTCCCCTGCACTTTCCAGGGCACGGCTGTGTTCTGGTACAACCTGTTTCCCAGCGGAGAGGGCGACTACAGCACCCGGCACGCTGCCTGTCCCGTGCTGGTGGGAAACAAGTGGGGTAAGTGTGTCTGTCCCTGCCTCCCTGGGGGGCTCTGTCTGTGCCTGGGAGGGCTGGGGACCTGCTTGTGCTTTGTCTGATCTCTGGGCTCTGTGGTGGAATAAAAAGCAGCCAGAAATTAGGTCCTTCATAAAGAAATCTGCTTTATAGCTGCATCTACTTCTTTATTAAATGTAGAAGCATGTTTTATTTTATATATATATAAGACATATTGTATCTCTGCTTTAATAGTTTTGCAGCTAATGGAAGGTGTTTTTCCAACACCCCCCTCCCCCTTGGATTTATTAGCCCATTTCTGTATGGGCTAATTTTCTGTCTACTTTAGATAAATGAGTTAATCTTGTGCTTAACTCAAAATTGGCCGTTCCCATCTGTTGAGCTGAGGCAGCACCAGGAGCCAAAGGGTGATCCAGTACCTTTATATCTTTGCAGTATCCAACAAATGGCTCCATGAACGGGGACAGGAATTCCGGAGGCCGTGCACATTATCGGAGCTGGAATGATGCAGATTCCTCCCCTGTCCCTTCTCTCTTCAGTTGGTGTAAAGTGCACACATCTCCTACAGTTTACAAGTGACTAACACTCCACTACAGGTTCAGTCTCCAACCACACCGGTGTTTTCATCTGTGGACAAAAAAAAAATGAGTTCCCTCTAAAATATCCCCCTGAGGTTTTTATGATCAGACTATATCGATTTCTTATTTTTTTTTTTTAATGGTCTATGAGTGTTACAGAAAAGGACAAAAATACACATCAGGGCCACAGCTGAGAGAGGTGTTGTGTGTGGTGTTCCTTCACCAGCCCCCTTTGGGCAGGATGACTGCACAGGAGGGAGGGCTCCCTGCTCAGGAAGGCTGGATCCAACCACTTTGTATTTCTTCATTCCCAGACAGTCAACTCCTTGCTTTTCCAGAGTGCTTGAGCACTGCAGGCCTTGTTTCCCTGTCTCCAGGGAACAGGTTATTTCCATGTTTTTGCCTGTTTTTTTTCCCACTTCCACAAAAGGCCTAGTTTTTCACCAGTCTTCCTACTCAGCCTCTGCAGGGAATTCAGCTCCTACCCGTGACACTGAGAGCCAGCAGTTCCATCTGCAGCCCTGAGCTGCTCCAGCAGTGTCCCCTCACCCCCAGCCTGCAGCCTGACCACACTGACAGCCCAGCTGCCCCCTCTTTTTTTTTTTGGGTTTTCTTCTTTCATGTTTGTCCACATAAACAAATGCTGCTTTTTCTCCTGTCGTAGTTGTCAGCTCTTACACCTGCTCCTTGGGCAGTGGGGATGGGAAGGTCACCATCTTCATTAATCTAAGTGCCTTAGGACGCTGGAATTTCAAATTGGTTGTGAGACTTCAGGTGATGAGGTAACAGCTCCCACAGAACCCTCTCCACTCTCATCCTCCCAGGTCTCGAGGCTCTGTGAGGAACAGGGTGGCCTGTCCATCATCCTAAACCTTTATTTTGTTGGATGCTTTGGATTTTGCAAGTGGTTTTCTTTTTCCTGCTGTGGATGCTGCAGCAGGGCTGTGCCTTCACCCCAGGGCCACTGTTTGCAGAGGATGCCAGAGCAGGTGGCTGCTCTGCTGCTGCTCCCCTTGCAGAGCTGCCTCCACCTCCCTGCTCCTGAGCTGCTCCTGGCACTGGGAAGGGGCCTCCGAGAGGCTCTGGTGCTGCTCTTCCCACCAGCCAGGGCTGCAGGAATTCTGGTTCCTGTCACCCGTGCAGCAAAACCGTCCCAGAGGCGCCAGGAGAGCTCCCTCCCGGGGACTTTTGGGGACCTTAGAGACAAGTCACTCCTACACCCAGATGAAGTTGAAATCTCAGAGGGAGATGAAACTGTGTGGGAAGGGGCCTCCGAGAGGCTCTGGTGCTGCTCTTCCCACCAGCCAGGGCTGCAGGAATTCTGGTTCCTGTCACCCGTGCAGCAAAACCGTCCCAGAGGCGCCAGGAGAGCTCCCTCCCGGGGACTTTTGGGGACCTTAGAGACAAGTCACTCCTACACCCAGATGAAGTTGAAATCTCAGAGGGAGAGGAAGCTGTGGCTGCTGTAGCTGCTGAACTTCTGTTCTGCTCCTCAGGTTCCTGTGGGAGGAATGACCTCCATCCCACTGCCCCTGGCCCAGGAGACGCAACAGGGAAGTTCACCTTCCCAGGGCATTTCTCATCAACTGCAGGATTTGTAGCAAAATGTCTAAATACTCCACTAGCACCAGGGCAAGAATCAAAGTGAGCTGCACTGAGCTCTACTCAAACAGTTTTTGGCTGATGAGGGTTTTTACTGATTTTAGGGGTCAAGCCTGAAGTCTTTACCAAGGAAAAAAATTTCAGTTTTAGTTATTTGGATTTTTCTGCCTCAATCAAGTCTTGAAAATTGAGCCAAAAAATGTAGATGAAACCAACTGATGACATGTTAGAAATACCTCTGGAATATTGAGAATGCAGTTTAAAGGTACTCAAGTTTGAGAAACTGCAAACTTTTCAAAAGACACTTTAGAAAATCTTTGCTGGAAAAGATTGTTCGATCCTTACTGAGCCGGTTGGCGATGGGACCTACGGAACTGTCTGTCTCTCCTGAGCCCTGCACCTTCTCAGGTTTTGCCCGTGCTTTTGGCAGGTGGGAATCCAAGTCCATCTGACACTTCAAAAAGAGCAACCAGAAACCATCTCACATCTGTCCTGCTCCTTCATCCACAAGAGCTGGTGCACCAGAGCAGCACCTGGTATCTATTTATAGATTCACCGCAGAAACGGGTTATCAGAGCGTATTTTTGGTCGCTAAATCTTAATAATTAAAGAAAAACCATGATGTTTCTACTTACCTGAGTGTTCTCCCTTTCACACAGTGTCATTCATTTCCATTCCTGTCCACCGGTCTCCTTCTCCCATCTTCTTTTACTTTCTTAAGCTCCCCAGAAAGGTGACCATGTCCTGCCACCTCCCTGCAAGTGCAAGAATTCACCCAAGGTGTTGTTGCCAGTCTTGCCTCTGGGGCACTGTCTTCCTCTGAGTCTGAGGCATCTCTTAGGACAAGCCAACCCTGCATTGTCAACAAGCATGAGAAAAAGAATCCAACATTTTTCCCACCACAAACACATTTAGGAAGCATCTGGGTTTGCTATTCAAGAAATGCTGGTTTTGATTTCTGAAGTGAGCAGACACTCGCTCGGCACACTCCAATAATTAAAAGCTAAACATTGTGTAATTGGCATAGGGTAAAAGAGAAATGCTGAATAAAAGGTGTCAGTGACTGCTTTAGGTACTGCCATGGGGGAGGACAAATGCCACGTGTGGAATGAAGGAAGGAAGAGTTGAAGCACTGCAAAACCAGTGCTGTTCTGTTAGGGAATGGTGTGGGGTTTTCCCCCCATCTCTGATCAACAACAGAAGCTGAAGGACAAGCTGGAGAGAAGTTGAGGGATGTCTGGGAAGGAAGTTGCTGAACAGTGAATCCCCTCTCCCCTCCTACCATCGAGCCCTGCTGGTGTTCAGCAGCAATTTCAGAACAGGCTCTTGGAGTCATTGCCTGGGGAGTAAAGATGTTTTAGTGCATGACTTTTTAAAACTGAACTACTCCATGATTTGCAATTCTTTGGGGAAGAAAAACCAGTTTGTCTTTTGACACGGGGAAATTTCACTTGGTTTAAAACCAAAAGACTCAAAACAGCCTTGAAACTGAGACCAGACCAGAGCAAACCCTGCCAGGTTACTGGAAGAAATAAAGGGCAAGCTTATTTTTTTTTTTTTTACAGTGCAGAGAATTCCTCTTTCCTTTCTCCACTGCAGCAGCACCTGTGCCCCTCACCAGAGGTGCCCAAGGTTCCACAGGTGCTGCTGCTTCCCACCTCAGACCTTCATTTCTCCAAGGGCTTTTGAATCCAGAGCATGGCTCCTGTGCCAGGCTAGTTTCATATTAGAGGGTGGGAAACTTTGGCACACAGTGACTAATTGCCTTACTGTTCATTTTTTTTTTGGTAATACATTTTTTTAATGTAAAAAAAAAAAAAAAGGGCTTAAAATAAAAGTCACTGCCGTTAGCAGTGAAAAAAAACTTCCACATCAAACTCTCCTGTTGTCAATCTGATCACACAGATTTTTGTCAGGAGGTGCCACTTGGAAAAGACAAGGGGTCATGGGCACAAGTAGCTCCTGGGGAGTTTCCTATTGAACATGAGGTAAATTTTTCTCCATGGAGACAGTGAAACATTGGAATAGTCTCCCAAGGGGAGTGGTGGATTGGACAGTTTTAAGTCTCAGCTTGACAGTCAGCCATCTCATATAAACTAGAGCAGTACCTAGAAAGGTTGGACCAGATGGTCCTTGAGGTCCCTTCCCACTTGGCGTTCTGTGATTCTACGCTATGTGGTCCCAGGAAACTGGTCCCTTGTTTCTCTTCATAAGCTGGGCAGGCAGGTGCAGAACATCCTTATACCATAAATCACTGTGAAACAGGTTCTCAGACCCAAAACTTTGTGTCTCAATTGGACACACACTAAACACAGCACTAAAGGACTGCAAAGAGGGGGGAGAAGCTCATGCTGAGCTGAAGGGATGTTGTAGTCACACGTGTAGGAACAGGAGCTGAAGTGCTGTGAGGGAGGCATGAGGCTCAGCCTCTGTCTCCCTGATGCACTGATTTATGGCAGTAGCTGGTGTGAGGTTCACTAGTGACCTGGGAACCACACGAGCTCGTGGCTCTGAACTCCAGACAGGGACAGCAAAGAGTCTCCTTTGTCAGGGATGACAAATGCTTCCATTCCCTGGAGCCAGGAGGTCAAACAATCTGGAATAGTTCTAAACAGTTGTACGGAGGGGAAGAAAGAGGAGCCTACCCTGTGGCAGACACCAAGCAGGAGGGGACAGAGCAGACACACATGCAGGAAGGCCGGGCTCGAGTCTCCCAGAGTCACGACTCCTGCCGCTCCTTCACACGCTGTTCCTGGGCTCCACTGTTGCAAAACTCCCACAGAATCTGTGCTCATCAGGACCCTGCAGAGAAGCATAAGCAAGGGCTGGTGAGAAGCCTTGGTCCTTCTGCCTGAGGAAAGGAGCCACGTGCTGCTGGTGGAGCACTGGGCTGGCCCTTGGGGAACCCCCTCCCTGCCCCAGGCAGCCCAGGGACAGGGTGAATGTGCCTCTGGTTTGGCAGCCACGGGACAGGAAATAAGTGTAAAGCAGGGGGGGCTGGAACTTGGTGATCTTTAGGGTCCCTTCCAACCTTAATGATTGATTCTATGGTTCTATGTTTGTTGGGAAAGGTGAATTGATTCCATTCCCAGCTACTCTCTGCACACTGTTCACCTGCTGCCCTTCCCCTCTTGGCAAGAGGGGCACCCACCATCAGGAGAGCAGGAGTGGCCAGATGGCTCTGTCCTTTTGCAGGACAGGGTTTACTCCAACCCCCCCACCACCCCTGAGCTTGTTGGGGTGTTTGTGGGCTGCCTTCCAGCCACAGGGCTGGGGAACACCACTTGCTTGCCCCAGGCTGCCCCTTTGAGGGTAGATCAGCAGCTGATGCTGTCAGCCTGGCCACCAGGCTGCTATTACCAAGCACTGGGGCTTTAGCACAGGGGCCTCACAGGGTGAGATGCAGCTCAACACCTTCTAGGACCTGGGGGGGCCTACGTGGCCTTTGCCCCCCTCCCGTGGAGGAAGGGGAGAACTGTGGGTCAACCTTGCTGACACACTGTGACTTCCCACCATCCTACCTGGGTATCCAAGGCTCTTCCAGCACAGCTGCACCTAGAGCATGGCCATGGGGGACTGTGGAAGAACGCTACCTGGGTAAGAGCTGCAGCAGCTGCAGCTGAACAAGGCAGGGGTGAGGAAAAAGGTCTGGGAATTGCCACAGGACAAGAGGAGCTGAGGAGAAAGGAAAGGGTCTGGGAGCACCAGCACCTACAGATGGGGGAAGGCAGGACAAGGCTGAAGTGACCTGTCCAGTGACACCTGAGACTGGAGCAGCCCCCAGACTTCAGTGCAGCCCCCCCTTGAGGGAGAGGGTCTGTACCCACCCACCCCCCCATCCTCCCACTGCTGGACTCTGACCTGGCTGTGAGGCACTGGGATATTTAATCACCGAGTTCCAACACTCCTTCCCAGCACCAGTGACTCATCTGGCTCCCCAGCCCAGCCCTGATCCAGCCTCAGACTAACCCACTAACCTTCACCACAGGCCGCCTGTTCCCTCTGCTCAGGCAGGGCTTTGACTTCAACAGGCAACTCCCTGAGCTGGCCCAAACCGATAGGAACAGAGCTCAGTGCCCCCAGACTCTGCCCTTTCCCACCTCCCCAGCAGCACAGGAGGGGAAGGATCCAGGCAAAACGTCTCTGCCTGTGAGAGGAAAAACAAGCAGGGCACACATGAGCTGGACCAGCCCCTGCTCTCCCCTCCCAGGAGCCGAGCCCAGGATGCAAGGGTCAGTGTTTGCTTTGGAGTGGCTGATAAGGCAAAGCCAAGAGGATTTCCATCTCCATCTGGGATGGGGTTCACTACTTCCAGCATGGGGGGTACAAGGGCACCCAGGCCCAGCTGCACTGGGACAGGGGGGCTGCCCTGTGAAGTCAGCTCTGCCCCCCATGTGACAGCAGCAGTCCCAGAGAGTCCCTGGGAGCAGGTGACTCACCCCAGCCTGGGACTGTGCTACGTTGAAGCATTACAGAGTCAGAAATGAATGTGTGGAGTCAGGAGCTGCTTATCCTGAGGTCAAGACACAGGTCAGACACCAGTTGCCAGAGTTCACCATCATGGAAAACAACATCTGTATCTCTCTCAAAGTTTTAGAGAGAGAGAAAAATTGGCACAGGGAGGGGTATTTGCAACCGCAGCGCGTGGGAGCAAGGCCAGACAACCTGCAGGTACCTCACGGGCACATCCAGCTCCAGCCAGTCCTCAGCTCTGCAGCTGGGGAGCCTGAGCAGCAGCTCCCCAGAGAGAACTGCCTGTGGGGAGGTGCTGTGGAGGGTTTGTTAGTTTTACTCAATCCTACATTTTTCCTCGTCTTCAGATCTTGACGCTCGGGTGCAACCAAGCTATCTGCAGCTGGACTGAAAATGTCTTGGGAGACTGGTGTGGGAAGGGGGTGGAAGGAAGCAGGAGGAAGGAGAAGGTTTGGCTCATCCCCAGGGCAGGGCCAAGGGGCTGCCACGTTTTGGGAAGGCAGTCACTCAGCCTGCTTCTTCATTCACCAGCTTTTGCTTGGGGACAACAAGTGACGAACTAGCAGGAAAAGTTTCTGAGTCGCCTTTTCCCAGGCTCTGTGCTTCCCCAGCTGCTCCTCTCCACCCTGTCCAGCCTTCCTAACTCGTTCCAATGGATTTTGCAAGCTGCCCAGGCTCTGGCCAGAGCCGCCACCCCCCCACCTTCAGGCTGCAGCAGTCACTGTGGTTTGCATCCTCTGCAGTCCCGTTGGCATTTTTCCCCTCTCTGTTCCCATTCAGCAGCCCACGGATCAGCCGCCAGGGACTACGGGATGACGAAGAAAGCCGCCTTCTGGAATTGCCTCCAGAGCAACCCTAAAAGGCTCTGCAGAAAGGCACAGCACTGAGCACAAGCCACCCAGGGGCTCTACACAAGGTTTCCAAGCTATTTCTGAGCAGCTCTTTAAGCTCTTTGTTTTACATTTACTTCTGTCAGGCTGCTCCAGGGGAGCACCGGGTTTGCAAACCCGCGTGTCGCGCAGAGCAGCGATTCAGACACCAGGGCCATCAGCAGCTCCTCTCAGCACAAGACGCAGCATGGGGCTGGCATGTTCCCCTCACTGAGGC
>NW_009952981.1:332262-334541 GCF_000747805.2 Chaetura pelagica | reverse complement strand
TGCTGAACAGCAGGACAGGCCCCAGCTCTCTGGTCCTGCCCTGCAAAGTGCCCCTGCAGAGGAGTCCTCACTTCACGAGGGTCCCCACTGCTTTGTGCCAGTGCTGACACCCCATCAGAGGCAGGGACTTGCTGATTCCCAGGCTCCATGGAATGGACCACCTAGTAGCAACCTGGCACCTCTAGCTCAACTCAAAATGACACCCTGATTTCTCACCAGGCTCCCCATCCTTGTCTGCAGCTTGGACACTGCCAACCTCCCTTCCTGGGAGGCTCTCCATCTCTCTCCTCAGTTCATCTCCCAAAAGACAAAGCTGGTTTGAGGTTCCCCTGGGACCCTCTGCACACCTTTCTGACCCAGTAACTTGGCCAAGCTTCCTCCCACAGGCTGGGACAGTGGTGGGCAGCTCTGGCTATGGAACAGCATTCAGGGAGGCACCACGGGAAGCATCAGTGTGGCTGTGCCCCCCAGTCACCCCTGGCTGGGGATCCTTCACACACCCTCTGAGAGGCCCAAAGCACAAACACACAACAGGAAAGGGACTAACCAACTTGTCTGCTCCTCTTCCTCACTTCTCTGACTTACCTGTCTGAGAAACCAAGGCCTGGCTGTGGTTATCCCCCATCTGCAGCACATACTGCACAGCCACGTGCAGAAAGGCGTCTCAGGAGTAACAGAGCAATGGGGCTGAGTCTCCTGCAGAAAAACAACATGTCAGGATCTGCACTGATGTTTTCCCTGGATTTGAAAGACCCACTCACTGCCTGGACCCCCCTTGCCCTCTGGAGAGTTTCCACTCAGCAGCCTGGCCACTCCAACAGACATGACTGCGAGGTTGGCCCTTGAGTCCACCAGGATCAGCCCATCAGCTGCAGAGTGGCTGTTCCTAAGGAACACAGCACATCCAAAAAATCCCTTCCCAGAGCAGCCAGAGCCTTCCCATGTCACTCCCCTTCCACGTTCCTTATCAATGGCTTGCATTGTCTTTGCTGTTGGTGTTCATGGGGTCGTTTTCTTTTAATGAGTAACTTCTTTGAAGCCTCCACCAGCTGTGCTGGCCCGAGGGCCAGTCTCACCCCACAGCCAGGACCTGCAGCTCCCCCTCGTGCCCCTCACCTGCTCAGGTTTCAGTGCCAGCCCCTCCCTGCTCCCTTCAATTCTGGAAAGCCAGAACAACCAGACAACCACCATCAGCCTTCAGCAATCCCATCACAAGCAAAACACCCCCCTACCTCACTGATCCTATAAACAGGAGGGGACATGCCAAGGGCTTGCCCCAAATGCAGCGTTTCTAAACCCAAACTACTCGTGGCTGCTGGATCAGTCCCTGTGAGGCTCCACAGCACAGCAGGACCCGGCGGTCTCTGCAGAAATGTTGGACAAAGAGCTACTCTTCATCTCCCACCAGGCTGGGGAGGGAGTGGGGCAGCCCCTGGGGTGCCTGGGTGGGTCTCCCGTGTGCCACCCAACCTGGGCTGGAGACGTTCAAAACCCACCTGGACACGTTCCTGTGTGATGTGCTCTGGGTGACCCTGCTCTGGCAGGGGGGTTGAGCTGGGTGAGCTTTCCAGGTCCCTCCCAACCCCTAGGATTCTGTGCTCCACAGCCCCTCCCTGGGCCTGTTCCAGCAGGATTGTGCAAACCCAAGCCCCGGCGTCTCTCTGCGAGAGCGACCTGGTCCAAACCTCCGGGGTGCACTTTGCTCTCTGATGGTGGTGACCTCACGCTGGCTCCCTGGCCAGTGTTTAAAGTCCAGGGGAGGGGGGTGTTCACCTGCCTCCTACGCACCGACAGCTCCTTCCCACTCTTGCTCATCTGCCTGGCCCGGGGCTCCAGCGCCCGCACCAGCCCTGCAGGATGCGGCTGCTTCTCCGGGCAGCGGTTCTGTGCCTGGTGCTGGGCTCAGGGCACTGCACCCAGGAGGCCAAGGAGAGCCCCGTCCACCCAGCTGCCCAGGCAGAGTCCCCCGCTTCAGACTGGGGCATAGGGGCCATCCGGGACAGCTTTGAGACAGTTAACAGCTACTTTGACTCTGTCTTGGAACTGTTTGGGGGAAAAAACGGCGTTTGCCAGTACAGATGTCGATACGGTAAGTGAACCTGACCCTGCTGGCTCCTCTCTCCTTGCCCTTTCCCCTCTTTCATGGAAACTCACAGCACACGCTGTCCCCGAGGCCACAACCATCCCTGCCCTGGCCCCCTGCACAGCTCGGCACAGTCCCTGCAGGGAGGCACAAATTCTCTGCTAGTGCCAGGAAAGGGACCCTGGACCCTCCTCTT
>NW_009952981.1:325689-331831 GCF_000747805.2 Chaetura pelagica | reverse complement strand
CTGGAGCTCTGGGGAGAAGGAGCAGGGTAGGCAGGGAGGCCCCAGAGGGGAGGACAAGCAGCCTGTGCAGACCTGACTCCCATGGAGCTGTTCCTGTCACCAGGAGCTCTAATCTCAGCAACCTTCGGAGTCTCATTCTTCAGCAGCTAGGAGTTGGCTAATGACATGGGCTGGAGGAGGTGAGATAACAGGAAGGTAAATGAGAGCTGCTCTCACCATGGAGGAACCTCTTGTCCTTCAGGTGGAAATGAGGCAGCTGCTGCTCGCCTGGGACTTCAGAGGGATTTACCAAAAAGGAAGAGTTTGGCTTGTTCAGGGGGACAGATGGAAGGGGGTGACATCTCAGGAAGATAGGTGTGTGTCTGTCCTCCTGCTCTGCTCCCCAGGCCCTGTGCACAGGCACCTCAGCCCCACTGACCTGTGGGGGAGCCAGGAATCTCAGGCCATCACCTCAGCCCCACAGGGGCTCTGGCCCCTCAGCCCAAGGCTCCATGTCACCCCCTGGCCAAGGCTGCCTCCCTGCAGGAGGAGCTGCTCCGTGGGGCTCAGTGTGGGTGCCAGGGGGAGGAGACCCCCATGCACAGCACAGCATGGCCCCAGCACACAGGATGAGGCCATTTTGCCCATCAAGGCAGCCCGTCCCCAAGCCCACAGCGTGGCAGCCCCATGCTGTGTGTGACAACCTCCCTCAAAGTCCACACCACACTCCAAATTCAGAGCAGAAAGGGACTTGCCATTCTGAACACAGGGACTGAAAACCCTGGTAGGGGGCACAAGGTGGCTGGGACTGCAGAGTGACCCAGGCAGGGCTGGGAAGGCTGGTACTGACTCATTTCAGGCAGTCTCAGGACTCACCGGGTCTTGGAGAAGTTGTCCCTCTGGGGCACATCCTGAGGCTGAGGCTCTCCCTGCCTCTCTCTGTCCCTGTGCTCCAGGCAGGGGACAGAGCATCTCCATAGAGTAGCACAAGCTCCTTGAGAGCATCCTGCCTCTCACTGAAGAAATGCTTTACCTAGGAAGGAAAAGAGTCAAGCACGTTGTCAGCCCTGCCTCTCATCCTCTGCTGAACAACCCATTCATCACTGGCTGAAGGAGGACGCTATTGAAACGCTGCCCACGCACCTCCCAGAGCCTGGCTGGACCTTTCCAGGACCAATTGTCTATGCTGGTCTTTAGCACAGACATTGCAAGTGGAGGGGATCACAGAATCACAGAATCACAGGGGTTGGGAGGGACCTGGAAAGCTCACCCAGTCCAACCCCCCTGCCAGAGCAGGGGCACCCAGAGCACATCACACAGGAACGTGGCCAGGGGGGTTGGAGTGTCTCCAGAGAAGGAGACTCCACAGCCTCTCTGGGCAGCCTGTCCCAGGGCTCTGTCACTCTCACAGGAAAGAAGTTCTTCCTGACATTCACATGGAACCTCCTCTGCTCCAGTTGGCACCCACTGCCCCTTGTCCTGTCACTGGACATCACTGCACAAAGCCTGGCTCTGTCCTCCTGACACTGCCCTGAACAGATCTGTAACCACTGATGAGGTCGCCCCTCAGTCTCCTCTTCTCCAAGCCCAACAGACTCAGCTCCCTCAGCTTTTCCTCAGCAGGGAGATGTTCCCCTCCCTCCATCATCTCTGTGGCTCTGCCCTGGACTCTTTCCAGCAGTTCCCTGTCCTTCTGGAACTGAGGGGCCCAGAACTGGACAACATTTCAGATGCGGGATGAGGGGAGGATCCCAAACCAGTGAGACCAGGTGTCTGTGCCCAGAAGAATGAAGACAAACCATCTTAACTGCCTTGCTGCTGAGTCAGGGCCCAACTGCTTTTCCCCTGGGCATGAAGCAAAAATGATGCTTTCTACTTCCTTTAATTTCTGCCCAGAAACACTGCAAATAGCTTATTTTGCTGAGATAAAGGTCAGGACTCACCTGTGATTGCCACATCCATCTTCAGCTGAGCACAAAGCACTTGGCTGTCCTGGCTGTGAGACTCTCCTGATTTGTCAGCAGCTCGTGAGGTCTGGACACAATTTGATGGATTAGTCCCTCAAATCAGGACATTAGGGTTACACCAGCATTTACTAGCAAGCATCTCCTCCTTACAAAATCTCTGTGGACATATCGGGGGGGAGTAAACAGCCTGAACTGGGAGTAAATCCCTCCAGCTGTCTGGCCAGGCAAGACATGTTTTGCCCAGCATGTGGGCCCCAGGGGCTTAAGAGAGGAGGCACATCCAGGCTGTGGGAACCTATAGTCAGGGTCTCCAGTGCTAAAAGGCTGTAGCAAGGTTGGGACACTCTGCTTCCCTGGGGCAGAGAAGTAACAATGGACCACTCAGAACAGCAAGGAGCCCCAAGAACATCAATTCACCAAGAAATACATTCCCTTCCCCCTGCCAGTGTACCAGCACTGCAGTGTCTGAGACCTCCTGCATCACCAGCAACTCTTCTAAAGCCAGCTGGCTCTTTTCCAGCCTCTTGGCACAGCTACATGAAAATGCACCAGGGAAACTCACTTCCCACTAGAAACTCAACTTCAGTTCTCCTCCAAGGCCGTGCCAAGCCCGCAGTGCCCTGAAGTGTCTTTTCTTCCAAAGAACAGGCAGTGGAACAGCCAGTGGGACCCACCCTTCCTCATCACAGACAAGCCTGTAAGGATGAGCAAGCAATAAATGATCAGCAGAACCCTGAGTGGATGCTCATGTAGAGCCAGGGGCATCTGTTACTTCTGCCTTTCTTTTGTTTTCCTGCCAGCTAGAAAACAAGATGTGGGAGAGAGGTCAGCTGTGGTGTCTTGGACTTCATCTGGGCAAGAAAAGGGTTCACAAAGATGCAGTTCACAAATTATTAAGCTTTGGTTTTCAGAGAGGAGGGGAGCAGGTTTCCTACAAGAAGGCAGTTACATGTTTTGTTGATCACCACAGTTCTCACCTGAGATTTTTTTTCTCCTCAGGACAACTTTCTCAGACATTAAGACAAGCTAAAATTCCAGCTTAATGGAAGGGTTTGCTCTGAAAACTCAGTTACATCCATATCCCCAGTCTCACTCCTACTCTGACTTGCCATATTCTCCCATTCATTGACAACGTGCTGTCAGAATTCCAAGCAAGTCATTAACATTTGACCCCCTCCTGCAATACCTACCTTGGATTTGGAACATTCCTCTGCCTCCTACCTCAGCTCAGGGATATTTGAATTCTGAATCCCAAGTCTGATCCCCTTCCAAAAGAGCAACCAGGCTGTGAATTGCACAGAGACCTGGGTGCAACTCTCATGACTTTACTTGGGAGCCTTGGGTTATAGATTCAGGTCCAATCTAGATATAATTCCTTCTATCACCACCAAACCAGTGCAATGTGTCAGGAACTCAGAAATGACCTGATGCTGGCACACCAGAATGGTCTGAAGTTATCTTTGGGTGTGAAGATAGATAATGCTCTAATGATGGGGTGCTGCAACCAACTGATTTCTGCTCCTTGGCTGCTGGTAACTCAGCACCACCTGCTCAAACTAACAGTGCTTTCTGCACTAGAAAATTACCTCTGGAGCACGAAGCAGATCTGACCCACTCAAAAGGAGCCAAAAAGGTAGAAACACAGCAGGAACTGCTGTACTGAGAAATGCCTTCCCACACAAAATGCCACCACCTGGTGGTAATGTCAGCTGGAGAGCTTTGTCTTGGCTTGCAGAGAGCTCACTCCTTGGTGCAAGCTGCATTTCTGTAGGGCTGCAGAAAACTGACTGCTGGTTTCTCACAGCTGGACAGGATTTCAGTGTGTTGTTCATTTGTTGCAAAGCTGTTGTTTCAACAGAATTGCCCTGGCAGTTTTTAATTTAGAAGGTGCTGAGAACACTCCTACCTAAGACCTTTGGAGGCGTTTGGCTGTGAGGTCTCAAGAACACAGCAGATTTATGGCTCTATTAACCACTTGTACTTTAGGTGCCCTGACAGAAAGTAAGGGGAAAAGCATCTTCAATGATTATCAGTGCTGACAAGAAGAAAACAGTGGAAATGGAGTTTAAAAGAACCCAACCCTGCCTGAAGGGCTAAATTACACCTATTTTGTGTCTGGATACATTCTCTAGTGATGCTCAGAGAAGCAGAAACTTAACCTTGGAGGTGATGGACTTAAAAAAGACTCAACTGACACATGTTTTTTTTGGAGCATCCACACAGTTTATGCAGTTTTCCCAGAGCAGGGTTCAAATGTCTTGTTTTAACACCTTGCTCTGCATTTGAGATCTCCCTTTGATAAATCCAGCTGAGACAGAGACAGAACAAGCACTGAACACACACATCAAGGGACAGGACAGAGAAATCTGACTCCACAAGGGGTGGTCTTCATATCTTCTCCAGGGGAGAATCCTCTCCCACCTTTAGAGAAGCTGCTTGCACAGTGGGGTCAAGGCACACAAGCAGCCAAGTGGCTTGTCCTCCCCAAACTGGAGATGTTTATGTTGGATGGAGATGGGGGCTGAGATAGGGATGAGAGAAACAGGATCAGGCAGGGAACAGACACATCTTTCCACATGGACAATTTCTACCCCAAATCTGGGTGCCAGGTCCTCACCCAGAGCACTCTGTCAGCCAACCACAAGGCCTGGTGGGCAGGCAGGAGGGTTTGCACACACCTTCAAAGCAAAGTAAACAAGACTAAATTGCTGCTGAAGCTGCTGTTAGCTGATTGTCTGCTGGACTCTCTTTACATTGGATAAATAATGATTGAAGGAGGAAGTTCTTGCTCTCTGTGCACATTAAGAAGCCTGCTAAGGAAGGGCTGAGATAAAGGGCTAGAATCATTTGCCAAATGTGGAACACAGGGACCAGGAAGAGCTCCTGCTCAGAGCAAGATCAGACATGCTAGCTCAGTTTTGCAGAGATTCACAGCACAGCAACACCCTGAGGATGAACTGAAGACAGGAAGAAATGCCCTTGCTAAGCTAGTAGTTTAGGTAGTAGCTTCTTGAAGGAAATAAAAACCCATTTGGGTGATCCCAGCTATGCAGAGGTCACAAGAAGCATGTGAAAAAGCTCCTAGGATATTTGGGAGGTCTGAGGCACTAGCTCCAGGACAGAGGGCTGCTCAACTGCAAAAGCTCAGACCTAGGGACTGGGCTCAGACCAGATTCAAGGTTTGAGAGGCACTGGGGACCCAGTTCACACACACACACAGCTCCAGTAGTGGTGCCAGAGGAGGTGCAGGCTAAGCCAGGCTGTAGAGCCTTGCCAGGAGCAGTGGCTCAGCCAGATCTGGGATCTACCCTTCACTCTTTGCAGCTTCTGGAGGAGAGTGAAGAGTTTGGGGCTGCAGCTCAAAGGGGAGCTTCCTGTCACCCCTTGCCTTCTGGTGCTGCTCTTGGGAAGATCAACTTTCCTTACATTTTTCCTTTCTTCCTCAGGGAAGGCTCCAATGCCCCGACCTCACTACAAACCCCAAGAACCCAACGGCTGTAGCTCCTATTTTCTGGGGCTCAAGGTACCCGAAAGTGTATGTACTACCACACTCACCATTCCCAAATGATGCAATGCCTTAATCACAATAACCAACTAAAAATATGGGGGAGGGAAAAATAATTTCTGGGGTGTTAGGGGACAAGCTCTCTGCTCCTGGGACTGCCAGAAGACACATCTGCCTGCTGATGACAAGCAAGGGGAACGTGTCAGGCTGAGTGACTGTCAGGGAGACATTAAGACATCAGCTGCTGGTGGCAGTGAAACAGGAATCATGTAGATAGGAGTCACATTCACCAAGGACTGGCCTGTTGCTCTTGGTTGTACCAAAAGAGAAAGCTTCCTGAGCAGGTGAGCACCAGCAGAAGAAAAGGGGTTGCCTGGCCAAGCAAAACACCAGAGTGGAGACTCTTTTTTTATCAAAGTCCTGAACAATCCTGTCCCCTTGTGACAGGACAGGGCACACGTTCAGTGCTGGGCAGCTCAGTGACACAGCAAGACCTGCAAACAGTAACACCTGGATGCATTCTCCACACCTGGCCCTTTACCCCTCCTAGGCTTTTTTTTTTTGCCTCTGCCAAGCACTGAAACAAACCTGCAGCTTTAGTACTGCACCCATTTGTTATTTTAAAGGCAAGTAATGAAATCGTAGTGGAATCACCAGGAAAAGCACTCCCAGCAGGCTCTAACAGCAGGAA
>NW_009952981.1:322060-325269 GCF_000747805.2 Chaetura pelagica | reverse complement strand
AGGAATTGCTGTTCAGCTCATGCATTATTGCTGCCCATGAAGGCTGCAGTGATTAGGCAGATTCCTGCTCTGAAAAACAGCCCATTTTTCATGTGAGATTAGCTCCTTAAACTATGTTTCATGGCAAAGCTTGTGGGCATTTCTGCAGTGCCTCCTCTTCATGCAGGTGGTTGTGAATTCTGAGCACAATGATGAAACAAGTCATCTCCTGAGCCAAAAAAAAATTGAAGAATTTATAACAAGCTAATGAGTCCAGTCTCTCCAGGAGTCAGGCCTTCTGCCCCATCACCCCCATGGTTAATTAGCTAAGCTTGCTGCTTACCCCCAAGCAAGTAGAACTCCCCTGACCCAAGCTGCATTTGTCCTTGGCCTCACAAGTGCATCTCTGAGAAATAAAGCATTAAAAATACTTAGAGCAGAATCATTAGGCCAAGCAATGACAGCAGCAGACTGGCCAGGTTGTGGGAAAAGGAGGAAAGAGAAAAGGGGCCTGGCAAGGACAGGAAACTCCCTGATGAGCTCTGGCAAATGAGAAGTAGCAAATGGTCGTGGAAGGGCCATCTCCCACCTCTCTACCAGAGTTTAACCCCCACGACAGAGAGAAGGGGATGTGCTGCACTCTGCACTGGACCTGTCAGCACTTCCTTTAGATGGGGAGGGAGAAGCAACGTGTTCCCTCTCCTGCCCTGGCTACTGGGAGTAGCTTCTGGAAAAGGAGCCAGCTGGGCTCTGCAACACCTCACCCATTTGCAGCCAAGGGGACAGGTCTTTCCTCTCTTTCCCCAGCTGGATTTGGGCATCCCTGCCATGACCAAGTGCTGTAACCAGCTGGACATCTGTTACGACACCTGCGGGGCCAACAAGTACCGCTGCGACGCCAAGTTCCGCTGGTGCCTCCACTCCATCTGCTCCGACCTGAAGCGCAGCCTGGGCTTTGTCTCCAAGGTGGAAGGTAGGGCTGCCCAGCTCCCACCCCCTCTGCTGGGAACTAGTGATGGCAGGGAAGGGAGGAGGTTGTGGGCAGGAGACCTTGCCTGGCCAGAAGCAGCACCATTCTGCAGCGGGGAGGAGCAGATCTGTCCTGCCCTTGTCACACGTGGGTCAAGGAAGAGAGAGAACATCCAGACCTGCCCCCTCCACACACACTTCTGTCCCAAGCCTGGGGACATCAAATGACTTACATTTGGACAAACATTCCAAAACACACGTGAGAAAGGAAAACAAAACAAACAACAATAAAAAAACCCACACCCTAGAAGCAATTCCTTCAACCTTCGGATGCCCTCCCTGAGACTTCAAACACCTTCACAGGAGACCAAAAAGCCTCCCAGAATCAGTAAAACCCCCACTGAAACCTGTACATGGCCATGGGCCAACAAACTGGGAGAGCCAAGGTCAGGGGCTCTCTGGGATCTGGTTCACAGATCAGAGATAACAATGGCACCAAGGACACACCATAGCCTGGGGGGTGGCTGAGCCACTGCAGGGAGACCTGGGTTCCTCAGAAGCCCCTCGTGCTAACAGAGCTCTAGTGATGGGTCAGTGGAAACAGTTTTCACAGATATTTGCAGGAGCTCTGGTCTGAGAACTGGCAGAGCTCAGAGCCTGTCCCCAAAGCCAAATGTGCGACACTTGCTGAGTGTCTCACAGCTCATCACAGCCAGCCCCTCTGCTGGTGTCCTGCTGTAAGGTACAGGTAGATCTTCATTAGTTTTCCAAAGCTGCAGCCTGATCAGGACACAGGGGCAAGTCTGTGTGACACTGGTACTATTGCAGAGGCCTTTCTACATTGTCACAGATAAATGTTTGGAAAGATAGTCCAGGCCAGGAAGAGAAAACAAAGATGTGGACTGAGATATAAGTGCTACAGGCCGAGTACAGCCAGTCTGTCACGGTCACCCTTATCTACAGATAGGATAGATACCCAAATCCTATCTCTTCAGATTTTCCCCTGCCAATTTTTCAGATCCCTCCTTTTTCCTTCCTGCCTGCAGCAGTGAAGCCACCAGACTGGCCCTAAGGAATTAAGGTGGAGCAGCACTCACACTCCTTGGCTGAGCCAAGCCAGCTCTGCCTTTTGCCACCTACAACTAGATTCCTCCAGCATCTCTGTTCTGTGTGCTGAAGGAAGTAAAAGCCTGGCTAACATGAAAAAAAACCTCCAAGCCATCCTCTCCTCCCTCCCCTTGCCTGCTGCTCAGTGCCTGCCACTCCCTGTCCTCAGGGCTGCTCTGAGCAGCTCCTGTCACACAGTCCTCCTCCTCCACTCTTATCTGGGGTCCCTTCCACTGAGTTACTGGGAATCAGAGATAGCAGGCACGGGAAGAGCAGTTGCACTCCCTTCACGTGGGCACCAACACCCCAGCTGCAGCAGTGCCAGTTCAGCCAAGCCTGGGTTTTCCCACTGACTCCCTGCAGCCTCTGCAACCCAGAAAACTCCTAAAGCAGCAGGGAGCAGAAGAAGGTGCTCTGTGAGATGGGAGGAGACAAGCCCAAAGGCAGAGCTTTCCCAAATCTATAAGGCACATACAATGTTAGTGCCATTGAGGAAACCCTCAAAGACCTGATATTAGCCTATTTACTTATTGACAAGCAGGTTTGGGCTTGTTTTTTTGGGAGGGGATAGCAATCAGGCAGACTCTATCAACAGCTCTGCTGCTGCAACTGCAGTAGGAGTTTTCAGGCTGGCTGGCATTGTAACTCCCAAAACAAGCAGAAAAGGTTGGTTAGTTGTGGCTACAGGCAGCTGAGGGGAGAGGGAGCCAGGAAAGAGAGTGCTGTGGAGGTCTGCTGGGAAATCCACTTGGGAAACAGTACTATCTGCAGTGCCCCAAATGATGCATCATCCCAGAAAAGCCTGGGAGAGGCAAGAAAGGAGGAGGCTTAGGGGTAAGAGAAGTTAGTGCCAGTTTGCTGCCACCCCAGGGAGAAAAGAGCCCCCAAGTTCAGCAGAAGGGAACCTCTGGATGGATCACGATGCAATAACCAGAGAGGAGAAAACAGCTCACAGGTTCCCACTGCAAATACTACACAGCTCAGTGCAGGACTCAGGGTGCTTCCCCCCATTCCCAGGGTGCCTGATTGCTCACCTGCCTGGTCTCTCCCCTCCTGGCAGCTTGTGAGTCCGTGGCAGACACTGTGTTCAACGCCGTCTGGACCCTGGGCTGCCGGCCCTTCATGAACAGCCAGCGAAGCGCCTGCATCTGCAG
>NW_009952981.1:316803-321554 GCF_000747805.2 Chaetura pelagica | reverse complement strand
AAGAGCGGGATGAGTTGTGAGGAAGAGCAGCTGCCCAGCCTCCAGGAGCCTGCTGCCCAGAGTCCCCCCCACCTCAGACACTTCAGCACAGTGATTCCTGGCATGGGATGGGGGGACCTGGGCCAAGCAACACACACCAACTGCAGCTTTTGGGCAGAGGAAGGGGAGATGGGCGGTGGGCGTGGGGCAGTGCTGCCTGGGGGCCACCACAGCTGCAGTTCTACAGCCTGACCCCTTTCCAAGCCCATCAGCCTGAACCATCAGGTGCCAGTTTTCTCTACAGACTGATCAGGAAAGGCAAGCAGGATGCAGCACTGCTCATCAACCAGGGGCTTCACTCGTCTGTTTGCCTCAGACACACGTCTCTTAGCTCCCCCTGCCCCTTCCCTCTCTAATTTGCAGGGCAAGGCATTGGGTTCCTCCAGCCCCTGGAGGTCCCAGCCCATGGACAGTATTGACATTTTTCCACCACCAGTGACAGAAGAGGGGGAAATTTCCTTTAAGTACATTGCTCACACCCATCCCTGACATTTTCCATCCCGTCATTACACACCCTGCTTATTTAAACACTTGGTGCATCCTAAAACCACGTTGGAATTTGGGAAGCATGAGAAGGACTTGAAGTGTTTGTGATACAGGCACGATTAATACTTGGGCAGAAAGCAACTGAGGTCCTGAGATGTGAAATGCAATAACCCACAGTGCTCTCCCCCAGTCTCAGGAGAGAAAGCTGCAGTGAAGGAAGTTTCTGCAGTGTCATCCAGGCTGCATCTATTTAATTATTTCCCTCCTGGATCATTTAACCAAGTGTTTCCCTCAGGATCCCTTTTCACACAACCTGGCTGGGTATCCTTCTCCATGTTTTATGCACAAGGGGAACAGGAGGCTCACAGCCACCTTGGATGAGAGATACAAAACCCTGGAGGCTTATCCCTCAGGGGGGCAGGGCTTACATGCCATCTCTGTGGGGCAGAGACACCACCAGCCGTGGAGCCATCAGCAGCCTCAGCCAACACCCTTTCTAGAACTTGTTTAATGCTTCCGTCTGCTCTCAGGAGCTTTCATGGCATGCAAAAGTGGGATTTAAAGCAGTATCTGGAATTTCATCTAGAAATAACATTTGCAGGCAGCTTTCATCCCTGCTTCTGGTTGAAAAGAAGATGCTACTGGGAGCACGTGCCGTGCCACGTAAATAACTGCAGCATCTTCTGATGGTTTTCTTCTCCTGTCTGCCACTGCAAAGTTCAGGCTACAGAAGGGTGACTTGACAGGAATGGGAAGAGCCTGTCTTTGTTGCTTTTCTTCTAGTTTGTGTTGAAATGCATGCACAGAGCTATAAATGATTTAAGCCCTGCATTCCTGTTCTTGCCAGTCATCTTTGCTTTAGAGCGAACAGCGACGAGACCTTCGTCTGGCCCCAGACAGGCTGGAACAAGAGCACACAGGTGTTGAGACCAGGAAAATGGAAGTGACTGCATGAGGTGGACTGGGATGTTTTTCATTAAAGAGGATCTTAGTTTACACTGTTCAGGTGCAATGACATCCTTTCCTAGCTGTGCTCCAGCCACTGGAAGGTGAACAGCACATTGCCAAGGCTGATTGCAGCGTGTGCCTATCAGAGCACGAGGCTGGACAGACTATCTGATTACCCATGTCAGAAACACATCTTTTTTTGGGCTAGGGATTGGAAGGAGACCTTCCTCCTTCCAGCCACTTCCCAGGCTTTGCATTTCATTGGTGAAATGAAATTGGTTCCTGTTGCCAGTTTTAAATGTGAGCATACCCTTGTGATTAAATGACACCATTAAAAAAAATCTCTCTTGTCTACACTCACTAGCTGACTGGCTGGAGAACATCTTAAAGCATTTTACAGTTGAGGTGACACCAGATGAAAGCCAGGCCAAGCAACTGGTGACAGATGATGATACACACTGGAGAAATAAGAGGTGTCTGAACAAAATCTATTCCACACACTGAAGCTTTGAAGACATCATGAATATAAATCCTGATTTCTTCACACTTTCAGACCACCACTCATCCCAAAACACTGCAGACCACTGAGTAAGGACAATTTTCACTACAAGGTTTAGCTGTGATAAATCTGAAAAACTCCATGAGCAGCTCTTCAAGGAAACTCTGGAACCTTCAACTGGTGGCAGTGACTCAAGAAATCCACTGGATGATCCTGGGTAGGAGAAAAGCAGCAGATGAACTACAGCAAAACTTCAGCATCCAACTGAAAATCACTTCCTCTCTGTGCTGCTACTGCTACCCAGCAGGAGGGGTAGCCATGGGAGCAGCTGACCATGGGGCTCTCCAGGTCAATGCACAAGCCCTGGGTCACCCTCATCTCCACCCTGCTCTGAACAGGCAGCAAGAAGACACTGTGCTCACCTGATGGCTTCCTGTAGCCTTTGTGTTTTGGCAGGATTATTTGCAGCTCTTGCTGATGTTCGACCCATTTGGCCAGAGTGTCCAAGTAATGGTTCTCCAAGCAGCAATCCCTGTGTTTTCACTGAGGATGGAAAAGCAGGGACTAGAAGAGCAGGTCACAGGCATTTAGCCTTGGGACATCCAGCATTCAGATGTTTGACTTTACATCCTGAGAAAGAGGTGGCACCACGCCAGAGCACCCCTGCAGCACTGATGCAGTGTGGGCTCTGAGCACAGTGGGACCCTCACCCACACCCTGCTGGCTCCTGCAGCACATTTTGCATCTGCTCTGTGGGTGGCAGGTTAAACAGCCAAAAGCAACCCCTTGGTTCTCAGATGAGTTTGGCCTTTGATTTTGTGTCCAGGCTGTCATGCTGACAGAGGAGAGAGATGGAAGCAAGAGGTAAACCTGGGAGAGATAAAAGACTTTGAAAAATGGTTTTGTTTGGTGCCTAGGAGGCAGCCCCTGCACATGAGAGGAGGAATGGCCACAGGGCAGTGAGAGATAGCAGACCTGCTTGCAGGGCACACTGAACACCTTCCCAGGCTGCTCCATTCACATGGCATCTCCTCCTCATTACTCTGACAGATCATTTCACTAAAAAGCTGCAGAGCAGAAAGGCTGCTTTGTGGGAATTTGTCAGGAAGAACCAAAGAATAACTGACACAAGCCAGGAAATGCACCTCTCCCTCCACCGCTCTCCCACATCCCTTTCACACGGACAAAACAAACACCCAGCTGCCTCTCCAGAAGGCATCAGCTAATTAATTTCATTTCCCAGCTCTTGTTTTATCAAAACAAGTATATTTAGCAGGGGTTGCCTGAACAGAGAGGAATGACAGCAGGAAATTGCCTGTTGTCCTGATGCAGATGTGAATCAGCAGAATCAGGAGACAAACAGCAATGCTAGTGGGAGGTTTTTTCACTTATCTATCTTTCATGTATGGTTAGATAATACATTAAAAGTTTCTTTCCACTTAGACCTACTTGCTGTCATAGAAACATTTTTGTTTATTCCAATGCACACACATGCACACACAATATTCCCAACTTGGAAAAGCAGCCATGAAGCCATTTGGAAAAGTCATGAAACTCCCAGCCCATCAAATGCCCATTCGTCACTGGAATGTCAGTCACCAGAAAAAGGAATCCATGAAATGGAATCTTGCTGAGGCCATTTGTGACTGCCTTCTAGAAACAGTCCCTTCAAATGGACTCCCCACCCGTTTGAGAGCAGCAACAAATTTTGGCCTTGGCAGCTCTTTGGCTGCTTCCAAGTGAAGCAGAAAATGGGGTAATGCAGGATAGGGGAGCAGGGGGGTTCCCCACACACGTCCCAGAACTCACAGGACAGAGCCACACACTGTGAAGCTTCGCACAGAAAACCTCATGAAGACACTGCAGAGCCACAGCCAAGGGCGCAGTCGGATCCTTCCCCTTCACCCTCCAGCCCTGCCTCTCATCCTGCATCCTTCTCTGCTGGCTGTGCCTCCTCCCCTTCTCCCCACATTCCCAATCCTTCACCACACGGTGGTCCTGCTCCTGAATGAAGCCCAGAGGAGCCCAAGCTGATCAGCTGTGATAGCTGCTGTGGAAGGAGCTTGATGGACCAAAGGGATTGCTGACAATCACGATGCCACCACCATTGCCAGTCACTGTGTCCCTGGCCAGCTCTCACCCACCAGGAGCCCTGCCATTGCACACAGGCACTCACACAATGCTGCTGTGGCTGCTGTACCACGCTCACTGGGGACAACCCTGTCCCAAGAACTACACACATCACAGATGGCTGCTATAAACACTTAACACACGTTCCTCCAACCCCTTTGTCAGAGCCACAGCCTCTCTAGACCTGGGCAATGCACCACAGCTTCAAACAAAGCCTGGGTAGTGCCTTGCTTGCTGTCTGGGGATGTTTGTAGATGTTGAATGGTCTTTTCCTTACAGTCAACATGCACTTAGAAAAGGCACCACGATTTTGGTGGGTGAAGAGGGAGAAAACTAATGAGCCAATGCAATTGTCAAAAGGCACTAAAGAAACACTGCTTTTATTAAATACCTTTTACTGCTTACAAATAACATTTAAAAGTGGCAGTGATGGATCTGAGCTTTAGCTGCCTGTAATGGCAACTGTTTTATAGCTCCAAGGAACTTACACATTACGAGATATATCTTTTTATACATGTTTTTATTACCAGTCATCCAAAATCATTCAGGGAGCTGCACAGCAAACACGTTCAGCTACGATACTATTTGTACTGCCTGATGAAAGAAGGGCTTGAGTAACATTTGTTTAGTCCAGGACAAACAGTCCTGT
>NW_009952981.1:294678-316284 GCF_000747805.2 Chaetura pelagica | reverse complement strand
AAGGCCAAGTTGGGTAATGCTTCAGGCCTGCAAAGCAACAGGGTCCCTCCACCAGAAGGGCTGTTGGGAAGAAATGCAGGTAAGACCAAGCTGTTCTGCAGTCCGGGTTGCACCCAGAGGGCACCTCAAAAATCATCATCGTGCAGCGAGGGAAACAAGTCCTGAGCTTCAAGTGGGGCATCACCAAATGCCTCTTCTCAACCAGCCATGAAAGAAGGCATTGGTAAGAAAGGTTGGCCCCAGGCAGAGATGCTGTTCCACAGGGTGGGTGTTAGTCATCCAAGTCGATTCTGATGGGGCCTCCTGTCAGGACGTGGCCAGGTTCCTCCTCCTGCCCCCTCTGGGCTGACCTGCGTGCCCGTCTCCTGCAGCCCTGGGCACAGCGAGAGCTCCCGTCCAGTGCCCCGCACACCAGCACCCGGCAGTGCAGGAACACCTCCTGGAGGGGTGAGATGGCAGGCCAAGTCAACAGGCAGCTCTGGGAGGTGGGCTGGCAGGTGCTGCCAGCTCTCTGAGAGCACCAGCGACACAATTCCCACTGTGCAACCATCTCTGTCCCCACAGCAAAAAGGCCCTCGCCTGCCATCACCACCAGCTGCTCCAGCTGTTTGCTGAGGTGCTCAGGAGAGGGCATGTTTTCTAGAGTGCCCCTCTGAGATCTCAAAGCATGGCGTCTGCCTCTTAGCCAAGGGCTAGGCAGGGAATATGAAGGCATGAAGGGATGGAAACACACCAGGAATAAGCCTGGAAGAGCTTGCGTGGAGCAGTAGAAGCTGCATGGATGGTAGAAAGCAGGCCAAGAACACATGAGGCCTCACAAGGAGATGGGCTGATAAAAACATGCAAGAGAATTTGATGTGAGCTGAGCAAACATAAAGAGAGGAGACTAAGGGGCAAAAGAGGAAAATGCAGGTCAATGAGGAACTGAGATGGGTAGTTGAGGGGAGAAGGAGAACACAACGGGCAGGGAGACAGATGCCTTTTCTTTCTGCACAGTAAAGGCAGTGACAGGATTGCTGCTCCTTGCCCTCTCAATGACAAGGAGAAGAAGCAAGATCCCTGCAAGCAGCAATTAGGGAAGCAGGTATTTGTGATTGTTTAGTCAATGGTGAGGCTTGAAGCAAAATCCATCACACGGGCTGGGAGGGTGCAGGTTGGAGGCAGCAGTGGCAAACAGACAGCCAAGCACAATTTCTGAATTTTGAAAGATCTCATCCATTGTAACCCTAGTGAAGCTCTCCAAGAGCTGGCGTGGCAGCTTTATGCCTTTTGGAGCAAGAAGCATTGGCTGAGCATAACAACAGCAACTGAAAGACCTGATTTCTTCTAGCACAGGAAAGGAAAGCTGTTGGAGTTAGGAGAATGGCATTAGCCTTCAACTGTCCTTCCACTACAAAGCTTCTGTCCCAGAGTGCCACCAGCCTGGACGAGCTGCTTTCACATTGAATTAAACAATGTGGTGGCCTCGTTTCTGGAAACCTGGCATCTGAACTCACAGGAGCTAGAGAATGTTGAAGAGATTCAACAGTACAGACCATCTTGTTTTAAATACAGGACACTGTGCACTAACCCTTCAAGTTTCTGTCTGGTGATTGGTAACTCTGTTCTTGCCCAGCATCTAAGGGTCCACTAAAACTACCTTGGAAACAACAATTTTTAGCCTACTACGATGCTGATGTTCCAAAACTGCCCTTCATATTTTATTTAATTTTAATTGTTTTCATCACTATCTCCTAAAGTACCTGTGACAGACTCCTGAAAGACACAACTGCTGGAATAAGCACAGCAGCATCTGCTTTAAGCCAGCCATTCCCCTCCTTTGCCCTCTAACCCCTGTGCTGACACTCTCCAGTCAACTCTGGGCTGATGAATTATCTAAGAGGTGGGTTTGGAGCTTACCTTGTTGTCTTTGCCCACAAACTTGAACACAGGCACCTGGAAATGCTTGGCAAGATGGTCCTTTGACGTGTACTGTTTCACCGAGTCATCAGAAACGCAGCTGAGGAAAGCAGAGGGATTGGCTTTAATGGCTTTCCCAGAAATGGAAAAAGAAAGAGAAAAAACACACCCCAGCCTATTTAAGAAAGGAAAGGAGAGCTTGGCTCTCTCCAGCTAAGCTACCATCCATGTTACTTCCTCTTTGGCCACAGGAGAAAATTTGGGAGCGACGGGGAAAAACAACAGTGATGATAATGGCATCTCCAGACAAAGAGCAGCTCAGCAGCAGAGAGCTGGCAGGACGTGGTCCAGTCCTCTCAGCAGAGGGACTGCCAGAGAGCTGCAGGCAAGTGTGTCCTCATCTCACCTCCCTGTGCAGCAGCCTGCAGTGATCAACAGGACTGTTGCACCCTGTGGCTGTATTAGGTGCTTTCTGGATACACACACATATGCACAGCAATCCTGCTGGAAATGGAGAAGCCCTTGCTCACAGTACTAAAATATCACAGACTGTGAAGAACACACACATGCAGATCTACTTTGCTTTACATCATACACATTTTTCTTCCTGCTGGGCATGGTCAGGCAGCTCAAATTCATCGCACTAACATTCATCATTCCAGTTTCTCCATCACTAGCACTATCAGTCATGTGAGAGGTCACAGAACTGCAAGGAAAGAGCTCTTGGAGCAAGTTCAGAGAAGGGCCACCAAGATGATCCAAGGCCTGGAGCACCTCTCCTATGAAGACAGGCTGAGAGAGTTGGGGCTGTTCAGCCTGGAGAAGAGAAGGCTCCAGGGAGACCTTATAGTGCCCTTCCAGTATCTGAAAGGGGCCTACAGGAAAGCTGGGGAGGGACTTTACACCAGGGTAAGTGATAGGACAAGGCGTAATGGTTTTAAGCTGGAAGAGGGGAGGATTTAGGTTAGACATTAGAAAGAAATTCTTTACTGTTAGGGTGGTGAGACCCTGGCCCAGGTTGCCTGGGAAGGTTGTGGAAGCCCCCTTCCTGGAGGTGTTCAAGGCCAGGTTGGATGGGGCTTGGAGCAGCCTGGGCTGGTGGGAGGTGTCCCTGCCCGTGCAGGGGGGTTGGAACTAGATGATTTTCTAGGTCCATTCCAACCCAAACCGTTCCATGATTCTACAATTCTACTAAATAAGCTGCTTTTCTAGAAGTTACGTGTCAGGCGCAGTCTGTTTAGAAACTATTACAGCCCTTTTAGAGGTTGACAGCAAGACAAAAAGTTATGGTGACTTGATATTGCCTGCTGCCTCCTACAAAGCCTTAGGCATTTTGAGAGGCCCAGATGGTGCTTTTATATTCCATCATAATGCAGCTAGTCCTTTCTAGCAAGTTAATTCCAGAAATGTGGGATATTAAAGAACAAATGATGGTGGAAGAGACAAGACAGCTGAAAGTCCTACTCTTGCAGCAACCCTTTGCTTCTATGTTTACACCAGAAATAGGTAAGGCATAGTCAGAAATGTTGACATTTGAGGTGTTCACTTCTCAAACAGCAGCAAACCCTCCATCTGTGTGTAGCTCTGCTTGACTAGAAGAGAAATCTCTGCCCTGCTCAGCTGACTGGGCTCCGTGGGCTGCAACCCCTCCCTTCTGCTATGTGCAGCAGAGCTGTGGGTGCCCGTGGAAGCACTAAGGATTGGTCATTTTCACCACCATCTATTTCTGTAGCTTTTCCCAGCCAGTGGAGGTCACAATCTGAAGGGATACCCCTGTCAGCATTGCTTGTCTGGTTAACTTGCTGGGGATGCAAACATAACATGTCACCCGAGGGGAGCTAATAAATTAACATGGTGCATCTAGAAAAACTGACATTGATTCCACCCCCCTGAGGCCAAACCCCGGATGTCACTAAGCTGTTTAGGAAAAAAATTGCTTTTAAAAGCAGCATTCCTGAAAGCATCTGCTTGTAAATAATGACACTTAAAGGCTTTTTGTAAGTGACTGGCCAAGCTTTGGGTCCATAAAGTCAGCTCATAGGCATGTCTTCATTTGTGAACATCTAAACTGTGAGGCTTCTTGGACACCGACTCAAACTGAATCCCAGGTTCTCTGGAGGTTCTCCCTACTGGTGGCAAGAAGCTTCCTGCTTTGAGGCCAGGGAGGGGGAAAATGGAGAAACAACAGGAGGAACCAGGGAACCATGGAGCCCCTACCATGCCCCTAAGTATGTCTTAGAGAAGGTTTAAAAAAACCTGCACTGCAGCACTACAAAAAGAGCTCAGAAACCTCCCAAGTGACTTTGGGGTTGTACCACACCCCACCCTCCTACGAAACACCTTGGAGAGGTGAGAAGGGGTAGGGAGCCCAGGGATGGAAGTAAAATGAATGGCCCTGGTCAGGCTATGGGGAGAAAAACCCTTTCTTGTGCATAATATGCTCAGGTTAGGGAGAGTGGCTGTGCCATGGGAGCTGTGCTCTGCCCCTCTCTTTGGGGGGCTGCAAGGTAGAGAGGAGGGCTTGGAGACTAAAATAACCACCTCAGCCTATAAACAAGGGGCAGCCCACGGTGTAACTAGATCAGCCTTGCAATGAAACCACCTTAACCACAGCATGCTCAGATAGATGGCAGCTCCTGAGCACATCAGATAACAAGGCTTTGCCCTCAGTGACATGACCTTGCTCCAGATGCCCCAGAGAGCTGCGAGGTTTATCGCCTCTGCAGTCAGTCAGTGCCTTGAATTAATTTCTGGTTTGAGAAAGAACAAGATTAGAAACAGGCAAGCTGCTGAGGTGTCCCACAGAAGGCAGCTCCCACCTCTTGCAACTGGAGATGGCAGGGAATTAGCAGGGAAGAAAGCAGAAGAGGGAATTTTCCCAACCCTCAAGTCTAAGGTATATCCCCTCAAATTTAAACAGTATTTCCCTCTGGAAGGTGCAGCTAAGCCCTGCAGGTCTGATCCTACATAATCAAACTGATTTTAAAATCCCATCTTTATTGCCTTGGGCTTTTGGGGCTGGGTTGAGAGAAGGAAACTGGGTTATTGCAGACCTGTTTGGAACAGGGACAAATCAGCAGTGTATTCAGCTAATTTCACTTTTTAATTGCTGCGAGCAAAGCTAGAGCCACAGAACTCCAGTTGGTTCCAGTGTGCACCATCAGTCTTTGGTTGAAGTGAGCTGTCCCATTTCAGTGTAGCACAGCACACAGGGCTGGCATGGCTGGGGACAGTGGGACCTGCAGTGGTGGCTGGAGCACAGAGCTGGAGGAGGCTCCAGCCAGCTCCAGCCCACTTTTCCCTTCGGTGAAGTTTTAATGCCCTCTGCAGGATAATAATACCAAAGGGGCTGCTGGTGCTGTAAATCCTCCAACTAGTGCTGTGGTGAGTTCAAGAGGTGACATTTTCTGCCTTCTCCCTTCACCTCAGGTTTTGGCCACTGTTTTGAACTCTTATCATTTTCACTCACGGTGAGACTGGAATGAACGTTTGGAGACTCTGTGAAGGGTCCACAGTAACAGCCAAGCCAGGGAGTCAATAAATCAATCCTTCCATTACAAATCTGCTTATAAATGCCAGAAATGTCAGGCACAGAAGGACTGCAGCCCAGAATGCAGCCCCCAGAATAGAGCAAGCTAATGCTGCAACCTTTGTCAGAAGGAAACGAAAGCAGCATCTGTGTGCACTGTACTCTGGAGGACCCTTTTGTTACAAGACAATCACACAGGACTTGTCATCACCAGCTGTAACAGTAGATGATTTAGCCTGGCACATGAGGAAATAATTGTTGTCCTCATTAGATGGTTTGGCAGACAGAACACAGGAGCTACATGAGCACAGACCCTTAACTGTTGGGCTGTGACGCTTGGGTATGTCTTAGATGTCACTTTGGCTGGGCTTTCCTCCCCAGAGGATGGCAGACTGGTTCCCAACTGTGACATTTCCACAGCATTGTCTGGTTAAGTTGCCAGGCACTGCTGGATGCAAACACTCCACAGCAACATTGCACTTTGCCATGCTAGCACCTAAACAAGTGCCTGAAAACAGGGGTCATCCTAGGAGCCACAGCAGAGCCCACAGCAATGCTCCCCAAACCTCTGCCACCAAACCCACCACAAGGAGGCCTGACAGTGAACCCACAGATCCACACCAAGCTCTTAACTAGTACACCAAACACCCCAGAAAACTACAGCCACACCGAGGGACTCTAAAGCCTACTGCACTGAGAAGCTTCAGAGAGACAGCAAAGCAAGGGGAGGTCCTGGAGCTCCAACAAGGACCAACCATGCTATAATAAGGTCACTGTGGGAAAATGAAGACACTTGCTGCAGTTGCTGCAAAGCCATGGCACACAAGCCACCAGGGGGCTGTGCTGACTGGTTTGGCACTCTGCAGGCAGGCAGAGAGGTTAACAGGAAGGATTATCTTTTCTATCTACAGGAGCTAACTCAATTACCCACAAGGCCAGTGACAGAGAAATATGTCCTGTAAAGGCTGCGCTTGGAGCAACCTCTTTCACTGCCTCCCACTGTTGCTCCCAGATGTTTCTGATGGGACGTGGTTTCAGCCTGATGGCCTGGTCGCTGGTGATGGTGAGGAACAGAGCAGACTGGCTGCCGTGGAGAAGTCACAGTGATTCCCACATCACACAGGCAACGCATCTCAGCCCCCCTGCCAATACCCATCGACTAGCCAGCCAAGGAAGGAGCAGTCAACTCACCCATCTTGAATCAGGTAGTACTTCAGGATCTCGTCGATTTTTGAGGTGGGAGTGGCAAAGCAGCTCTCTACCAGTGTCTCCAGTCCATTGACATGTACCACAGGTTCAATCCCAAAATACAGAGAGTCCCGAAGCTTGAGGGTGGGAGGAGCACCCCGGTAGGGTTCATCAAAGTCTTTGTCTTTGAAGATCTCCAGAGTGAAGGGAAAGATGCCCTGGTTGCGGCTCATGATCTCCAAGGGGGAGTTCTTGAGGTTGGGCACATAGCCCTCAGAGATGGTGTAACGACGTGGGAACTCGCAGGTGACCGGGATCAGCAACTTGCTGGTGCGGACAATGATGTCCCCGTTGCTCCCTGGAGTCTGCTTTGGCAAGCCTGTCACCAGGTTGGTGGCAATGATCTTATCATTTATTACCTGCAGCAAAGAGAGGAGTTTCAGGGAATGGGGAGACCTCTCCGAGTTCAGACTCAGAGTTTACCTTGTTCAGAAAACTCAGATTAGCCACTACGAGTGCAGCTCGTGGGTCTTTGTGCTGCGACCAGCAGGATGTTCATCCTTGCCTAGGAAGTAAGCTTTGATGTGCTCTACTCCTGCATGAAGCAGGGGAATTGGCTTCCAATTGCACTCATCTGCCAAGGTGAGCTCTCTGCTTCCTGACCAGTTGCCAGTATAACCTTTGAAATGTTACCAGGGGACCAGATTCTGTCCCAGCAGGAGGGTGAAGAGCGACACCAATTTCTGCACCAGAATGACGGCGAAGCTGCTGAAACACTAGGGGAGCAGAAGCAGTGTCCATGCTCTTGGACACACACCGCTGGAGAGGAACAAGCTCTCCTATTTTGGGGTGCTACCTCAGATCTAGTCTGGGGCCAGCTGCACGGCAACACAAGGAGCTGCTCTGATGGCATCTACACCAGCTTTATTTCCCAACTAAGCCAGAGCCGAGCCCCCAGATCTGAGAGACCCCAGGAGAGCAGCGGGTGTACGTACGTCTACAACAGTGCCACAGGACTTGAGGGAGAAATGGATGTTGACATGAGTGCCATTGGACACTCCCTTGCAGGAGTTGTTGATGAGGGAAAGGTCCAGGCCTCCAACCAGGTCCTTCGGGATGCTCACCTCAATCGAGCTGGACTTGCACAGCACTGGAACTAGAAGAAAAGTCCCCAGAATAACAGGCTGCACCACAAAGCTACTAGGGAGTATCAGTGTCAGGGGGGTGGGGAAGGGCTACGTCAGTTACTACTGGGGAAAAAAAAAAAAAAAGGAGTCTTATGCTACAATTATGACACTATCTAACCATAGTAACGTAACTACCTGTCTCACACTTCATCTGTGCAAGGGGAACCTCCTGAGCCACCACTGCCCCAAACTCTTCCCCACCCAGCAAAGCCACACAGGACAAGGATGACAGTGACACTTGCAGCAGAAACTCAGCTGAGCAGTATTTCCAGTTATACTTCCTACTCAGCTCAAGTCTGAGAGATATTCTCTGGGAAGAGCCTTTGGATACTAAATTCACAACACCCCAGGCAAAGCCATTATTTAAGACCTTTAATCAGGTTTTACATCAAACCCAGAACGTGTCAAAACAAAGCAGAGCAATTCCATATAGATACAGAGCTAAAATGGAAGCACCTCAACTTGCTATCATAACATTTTTATAAGCAATAAACCCAGCTCTAACAAACAAACCCAATTAGCTCATTCATTCCACCTCCATCCAACTTTTGAAGTTTAATACAGATCTCCTTGTGAACTTAAAAAAAATATATGATTCCATTATCTAAGAAGTGGGAGAAAACAGAGATTGGACAAAAGGAAAAAGGAAAGGAGAGGAAATAGTCTTCAATAAAAGAAGTAATTGGTATATATATTCCTTGGGTATATTCCTGTCTAGTTAGATACAGAACAGGGATACTGGTGCATATGTTTTGGTCTCTTCTCAGCCAGAAAAACAAACCCCCTCCAGAACTTCCATTTCTCATGTTTTAAAATCACACAACAAAACATTTTGCAAATATACTAGTTCACCAAGCTTTTCCCTGAAATTCATTACAGTCCCAACCTTTGACATTCATAGGATCAGTCAGTCAAGTTAATCACATAATTAAGGATTCTGGATCTTGGATACAAGGCACACTGCTAAATGTGCCTTTTATTCCCTTTAAAACATTCTCATCTCTCAGCTAAGGTATTTGTAACAGCTCCTGTGCACCTCCAGGGAGGATTTTTTATTAAAAGTTGATCTTTTCAAGGTGATATGCTAAAATGTATGCAGTCTGCCCAGAGCAATGTGCTCTCATAATGACCTTGGTGGGTTAGAACACAGAATTAAAGAACTTAGAATTACCTTAACTTTTCCTCCATCTGCAGCAAGTGGGAATAACTGAGCATGTCAAATGGCAAAGCTCCCAAGGAGATAAAAGGGCTTGGAGAACATGGGGCAATGCTGAGATTAGTATCCTTTGGAGGATTGATTGGCTTGATTTGGATTTAAAGCTTCATTGCTTCAGTGACTCCTTGATGAATAAGAAAATCTAATGCTTTTATAAAGGTGTAATTCAGGGCAAGAGAGTTTGAATCCCAGCTACAGTTCTCCAAAGTTCAGGACCCATTTCATAGAATCACAGAATCATAGAATGGCTTGGGTTGGAAGGGACCTTAAAGCTCATCTATCTCCAACAGTCCTGCCACAGGCAGGGACACCTCCCACCAGCCCAGGTTGCTCCAAGCCCCATCCAACCTGCCCTTGGACACTTCCAGGGATGGGGCAGCCACAGCTTCTCTGGGCAACCTGGGCCAGGGTCTCACCAATTTGGTTCAGGTTATCTCTGTTTCTAAATGTCTTTGATGAACACAGCATCTACCTCTTGCACCCCTGCCCTGGGCTCACCTCAGTCTTTGCTAGTCAAACGTTTCAGTTCTCCACCTTCCTACACCTCAGAGCATCTCTAAGTGCTGGGGAAGCCTCGTCATTACTGCTTTAAACTCTCCTTGCACCAACACCTGCAAGTGCCCTGACCCTGGTAGGAAGCTTCTGTGGCAAGGCCAACACTCCCTGTGCTGCCTACATTACAGAATCACAGAATCCCCAAGGCTGGAAAAGACTCATCAAGTCCAGCCTATGACCACCCCCTCCAAATCAGCCAGACCATGGCACCAAGTGCCACATCCAGTCTTTCCTTGAACACCTCCAGGGATGGTGCCTCCACCACTTCCCTGTGGAAGTACCTTCCAATGTCTGATCACCTTTTCCATGGGAAGTGCTTCCTGATATCCAACATAAACCTCCCCTGGAGCAGCTTCAGGCCAGGCCCTCTTGTCTTGTTGCTGGTTGCCTGGAGAAAGAGCCCAGCCCCTACTTGACTAAACCTCTCTCCAGGTAGTTGAAGAGAGTGAGAAGGTCCCTTCTGAGCCTTCCCTTCTCCAGGCCAAACAACCCTAGCTCCCTCAGCCTCTCCCTATAAGACTTTCCCTCTAGTCCCTTCACCAGCCTCATTGTCTCCTCTGGACCTGCTCCAGCACCTCAAGATCCTTCTTGAAGTGAGGGGCCCAGAACTGCACCCAGGACTCAAGGTGAGGCCTCACCAGTGCTGAGCACAGGGGAAGAATTGTTGGCACCATGTTCCTTGTCCAGCCCTTGTTCAGGGCAACAAGGCTGGTGAAGGGTCTGGAGAACAAGCTTTCTGAGGAACATATGAGGGAACTGGGGCTTTTTAGCCTGAAGAAAAGCTGTTTAGCTGAAGGGAGACCATATCACTCTCAACAACCACCTGTGAGGTGGGGGTTGGTCTCTTCTTCCTAGTAACAAGCAACAGGACAAGAGGAAATTGTCTTAAGTTGTGCCAGGGAGGTTTAGATTAGACATTAGAAGAAGCTTCTTCACTGAAAGGGTAATTAAACACTGCAACAGGCTGCCTAGGGGGGTGGTGAAACCACCATCCCTTGAGGTGTTCAAAAGCTGTGTAGATGTAGTGCTGAGGGATATGGTTTAAGCACTGGAATTGGTAGAATTAGGTTATGGTTGGACTTGATGATTTTGCAGGTCTTTCCTAACCAGAAGGGTTCTGTGATTCCTTCCCCAGCTTTTCCAAGTACCCTGCCTGGAGCAGGGGTTATCCTTTTTGCACAGACTGCTCAGCAGAACAGGGTTTCTAGAGCTCTGAACCACTGCTGCAAACACAGAGGAACAACACTGCTCAGCTGCACACAAGGCGTGAGTGTGGGAGAGGGGACAAAAGCATTTCCCTATCACATTTTGGAAAGAGGTGGGATACCAGGATGGTCTGCAAAATTCCAGGAATTTTGTTGGCTGGTATCTTTGTGGGGCAATTGTAGCCAAGGCTGTGACTTCTGTGGAAGATTATTAGTGTTCTGAATGTAGAGATAGTGCAGAGAAGGGTTGAAAGGCTGCAGAACCAACTGCTTCAGACAACAGTGTCTGCCCTGCACTGTTAATTGCACCACTATGAGCCTGACTGGATGCCATAAAAACCTGTATGGTGCAGTTCCAGATAGATTCTGTCATGTCTGCTCAAAACTGCAGACCACTGCTTGAGGACATAAATTCAGGAAATGCAAAAGCACAAGCAATCCTGCTTTTATGAGCTGCTGCATCCTGAGCCCCAGCCTGGCACCCGGCAGTGCTGTTGCTCTCATTAGCAGCCTCAGAAGGAGAAACACTGTCTGGGAAATGCATGGCCTCCTAACCCTGCTGGGATTGCCTGAGGGGGCCAGGGATGAAGAACACTTTTCTTTTCTGGCCTGTATCCATCAATCAGACCTTTAATCAGTAAGTATCATCTCTTGGAAGCTTTCCCCTCCTCTCCACCTGGCTCTGCTGAATCCCAAGGGTACAGTGCTTGCCCCTGGAAACAGTGCCCTGCATTTCTAAAAAGCTGAAAAGGCAAAAATTTCATCAAGTAGAACCATTCCAACCTCCTCTCTGAGGCATACGTGCCCTGCTGGCCAGCACAACGTCTGGGTCTGTTCCTCTAATTGATGTCTGGGCACTGGGAAACACATCAGACTACAGGAGATTCTGAGCACACCTGGTAACACCAGCTCAGGGGTATTATCTAGAGCCCAAGTGACTTAGCTCATGACAGGCTCCCTTTTATTGCATTTTAGCTATGGCCTGAGTCCAGACCATTAGCAAATTCCTATGGAAATATCCCAAAGCAACCAGACGGGCTCCTCATGGGCCCACCAGGGCAGAACACAAGCAGAAAGCTGAGGTCTGTCTCCTCAAGGGCAGCACTGTGCCTTCTGCAGCTTTGAGCTGAGCCTGACAGCCCTGAGCAGTGGCCAGGCACATCAGATGAGGCCCACCAGAGAGCATCACCTCTGCCTTGCCTGTGCCTACACAGCTCTCCTCAACATGCAGCTTTTGTCTGAATGGCCCTTCAGCAGCTGATCTTAGTAGGCATCTCTGTAAGACACAGGCTGCATGTTGCTTTCAGCACCTCATGAGCTCAGCCAGCTGTGGAATTATGAGACCCACAAGAATCCTGGGTGGGTCTCTGAACTGATGAAATCAAGAAGCTACAGACCCTCTGCTTAACTCTCAGTGCCCTCAGGAACTTCTCCTTGATCCTCTGCTCCCTGCACCAGCTGCTATAGAGTTAATTTGACCTCGTATTGGATGTATTTCCAAACTAAATCTCACTCAGCTCTTTCAACCCAAAACAGGGAACATGTTTATTCCGTACAACAGGGGCAGGTGGGTCAAGAAGAAGGACTCCCTGCATAAAGGATTGGAGTAAAGTTCAGCTGGGAGGTCTTCCAAGGATAACACTGCTCTTGCCTCTCTGCAGCAGAAGGAACAGTCAATTTTCAGATGCTATCTTGGGCACTTCTCCAAGAGGCAGCAGAAACACCTCATAGCAGAACTAGTGCCCTGCTTCAAGCCATAGGAATGATTACTGGGATGGCTACCAAGATTCTTGGGCAAAAAAAAAAGGCCTTTCTGTTTAACCCCCTTCTTGGAAGGGAGTGAACCACTTCAGCTGAAATTTTAAAAGCCCAGTTTGAAGCATGGAAAATTTCAGTTCTAAGATCAGAAATTTGTTACAGGCATACAGAGCTGAAGCAGAGCAATATAATGGGAGATCATTAAGCAATCTTAATTGTAAGTGAACACTGCCAAAACCACCTGTGATGCAAGATGCACCCAGCTGGGTCCTGTGTCTCTGTTCTCCTGCCTGGTAAAAAGAGCAATGTCTCCAGGCTCTCAGTTTGGGATGATCTGTCATTAATGACAAAGCTCTGTTAAACAAACTGGAAAAGACAGACTTAAGAGAAGGCAACAAAAACAAGAAGAAAAGCTTCTTCAGACATACTTTTGACTTCCAGGGGACATAGGCTGTCAAGGAGATTTTGTTGACCTACCTTGGCAGGTGTGGTTGTCTTCTGACAGAACAAGTCCTCTTGGACATTCACATTGGTAGGAGTCTTCCACTTCAATACAGGTGTGGCTGCAGCCTCCATTGTTGTTGTGACAGCCTTCAATTTCTGCAAAAGAAAGGAAAATCAGCACACCCTGCTCCTCAGGCAATTGGGTGGCAGCTATACAGACCCCAACATACACTCCTGGCTGACAAACAAACAGTATGACCGACACAGAGCTTGAAGGCAACAGCATGGTGAGAGCTTGCTTCCAAGAACATGAGGTGCAAACCTATTTTTAATTGTACAACTTCCTTAGTTTGCCATTTCACCATAAAGTTAACTAGGAATTCAGTGAAAAGTCTTACCAAGTTAAATCACATGCTAGAACTGGCATGCCAAGAAGGCTGAAGAGGTCATCTCCAGCTTGGCCCCTTCTAACTTCTGAGATGTCCTCATTAAGTAAATTTGTATGATGTTTCTGACTTCAAAAAGGTGGGAGAAATTCTACCATGTGGACCCATACATGCATCACCAGAATTAAAGCCTGAGATGTGCAGGGAAGATGCCAGTCTCCTATTCCCATCAGGGAACACCAGAGAAGATGCTGAGCTCTGTGCCTGTGGGTTTCCCAGCTGTGCTGGAGGTGGATGCAGAGGATTCCTGCACCCCCTTTGCAGGCCGAGGATGAAACTCTGCTCCCAGGAGTCTGCTTAGCAGCAATTTTGCTAGTTTGTGAGTTTTAGGCTTAGAGAGTGGCTACCCTGACATGCATTATCACCTACACAAGGTCACAGTGTAAGGCTGATTTTCCTTCCTAATTTCCCCCCCATTTTAAACTGCAGAGGAGAAAGGGCAACCCAGCTAACTGGGGGATTTGTAATCTCTTTTCTTTCTTACATCTTTTCTGTTCAGGTGAGCCAAGTTTTTGTGTAAAACTCCTAGTGACCACAGCTGCAGGAAAGAGCCTGAAATATCATCCAAATACATTGTGAAGATTTGAAAATCTAAGGCAAGGAAGGCCATTTCTAGTTGTTGTGGGCTTTCTGCTACCCAGAAAATACCAGTATAATGATTTTTAAAAAATAACAGCCTTACTATTTGTTTGTTGTTGTTTTTTTTTCCCTTTGGGATGAATACAGCTAGATGTTCTGAGTAAAACAATGGTACATATAACATCAAGAAATCATAAATACAAATTCTGCCATCAGAAATGACTGTGTAGTTTTCACTGAAATGCAAAGAGAAGAATGGAAATCCCATACTCAATCCTACACATTGCTTGGAAAATAACAGCCCTGAACACATGACTCAATAAAATGGGTAAAGCATTACAAGGGAAATGTTGACATAATCTTAGCCCTACTCAGCCTCATGTAACCACAGTAAATCTCCTGCATTTGTTCTTTTTAGCAACAGCTGTGAGGTGGTTCGCAAGTAAATCACATACTCTAATGGCTCACAAAGCTGAGGGCACATCTTTAGAAATAAAACTCACTAACAAGGTTGTAAAAATCCCCAGTAGCAGTGTTAGACTGGTGAAAAACACCATCCTTCTTACAGCAGAGGATGTGAAATGGCCTTGTGTTAAAGGTCCTAAAATCCAACTTTGGAAGCAGGAGAAACAAAGGGGTTTCCAAGCAGACACTATCCCAGCCTGTCAGATAGTGCAGTGCTGAGCGATAAAGAGTGCCCTGCAGCACAGCTGGTGACACCCCACCAGCTCAGTGCTGGATGTTGAAAGGGCAAAGCCTGCAGATCATTTTTGGCCCCACACATCTTACCAAGGACTTAGGGAGCAAAACAGCTTTCCCCAGGGAGGTGTTGTCTGGTTATTAACAGAGCTCAGAGGGGAGATTCTCAGAGAGGTGAGACAAAACGTGCTCTGGTATCATAGAGGGGGAAAGCAGGGACAAAAACTGCAGCTTGGAGCCATCTGTCAGTGAACCATAAAAGAAGGGTGGAGTGCAGCCCAAAAATACAATGGCAACCTCTCTTTTCTCTCTGCACCATGGATGATTACCACATAGCAGCTCATATAAAGTTGCACACAGGCTGCAGAACATGTTCAGTTCTGACAGTGGGGTAGCTCAAAAGTGAGGCACAACTGTAGCTGTTATTCTTGTCTGAGGCCTCACAGTAGCTTTGCCTGTGAGGGGCCGTAGTGCTCTTCAAAGCTGACCATAGAAAACTTCAGGCACAAGTCCATTTTTGCTGGGTTTTCAAATTTCTGCTCAAAGATGTTTGTGACCACGGATCAAACCTACAATTTGTCTTTAAGCCCCTGCTAAGTTATCAGTCTAAACTCACCAAGGGATTTTCAACCTGGCTGTGCCACCACTGGGAAGTAACTGCAGCAGCTGCACACAGCAGAGCCCACAACTACCTACTTATAAAAAACAGGCAAGATGCAGCCCTAATCTCAAACCCAGCTTCTGTTTGCAGATTGGCACCCCCCCCTCCTCGAGCTCTGTCCCAGAAGGCTAAGCCATCCTCACATCACCCCATCCCTAATTCTAGCTGTCAAAAACCAGCACTGCCAAATCTGCCCCCTCACAACTAGTGTGCAAATCTCCAGAGCCAATTCCCAGCACCTCCAGCAATAACCAGCTCTGTCTGGACAACCAGTCTTCCAGATTTGCTGCTTCCTCTCCCTCAAGTTGGAGACCAAAACAGAAATGAGGGAGAACAACAACGAGCCCCCTCTCTGCTTGATTAGGAGGGTATTTCAGTACCAACCCCACTGGCAAGCACAGAAGTGACAGGAGTGACATTTAATCCCAGCTGCAAGGAGCCAGGAGAGAACTAGTTCTGCAAGGGAAAGGGAATGACTTCTTTCCAGCAGACTGTGACAGCTGAGTTCTCACCTTCGCAGGTTTTCCCGTCGCTCCCCAGCGTGCGCCCGACCCCGCACTCGCAGCGGAAGGAGTTCTTCAGGTTGACACAAAACTCACTGCAGCCTCCATTGTTCTGCTCACATTCGTTTTCATCTGCAACAAAAAACCCCAAACCCATCCCAAAACCCACAGTCAGATCAAGCACCTTGGTCAGCCAAAAGGGGCTGCTACCTGGGGGTGCTGGGGACTGGCTTTCTTGGCCTCATGAGCAAGAGAGATGAGTAATCCCCCCAAAATGCTGAAGGCCACTATCTACTCACAAAGACATGACAAGGGAGTTAACATGACTCCACTGCAGTGGTAAAACTGAGTAAATACCTCCATGGGTCAGCAATGTGCTCTTCCGCACGAGTGACAACCAGCACTTCTGGGAGGACACAGGGAGGACTTCTTGAGCCTTGGTTGGGAGAGTCCTGAACTGATTTAACCATGGTTTAGTTCAACATGGATCCAGGTATTTAACAGGTCAAAAGCAATTAGGTCAAAGACCTAATCTAAGCCCTAAGTAAGTTTGCAAATCAAAATAAAAGTTTGGACCAGCAGTTCTGCTCTGGTGTTCAAAGCATGTCATATACTGGAGAGAAGTCAACCTAGCACAGGGAGGTTTCACAGACAACTACAGCATCTTCAGCCCCCTCTTAGGCTGAGCTGGGAAAGGAAGAACACTCTCCATAAAGGAAAGGCATAGTGGAGGCCCATACAGATGCTTGGATTCTCTGGAAGGCCGGCACAGTTGCTGTCAGGTAAGTGACTGCACAATTACTCAGCACAACAGAAAGTCCTCAGAAGGATGAATGAACCACCCAAGAGAGGCCACAGGGAGCTAAAGCAGTGCAATGATCACAGCAGAGGTGTTGTGCCATCTGGTTATCCTGAAGAGAAGCAGCAGTGCTCAATTCCTGCCCAGCCTGGCCATGGAGGGGGGGGGTGAGGGCAGCTCTGGCACACACAGAGAGGCTTTGGACTCCCACGTGCCTCCCTGCTGCAGGGAACCCTTTCCTGCCACACATTTATGAGTGCTGGAGCTTGCCAAGGCCACTTCTGTGCCTGGAAGTTTTGCAGAGAAGCAGCCAATAGATGCTTAAAATTAGCTGAGAGGGCTAAGGCAGCCACTTGGCTGCAGAGATATGCAGTGGCTTAAGCAGAATGGTTCTGTAGAACCAGTGTGAGGAACTGTAAATCAGCAGCAGGGCAGGGCAGGGCAGCTCCCTCCACAGCTACAACCCCTGCTCTGACACCCACAGACATGAGGAGTGTGAAGAAAGAAACTTTCCAGGGTTGCTTTGTCAGCTGAAGTCCTTATGGAAGAAACTCACCTGCCATGCGGCCTGCTGGTCCTACTCTGCTCTCAGCTTCTCCACCAAATCAAGCCTCAAAGACAAAGGTGAGATCCCACTTCCCCTGAACACTAGCACCTCTTCCTCCCTCCATGTCACCTCTTGCTATTCATCAGTGAGGCTCTGCAGCTCCCCAAAAGCCACCCCTTGCACTGCCCCACAGACCATCTTCTTAAGACCTCATAAGCCCAGGTGCTCACCTCCCAACACCACACATAAACATAGCCATCCTCTCCTCAGGGGTTCATGGAGATCCCTTCACAAGTCCCTGAAGCCCACATCCCCTGCCCTCCACCTCCTTCCTGGTCATGTTGGTCTCTGCCAGTGCAGTCATCAGGTGCCAGTCCCCTGAACATCACCTTGTCATGCTGCCTAGAACCACTGAGGCTGCACTGTCACCCACAATCCCTTGCCTTCCCTCAAACAAGGCCCTGGACAATGCCCTACAAGAGCAGTAAGTATAGTGAAGATGAGTGCATAACCCTACACCAGCCAGCAAAACGTTTCTTGGAGGAAAGAGGCATTCAACAGAGTGAGGGAGAGGAAATCTCCAATGACAGACTGCAGTGAATATCAATGAGGCTGCACTGTGAGCATGCCATGACACTCTGCTGCTGGCAGTGAAGCTGCTGCCTTCAGCAACTGGACCATGCAGGAAGCAAAGGTGACCTCTGTGCCTTGTGTGGCTCTGGGGGCACCACAATGTAGTCAGCCATAGGATGTTGTATACCTCCCTGCAGGGAGAGATCAGGAACCATTTACAGAATCAAAGATCTACTCTAGGCAGCAAGAGGGAAAAACTCCTCTCAGAAGGCTTTTCCCTTTTTTTTTTTTACTGCTTTGTAAGACAATGGATTGGGAAACAAAGGGGAAAGAAAGCAGCAGTAACTGACACAAGTTATTTCCAACCTTACCAAGACATGTTTGTCCATCAGGTCCCAGAGTCGTCCCCAGGGAACATGTGCAATCACTGGTGTCCATGCAGGAGCCCTGGCAATCCACCACATCACAGATGTCATAAAAATCTAGAACATGACAAGAATGGTGTGAGCACAAACCTCTGAGCATCCACCAAAAATACTGTATTTGTACTGTCAGTTCACACCATGTGCCTAGTCCCTCAGTTACAGACCTAGTCCATGTTAGGAAAGCTGAACCACTGAAGCTGATGACAAACAATCCAGTTTAATTCCTTAAAGTCAGAGATGCAAATTTTGGCTTTGGGAGCATGCCAGGACAAACCACAGGATCCACAGGGAGCAATAAATCACTGTGGCCAGGTAAGCTATGGAAGATTTCCACTAGCTGAACAAAGGCTAGAATTCATGGAGGTGAACCAACCAGGATAATTTTATGATTCTGTGAAACAGTCTAACCAATCTCTGACAGAGAGGCCACCATCTGCACCACATCATCTGACATGGTTCTGGGTGAGAAAACCAGAAAGCAGTCACCAACTCTCTCAGGTACATTATATCATAGAATCATAGAACGGTTTGGGTTGGAAGGGACCTCCAACATCATCCAGTCCCACCCCCTGCATGGGCAGGGACACCTCCCACCAGCCCAGGTTGCTCCAAGCCCCATCCAACCTGGCCTAGAACACTTCCAGGGATGGGGCAGCCACAGCTTCTCAGGGAAGCCTGTTCCAGTATCTCACCACCCTCACCCTAAAGAATTTCTTCCTGATGTCTTACCTAAATCTCTCCTCTCTTCCAGTCCAAAGCCATAACCACTTGTCCTATCACTCCATATCCTTGCAAAAACTCCCTTTCCAGCTTTCTTGTATGCCCCTCAGATACTGGAAGGCTGTCATAAGGTGCCCCTGGAGCCTCACTACCTCTCTCCTGTCCCAAAGGGTTTCAGAAAAGCCATCTCAGCAGTCACTTACGCCCACAGTATGCATGGAAACAAACACTGGGCTTGCTTAAGTGATACACATAGTACCCGCCCGGACACGCCTTGACGTCAATCGTGGTATTCCAAAGGCAGCAGTTTCCATTGAAGCTGGCACAGGCTTGGCGTGGGACGATGCCATCCGCCTCTCGTGGGTGGCTGCCATTCATCCAGATGGGAGCATGGGTGCCACAGTGGTTCTCTGGGATGCAGAAGGTGGGCATGGCATCCCCAGCCATGCCGGTGAAGCGGTACCATTCGCCGTCGATGTGGCTGTCGCAGGTGGGCTGGCCGTGGGAACCGTTGATCTGGTGATCCGTGTTCCTCCAGGGCTCGTTCAGGCTGATGTAGGCAGAGCAGGGGTCCAGGGCTGAGAGGCAGGAAAGAACATCTGGTAGATATCAAGTTGTTGGTGGGTAATTGCAAGGAAGGCAAAAGAATTAATGTTTCCGTTCCTGGCTGAAGGGAATCGTTGGGATAGATGGAGACCCCTCAGGGAGCAGCAACGTAATTGCCTTATGGAAAATTCTGACAGCTTGGCTTAAGTGTCTTGGAAGAAAAAGGAAATTATCAGAGCTCTTTATGTCAGGCAACAGTCTGACTTGCTGTTTAGCTGCTGTATTGACAGGGTTAAAAAAATAATCATAAGCAAACCTCAGGTTCGGGGAATGATTTTGCCCTAGGAAATATGTCCTGGGAGCACTGGATCGAGCCCAGGACATCCACCCTTTTGAGCAAGTGCTACCTGAGCACCCTGCAGGCCCCTCCTGAGGTCACTGGTAACTTCCACAAGCCTTGGAGAAGAGGACCAGACTTCAAGCAAGTTATGCAGCCTTTCTAAAGACCCATCACCAGCTCATGTCAGCCCTCACACCTGAGTTGCCAGAACCACAAGCTGCAGGGAACCAGTTAAAACACCAGCTGCAAGATATGCAACGGGAATGCCATGGTTAAGGTGCACAGAAAGAAAATGTTCCCTTTCAATTAATAGGCCTCTATATATTTGTAAGAGACCTTTAAGCATAATATATCAGTTCCCACTCATTTCAGGGTACAATTTTAAACAGCTAAATACAAGAACTGCTCTCCTAGGTCACAAAGAAGTTGATAAATACAGCCCAGCAGGCTGTCTCTAACCAAGAGTGTGTGCTTAGAGAGGTGAGGTAGGAGACCTCTTTTTAAGAGAGGGTTTTTAACAAAAAAAAAATAAAAAAATTGTTCTCGACAAAACCTCTCATTTACCTCAGATTTTATTCTCCTCTGTCTCTCCTTGGCATCCTTCACAGACCCCAGTTTCCTCTCTGCCAAATGCTAACCACCTCTACAATCCACACGTGACGTTGCACCTGAAATGGCTTCCTGAGATCTTTTTATTTCTTAACTTTAAACCCAGAGAGCATTAAGGTCTGAATCAGGACCTCCTGGGGAGGAAAATGTTCAGCTCTTTACACAGCCACATTCCTTGCAAGCCCACAAGCCCTCCTGATCTCAGGAGATTAGATGTTAGTGAGGGAAGTGAGTGTGAGGGCAAGATCCAAACACATGGACCTCCTGGTCTGTGCATCTTGGTTCATGCAGTGCTCAAGGAGCCTGTCCCTCATCAGAGGCCTTTCTGAACCTTCTGCAAACAATTAAAACATAAGAATACAATGGGGAGAAAAAAGCACAAAGAATGGAAGTGTTCATCACATTTTCATTTTTCTCCTAATTAGCTGTGATTTGGCAGCTTTCTCACTAGAAGTCCAGAGTTTTCATTTTCACTTACATTTAATACCTGATTAAGCACCACTTATCCACAATTATCTAGTCCCTATTCAGCAAAATTAATGCTAATACTGTCTTGAGTAAGGAAAATTGATATCATTTGCTAGAATTAGGCTAATAAAATCATTCTATTAAATACATCTCAGACTGGAATACTCTCTACTTTCCAGACCACATCTTTTTTTCTAAGTTCTAGAATTGCTGTTTTGTTTAAATAATGGGGTGTTGCAGTTTCAGGGTGGGGGGAGACATGATATTTTTTCTATTAGATTGCTCCAGACACAGACAAACCTTGGTTATTTTGACTTGCTTCACTGACTTGGTTGTGGGAACTACAAGTGCTCCAGAGAATGGACTTCCACTCACCCTTATTTAGCTGCAACCTCTCAAGCATCTGTCTCACTGACATGCTAACTTGTACCTTCTCACAAACGTAATCTCTCTCTTGAGGAAGATCCTTAACACCTTCCTCAGCCACAGACAGATTTTTATTTGGCCTCAAATCCAGCACAAAAGGCCGGGTCTGCTGCTGCTGCAGTCACAAAAGTGCTGCAGAGCTACAAGCTGGCAGGGGTAGCAAAACTGTGGCTCACAAAGGAAATCTCTAGTGCCACCATTCATGAGGTACACAGAGGAGAAGACTCACTCCCAGCACAAGCAGCCCTTAGTCCTGAGCAACAGAGAGGGAATGGCAGCAGGAA
>NW_009952981.1:294411-294653 GCF_000747805.2 Chaetura pelagica | reverse complement strand
TCTGAGCCTCTCCTGCCTCTCCTTACCTGCAGCAGCACCATTAAATCCCATCCTCCAAAAGCCTGCTTGGCTTCTTGTGACAGGAAAAATGGGTCCTGCCATTGCACACAGCTGCAAAGAGCCTCCTCAGGGCTTCTTCCCTCAGTTCTACTCACTTGGTTTCCACAAGATTACCTGGTATTGCCTCAGGGTGAGTCACTGACTAAGATTAAGAGGTTGTTGTGTTGTTCGAAGCCAGGAAT
>NW_009952981.1:256086-294154 GCF_000747805.2 Chaetura pelagica | reverse complement strand
GAATGCCCTGTCAGTGTCCCAGCTGGGCAGCACCAAAAATACACTCTCATTAGCTTTCATATAGCATAATTAACTTTATGAGATATTCTTTGCACTCAAGACTCTGAAAATACTTGTCTCCTGAACACCCAGAAGATAATTGAATGGCACAATTTACAGAGATGAAGGTGCAGCATTCTCAGACAGAGCTGGAAGAAGGTGTTTCAGAGGAACAGGGTAGGACACCTTTTGTTCCTCTGAGAGCTTCAGGCAGGAGCCAAGGGGAGGCAGACAGGCCCCAAAAGCAGACAGTGCTCTTTCAAACACTGCAGACCCTGAAGGGCCACCCTTGGACTGCCAGGGCTGCCCCATGCCAACCTAGATACCAACCAGACTTTGGCAGCACAGTTCACTGAAAACTAATTTGAGTTTTTAAGAAAAACACTTCACAAAAATATAGAAGAAACCAATCAACCTCTCATCTCCCCAGGCAACAAAAGCATGGAGGTTTTTGCAGAAAGTGTAACTTACTCCAACTCCCTCTGATTCCTCATTTTTCTTGGCTCAATTATTTCCTCCCCAACACTTCTTGTGTGGCCTGAGCATTAGCTGTGAAGCAAAGCTTTTTGATTTGTAATCTTGATGATATCATTAGTTCTGTAGATGACACGCCAGTATATCTAGGGGATGACAAATCAGGCTCCAACAAGCATTCATAAGCCCATCATTCTGCAGAGAGATTAACCCTGTGTGCATGGCGGAACTGGAGCTCTCTGCTCCAGCAGGACTAAGCAGCCAAATGAGCAACACTGCATTATGACACTAAATTTAGTTAAGATTTATCAAGGAAGCAGGGGGGAAAGTAGCATAATTATGGCAAAGAGAAATAAGCTTGAAGGCAAAGCCTCTTCACTCACCCATTGAAGACACTGGCTGCAACTGGATGATGAAGCAGATACAGAAAAACAAGTACTGGAACATCCCACTCAGCCAAGGAACAGTTACCACTGAAGTGACAGAGGCCTCCAAGCCCTTGCACACACTGTGGCTCTTGCAGCCTTCCTCTCAGCAGAGCTTCTGTCCTCAAGCTTTCTGAAGAGCAAGTGTAATAGCTCTCCTGGAAGTTTATCAGAGGAAGAAGCTGAAGGGATGTGGGGTACAGCTCCAGCCTTGACCTCCACAGAGCAGCTCTGCCCCTTATTGACAACAGAGATGCACTCAGTGCTCAATCTTGTTTTTTGGACTCAGCCTGCTATTGTTTTCTGGCCTGACTGCCCCACAGTGACACCTTCACTATCTTATCTGGAGAAGAACTCTAACCAGGACATCCCGAAGGGATGGAAAAGAAGAACAGATGGGTGCTTGTTGTTATCTCTGCTCCTCCCACAAGTCATACGACTTCATGGCTCCCCACAGGCAGAAAACTGGCTAAAGGGCCTTCACTGCAGGAAACAGTGGCCAAAGGAGGAGAACTGATCCTTCCGAGCAGCGATTGCAGCCGAGTGCTTGGAGCTGAGCTACAATGGGAACATCAGTCAAAAGTGAAGGTCTGGTGTCCTGCAGGGAAATAAGCTGTTCCTATGCTACACAAAGACCCTTTCCACTCCTGGTCACACCACCTGATGGTTGCAGTAAGATTACCAAACAAGGCAAAGCATGACATTTGTCTGCTGTAGCATTATGTCATCAAGAAACAAATCAACAACCAATAAACCCAACATTATTGGCTTAACTCCCATGCAAAACTGAGTCATGGAGAACCTATTCCTTACCAGTTCAAAACAAACTGGGGTGAGTTGCAGGTCCTAACCATGTGCTTTGGCTCTATAGCCAGAGATGTAGCACACCAAAATCTGTGATCTACCAAAGCAAAGTGTGGCTGGCAGCAAAAGATACCCAGGCCAACATAGAGAAGCAAAAAGGGATCTTCCCTCTCATCCTCACCAGCTGTGGGACAGTTTTGGTCATGGAGTTCTCATCCGGGAAATCACCACAGATGATCTCTCTATCAGCAGAGAGTCCAGCTAAGCTCATAGTAGCTGCACCATCAAGCAAGCACAGGCATTTCTCTCACACCCTGCATTCCTACAGCAGGCTGGTATAAGAAATAACACTAAAATCCCAGAAGGAAAAAAATCCACAGTTATTTTCATACTGAGTCTGTATGAGACAGGGGGTTGGCAACTTCCCTGCTTTGTAGAGATTGTTCCCAGTGGCCCTTCTCTGTCTGCCTGTTCCCCTAGCAGTGAAGTGCAAGATGCTGCTCTGCTCCACCCCAGCAGAAGAGCCTCTTCCAGAATGAATGACTCTAGAGGCTTTATAAATGACTGTCATTGCTCCCACCATCACTAAAACCTCATCACTTTTGTGGCTAGATTGTGCTGACAGCTCTGCAGTCCCAGAAGTGGGGGGTTTTTTTCAACAACAGGAAAGGAGAACAAATTCACAGAGCACAGCTAGCAAGGCAGATAACCCTCAGAAGGTGATTATGTGAATTCCCAGAAGAGAAACTAAAATTGAACAGAGAATAATCCAACCAGCTACAGGAAGTTATATTTTGCCATTTTCATTCAGAGGTTGATTCATACTTAAGATCCTGGGTAAATAAAACTGACAACCTTGAATTGAATTTGTGTCGTAGAGACATGTATTTCTCTGAACCATTTCATTACCAGTTGCTTTTATCTTTGTAGGTGGTAGATTAGGTCTGACACTAGCAAGGTTCTGACAGTTTTATGTGACTGGCAGCTGACAATTAAAATCAGGAAATTAACTACATCTTAGCAGTTTTGAGCCTCAAGGGTATCACAAAGAGACCCTTATCAAGTTCTCCAAAATGGATTAAAGCAGGAGATGCCTCAGCATTCCCAGAGATGACACTATCCTGAATCACCATAACATCTAGTTCAAGGAAACTAGTCCAAGCCTGGAGAAGATTCAGTGTACTGCCTCTGAATGGTTTTGGGATCCACTGGAAAGACCAAGACCACCTCAGCCTGCTGGAAGAAACACCAGCAGAGGCAACTCTTCTACCAGCCCTCTCTCCTTGCTTGGCAAGTTATTTCAGGAGACATACACAGCTCCAACTCCCCCCCCCCAGGCAGCCTACATTAGAACAGGCTACTGCAAATACATGCCTTAGGGAGCTGGAGCAATTATTCCTCTCAGGAATTATTCCTGAGAGGGGAAGGAGGGGGGAAAAAAACCAACCAACCAACAATCCCTCCTGCAAACAGGAGAGAGGCCACAATTCCAGTGGAGTACCCTAGATGCTATAGGGCCTGAACTCTCAAGGCAGATCTGGTAAAACTGCTGTTCCTGACCTCCACTTCCCCACCCCAAAGATGAGTGAGCCTGACCTCCCAAGAAGCAAAAAGAAACATGATCAAGTTAGTTTTTCTAAAAAGTAACCATTGAGATATGTTTAAATAGATGAAGAGGGAAGGCAATATTTAAACAGAGGGCTGGAATTTCATTTTGGTAACTAAGAGCTGAGCTCTTCCAAACATTCTGCTGTGCAAGCCTGGTTATGTTTACTGTCAATACAAGGAAGGATGATAAGTTTTGCAGGAGGAAATCATGCTTCTTGCTCCTCCCAAAGATTCAGAGGGCTTTACCGTCCTTGCTCAAGGAATTCAAATCCTTCAAACATTGTCTAGGCTGGAAAGCCACATAACAGTTTGAACTGGACTTAGGAATAAAGACACTTTGGTGTTGGCTGGAGCTGGCCTTGTCTCTGTCAGAGCTACTTCTCAAGACACACCAGTGCTTAATGGAAGCAGGGTGTATGAAGAACAGCTCTTGGAGCAGAAGTATCTCCTGCAGCCTGGAAGGAACATGCAGAAGAGCTAATTAGCACTTCCTGCCCCTGAGAGAGAGGAGAACTTGACCCACAGGACAGGATCCCTGTCTGCAACTGATTTGAGGATGTATGTTCACAATAAGCCCTGACAGGCTGCAGAGATGGATTATACAGATGTCAAGGACTTTAGATAGACCTTGTTGCTGTAAACAAGGTGTCCCAGGACACAGGGCCAATGGGAAAGGCTGTTGACATCAGGGAGTGAACACAAGGTTGATGAAGCACGACGAAACTCTGCACAAGAAAAAATGCCACACCAAGACCTCCTTAAAATCAGACAAGTATAAACTCCTAGTGAAGAGCAGCAGTTACTTCCCTCAGTGAGAGCCCTGTGATGCAGAAGTTGGTGTTTTGAGAGCGTTTCTCCACAGAACCCAGTGTATTTTCCATGATCCTCCACTTCCAGATGGAGGATCTAGGGCACAGACTCAGTTGCAAAACTAGTCAGGGAGTAGGATCCATCTTTCCCAAGTCCACAGAGCCACAAGGGTACAGCATGAGACCAGCTTTTCCCATACTTCAGGGCTTAGATACACTGCAAGTTTTATTTCCAGTAATGTACTTCGGTTTTTGTCCTTTTAATGTCAGGATATAATTTATTTTTTTAAAAGGAATAATTGAAATCTCTTGCAAGAGGTAGAAAACCACTTCAGACACAAAAATCTTCCTGTGTGAAAATGAAGTCATACAATGTGGCACAGAGGAATGCAGTTTGCTGATACAGCTCCCCACAAAAAACACAGCTGAGATTAAAATTGCTCCACTGGCTCCAAGACAGGGTAACTTGGCTGGCTTCACTTGACTGACAGAGTGCCAAGGTCTGGTAGCCAACAGCAGCTTCAGAGCATCATGCAAATCCTCCCCGAACCAACAGGAAAGCATAAGAACTTGCAGAAAGGTGATCAGCATCAGTGCCTGCCAGGTCAGAGTTATTACATGGGAAAAGAAAAGAGGTCTCTCCTTTGCTTTTCAGAAAAGAGGAGCCACAAACACCTCTCCAGACAGAGAGCCTTGCAGGCAGGGCAAAGAGAGAACCTTATGCATTTCTCCAGGCAATTTTGAAATTGGAGTGTGCTTACTTGGAAGCTCCCTCACAGAAAGAGAGGGAAGAGAGGTTCAGCAAATTAATAACAACATGGGGAGAAAAAGCTGCATCAGAACACTGCAGTGCACACAGCTGCTCACCCTTCACAGGATCCACAGCACAGAGTGGCACATGAAGATTCAGGCAGCACTGCTGGCTCTTCAAGTGCTGCCAGTGGGACAGGACCCTGTAACCTGCCTGGGTCCTCAGCATTTTTTTCTTACTGCAAGAGTTTGTCAGTGCCCATGTACAAGAGTGCCCACCAGGAGAGCCAACAAGCATCAGCCTCCCTTTCAGTGTCAGCATTCAAGGGCAGCACAAGGAGAAGGACCAAGGTTTGAGGTTTGTGGCATGGCACCCACCCCCAGCAGAGACCATGTGTGCATTGCTGGTACAGAGAGGAGGGAGGGACCAATATTTTGGGGTACAGACTAACAAGACCCACCAGGCAGCCTGTACCTCAGGGTACAATAGTAGGCTTTTATTTTACTCCTTTTCCCACATCATCTCTGGAACATAAAAGCATGTGCAGGAATAATTTTGTCACAGCATTTTCTTGCTTTGAAAGAGGGAGTGAGGTGTTAGATGTCAAAGTCCTCTGTTCTTCTGGGTGCTAAAAAGAAGGAGATCTTATGCAACTGTTCCCAGCAATTTGTCTAGAGAGGGCAGCACCTGTATACAGCAGCAGAGCACAGGGTGCTTGGAGAAAAAGGGTTTGTCAGCACTGCTGAACTCAGTTTCAACAGTGATTAAAGGCAGACCACAACAACTTCCAGTCCCTCCTGACTTCAAAAAACACAGGGCAGTGGTGGCTGTCTTAAGAACTGGTAAATCATGGAGTATTATTTTTTTTTTAAACAGTGAACAGACATGATAAAAATCTTCTGGCACCAAATGTCTCACCCTGACATCCCAAAGATAGGACAAAGCACAGCCTGCTGGTTCCCGAAGTTCATGAACACACAATGGGTCACCAAGACACATCAGACCACAGCCATTCAAGGGCTCAGAAAGGAAGTAACACAAGCTTTTTCAAAGCTTCAGTTTTCCTCCAAAACAGCACTTGAATGTCATGTAGAAATCCACTGACACCACTTGGCACATTTCAGGTGGCTGGGCATTATGTGCCTACATACATTCTTATCCTGCAATATATATTCTTATCTAGATGTTGTCAGCATGGAGCTACTATGCTGGTCAAACAAAGGCAGATTTTTGTTAGACCTAACATCTCTACTTCTACTTCACCACCTCAACTGCTCCTGAGATCCCTGTGTTAGGCAGCTAGGCATGGCAGCAGGATCTCCATCCAAGCTTCTTCAGGAAAGCTATTATCTGCATCACCACAGCCTCAGTGAGGTAAGGTCAAGAAGAAACAACCTAAACAAAAAAGAAATGGAGGAAACTCAGGAGAGAGCAGCCACATGGACAATCTTCTTACTTCAGCTGGGGAAAATAATGTTATTCAAGAGCACCAATTCAAAAATTGAATAATTGTTTATTGTTCCAGAAGTACATTGCTCTTTTATACATATTTCATAAATGATACAGGATTTTACACATATTCAGGGGGTTTTTTTGTGTTTGGTTTTGTTTTTTTTAAAGAAGGACTTTTCTCCATGCTCCCTCCCTCATCCCAAACACACACCAAGGATTCAGCTACAGGATCGTGTTCTTTTTTTTTCCCTTTAAAACTCACCACACAAACAGGATAAAACAGATAAAAAAATAATCACACAAAGTAATTAAATTGAAAGACAGAGAAAAAGGGGAAGGGAAAAAAAACAACCTAGAAACATGCACCCAGTCGGTCCAACATGCCATTAAGTGAGAAGAGGCAGCAATTCCAGCTGTGTTTCCACATCTGCAAGGCACCTGGCATCTAGTTAATACTGATTTGTTTTATTTCTTTCCTATTTTTTTAAAACATGGTTCTCCAAAGGAAAAGAGAAAAAAAGAAGCCTCTTTCCATGACACAGGAGCAGTAGTGAAACATGAAAAAAGCAGCCAGATTTTCCATATATAAAGCTGTGCCCTTCTCCCACCTTCATCCTGTCTCCACAGTATTTATCAGCAGGATGCTAAAACACACTGACCTGCTCTGCATGAAGAGGTGTTTTATCTGTTTAGAAATCAGCCAGCCTTGGCTAGAAGAGAGGGCAATGGGTTGACTTTCCTTCCTCTATTTCTTTTAGCTAAGATGAAGAGATGTCATTAGCCACTCCCAAGAAATTCTGACCTGTGGGCACAAAGTTCACTTAAAGGTACTTAAGTAGGGGGTAAGTGCTGGAGAACTGAAGTGGTTCTGTGTCTTGCACTGTGAGAGCCTCAGGCTTTCATAAAGCTTCTGGGCAAAGAAAATGCTTTGACCATATCTGAGACCTTTCATCTCATGACACAAGCAGTCAACAATCACATTTAATTACTCCTTGTTCCAAAACTGTTCATTTAAAAGCAGGAAAACATGATTCTCCGACAGTTTCAAAATCCTTGAAGCCTTCATCATTTCATAGTCCAGGTGGCTATCAGATTTGGGGTAGGAAGAGGGGAAATGTCCCTCCCTTAAGACTGATTAAAAAACTTCTCATGCAATGCTGCCATTGATTTCTAGACGGAGCTCAAGGGCATTGGGACGCAGAGTTTACACAGTTATTATGGAATAATCCAAAAGATCAATTATCAGTTGTCCAAAAGACAACTCATGCTTTCTCTCACTGGGCTACAACCCATCTGTGCTACAAATAAGCAAAGGAGGAAGTCAGTGGAGCACACGGGGTGGGCTGGGGAGGGGAAGCTCATGGTTTTCCAGTAGAAAGCAGTCTTGTAGGAACTTTATAAAAGAGACCAGAAGTGTGCGTGTTAGTGGCCGTGGAGCACAGGTTCTGGTCACCAGTCATAGCTCCAGGTGGCTTGGATTCTTTGTTCTGTTTTTGTGGTGGGGTTTTTTGTTCCCCCCCCCCCACTTTTCATTTTGAGAGAGAAAAAGAGAAATCTGAATCAGGTAAAGGAAAATTTAAAAAGCTGAGCAGGCTGCTGGTGTCTTATCAAGAGGCAGACCCTGCAAAGCTAGAAGAAGACAACCCCTACATCCCAGCATTACATTCTCTTCCTCAACCCCCCCCAATCCTGTATTTGTACACAGTTGCCATTCATCTTTAAATACGACCGTTTTGGCTAAGCCCTTCTCAGAACTAACATTCCATAATGTCCCATCTTCAGATTTATGATATTTCCCCCCCCCCTCCAGTCCTTTTGTCTTGATTAAAGGTAAAAACCCTCCACCCCACACCACCTCCCAGCTTCCACCTGCAATGCTTTAATTAAAAAGGCAAGAGCTATGAACAGGTTTATGGCCGGGGTTCAGAGCTTCTCTGCTGATCAGTCCTTCTCATCAATTTGCTGGATGGGCAGGTGAACCTGCAGTGGGTCTCGAAGCCTCTTAAGGTCCAATTCTGCCTAAAAGTAAAAGACACATGATAAAGAACAAGCTCTCAAATACACCTTCCTCCAATACCATTCACCTTTACAGAATGGAGAACTTTTCCGTCTTTCCTTGTTTTTCCTGTCCAGAAGGGAAGAGTTGAATAAGTGCAACAGTCACACGCTCGTAGTTGGGAAAATGATTCTCAGCACTTACTGCTACTCTACTTCTCTAAACCTGTCTACATGCAGGAACATGGTAGGGAAGATGTGATCCTCTAAAATTCAATGGAACTTTTTTAAAAAACAAACAACCACCTAGATGAATGGGAATGGTTGATACTAGAAGAACAGCTCCTTGAAAATACAGCCACCCAAGGGTATCGTATCAACACAGCATGAGAAAACCCAGAGGTTTTCCTGAGTTTTTTCATGACACCAAAAGAGCCTAATCCTGACCTCCCCTCTACTGCTTGTGCAGCTCCTTCTCCAAGGCAGAGGGAGAAGACATCCTGCCCTTGAGATCCTAACACAGTCACTTCCAGAGCCTAGAAATAAACAGAATGATAGGGAGCAGTGAAAAGTAACGTGGTAACTCTGCTTTTTCTGCTCATGCCAACCTTCTGCAGAAGGGCTCTCAGAAACAACAGAAGATCTCTACCAGACTCCTTTACTGAACAGATCCTACAGTACAGATAGTCTGCCAAAAGGGTTTGTCTCTAGAACATGAGAAATGTGTCCCTGCTGCTTCTAACAACACCAGTCAATTTTTTGAACATTATTTTCCAGGACTGAAACACAGTGCACTGAAGTACTATGTCAGGAAGACACAAACTGAATGGATGCAAGTCTTCATTCCTCACTAAACCCATCTGGTGTGTAGGAGCTGAGAAGGAAGGAAATCTTGAATTAGGCTCCTCTGAGGCATGAAGTGCCTGAAGCAACTCAAAGTTTGCCAGCAGTTTCTAAAAGGCCCTTACAGATAGATACAGGCAACAATTTCATGTTGATTTCCACATTCAGCAGTTCTATTCCTGGGCACATTAAAGTCAATTCAGTGACTGCACCAGGGCTGTGACAAGAAAATGGGCTGAAAACTTAAGAAACATCCATTCCTGTTTGAGGTGCATCTAATAATAGCAGCTAAGAACTAGCGAGCAGTGATTTCTTTGTCTTATTTCTGGAAAAATTGTTACCTGAGCAATTGCATCCTTGAGTTGATTGTATTTCTCTAGATCAAATCGTGTCTTTTTGGCTCCTTTATGGAAAAATAATAAGTACTGTCTGTCTCTGGCATCTGGATAAACATATTCCTAAAACAGGAGAGAAGACAGGAATAAAGCATGAACAGGACAACACAGAACACCATCAGCACAGTCTGTAGCAGGTGTGTTTTGGGAGGATGAGTAGTTTCTGTCAGGGAAGCCACAAGACCATGTGGTGGGCTGACCCCAGCCAGCAGCTAAACCTCTACCCAGTCACTCACTCACACCCCCACAGCCAGATGGAAGATGATGATCACAAGGGCAAAAACCAAGAACAAGAGTAAAGACAGTTTAATAAGTGAAGGAAAAAAGCCCATAGGAGTGATGACAAAAGCAATCACTCACCATCTCCCACCCACAGACCGATGCCCAGCCAGTCTCTGGGCAACAGCTATTGTGGAGAACCTCCCCCCCCCAGTTTATTGCTGAACATGAGGTGATATGGAATATCCCAGTTCAAGATTAGCTGTCCTGGCTGTGTCCCCTCACAACACCTCACCCACCCCCAGCATATTGCTGGGGAGTAGAGACAAAAACAACCTTGATGATATGCAAGGACTGTTTAGAAACAGCAAAAACACTGGCGTGCTATCAAGACTGTTTTGGTCAGAAATCAAAAACACAGCACCATACCAGCTGCTGTGAGGAACATGAACTCCATCCCAGCCCAAGCCAGTACAGTCAGACATTTGCTTCCCTACTGGTATGTTACAGCCCAGCAGCAAGTCACCATCCCCTCCCTCCTGTCCCCAGATGTGTGAATCCTTCCTTACAGAAAGAAAATAAAGTAACACATTTCAGGTTTTTAATACTGAGAAGTCTGAGGGGTGAAAGGGAAAAGAAAAAAAACTGTAAATACTGGAAAAAAACCTTAGTAAGATAGCCCTTACTCTTTTTTCTTAAGGTCACAAACATGCAGTGGCTAATTAAAGCAACAATAGTTGCTCATGAGTTCATCTCTCAATCAAGCTGCACAGGCAAGAACAAGAATCCAATCACACAGCTTTTGCCAGGGATACTCTGCTGCAAAATGTCACAGCTTTTTGGAGCCTGCAGATAACTTGGAGCAGCTGAGCTGTTCACACCAGATCCCACATGGCTTGTACAAAGCACAAGTCTGCCTGATGAAGTTAACTCTCCCTTGCCCTGGAACATCACAAAGCCTCTGTGGCTGGTATGCATCCAATGATCAGGACTGTCAGGAGGAGAAAAGCTGCATCTGGAGTCAAGCCATGCTTGAAACTTGGATTTTAAGTCTGGGAGAAGAAGGACTAGTTGCTATGGGTGACTAGAATAAAATATCAAATCAGAGTTCAAACAAGGCAGAAGTTCCAACTGCACTTGGCAGGAAATACAGCAGGACCCCTGACAGGGGCACATGTATCCTCAAGCCCCTGAAATGCTGCAGCTGCCAGAGCACTGGGACACCATGCTGGAACACCCACATCATCTCTTCTAGAGGTCCTGTCACAGCACAGGCTCTGAGTCCTCCCTCCCTCATTAGTTAGATGGGATTCTGAGGTCTGAACAGGAATGCAGGGACAAACCACGGACTAGAAATCAACACAGACTCTACCACAACTACAAGAACCCAGGGAAGCACAGCTCCACTTTGTGCAAAAATGTTCCAACACTGGAACAGGCTTGGTTTTTAAAAGACTGAGCGCAAACTGAGATCTGGAATTGCACCATGGGGCAAAGATGCAAACAGATCTGGAACAGAGTCCAGATCCACAAAACACCTAAACAAAACCCTTTCCAATATGATCCCTGAACCTTTCTTGTCTCTTTAAAAAGGTCAGCATCTCATGTCAGGGACGTGTGCTTCCCTGGAACTCAGTAGGTACCTCACATACACATAGTTCATTTGGGCTGCTAAGTCACAGCACTTGGAGGCTTTGGGTGCAAGCCCATGTGTGTGAGGCTATGTGTATGTGCAGAAACCATTACCTGGCAACAGATGAACCTGTAGAGCTCAAGCAGTCAATCACAGAAGATAAAGAAGAATTTATGGTTAGACAAGCAGGAAATCAGCACTGGCCACCAGAAAACCCCACCACCACACACCACCATCCTGGACCACAACTATTAAATGAAGTGGCATCTAGGTTGTGACAGGATGAAGAAGGGGCAAAGGAACTTGTATCAGGCACAATGGTGCTGCTTTTCTAGTGAGCAGAGCTCCAAGCAATTCTTCTATGGAAGCATCAAGGGCAGCACAAGGGGTCCTACCTGGCGAGTCATTACGAAATAAGCATACATGGCCATGGCACTACCATAGGTGATGAAATAGGTGACTGGTTCCATAATGTCCCAAGAGTATTCCCACCAGGTCAGGCGGGCCAGAATCCCAAACTGAGTGGCCATGTAGGCCAAGCCTCCCCACAACACCAAGGTTGTCCTCTTCTCTGCTTTCCTGCTGATCTCCATCCTTACCTGCAGGAGAGAGAAGTATATGCCTTGTATTCTCAATGATGTTAATAGAATCAAGAGAGGAAGTAAAAACAACACCTTGCATTTATATTAAATGCTAAGTGGTTTGAGACATATGATGTGAGTCCAGGTTATGTAGACAAATCCAGACTTTCCCATCCATATCCTGCTGTCTCCTTATTTTCCAGCACATTCTGGATAGCTTGCAAAGCTGCTTCTTTATGTTCAGAGATGTTCTGTTGGATCAGCCCCAGTCTTTCTCTACTACCAAGATCATGTCTAATTATATGAATCAAAGAAACAAAATACTTCTACAGAGACCAGAAACAAACATAGTTTGGTGCACACCTCAGGAATCTTCTGCTTCAGTAATCTTAAAACTATTTGAAACATGCCAGGGAGCTAATGAAAACCTTGAAATAAATTCAGGCTGCATTCAGAGGTTAAGTAAAACACAATCAGAAACTTCTCACTTTTTCTAGTGGTGCTAGTTGCTCCTTCAGCTCCTCTAGTCTCCCTATCAGCTCCTTCTCTTTGTTCAGCTGGTGCTCCTCAATGCACAGGGCAGTATACAACTGCTGAACCAATGTCTTGACATCATTCAGGTTTGTTGCATTTTCATGGCTTAAGAGCTCTAGGAAAAAACAACAACAAAGACACTGTTTCATATGCATTTATCCACAGAACTTCTGATGTACTCTTCAAAACCTACTATTAATCTGCACAGGAAACACACGAAATTATCTTCCCAAAGCAGCCTTTGGAAGTGCTCCAACATGTTTAAGACAAGGCGACTTCTTAAGAAGAGGCAAGGCTCTATCATTGGATGTTTCTAAAAATTAATAAGAATACGGAAAAGATATACATGCTATTAACTGTAGCTGTTGATACCAACAGCTATTTCTGATGCAGATTATATACAAGCCCCAAAGACAAATGAGCATCTAACCTAGTATGGATCCATCACACAAGCTGTCACAGACTACAGACCATCAGCAACCATCAATATTGGTAACAGCAACTGAAGATTGGGGTCAGTGGCCCCAGAACATGCAGTCTTCTGATCATTATTTTGAGGACCAATCACAGAATCACAGAACCTGAGAGGCTGGGAGGGACCTGGAAAGCTCACCCAGTCCAACCCCCCTGCCAGAGCAGGGGCACCCAGAGCACATCACACAGGAACGTGTCCAGGGGGGTTGGAACGTCTCCAGAGAAGGAGACTCCACAGCCTCTCTGGGCAGCCTGTCCCAGGGCTCTGTCACTCTCACAGCAAAGAAGTTCTTCCTGACATTCACATGGAACCTCCTCTGCTCCAGTTTGCACCCATTGCCCCTTGTCCTGTCACTGGACATCACTGCACAAAGCCTGGCTCTGTCCTCCTGACACTGCCCTGAACAGATTTGTAACCACTGATGAGGTCGCCCCTCAGTCTCCTCTTCTCCAAGCCCAACAGGCCCAGCTCCCTCAGCCTTTCCTCAGCAGGGAGATGTTCCCCTCCCTCCCGCATCTCTGTGGCTCTGTCCTGGACTCTTTCAAGCAGTTCCCTGTCCTTCTGGAACTGCAGGGCCCAGAACTGGACACAACATTCCAGATCTGGCCTCACCAATGCAGAATGGAAGGGGAGGAGAACCTCCCTTGACCTACTAACTACCCCCTTTCTAATGCACCCCAGATGCCACTGGCCTTCTTGGCCACCAGGGCACATTGCTGGCTCACGCTCATCCTCCTGCCCACCAGAACCCTCAGCTCCCTTTCTCCTACCCTGCTCTCCAGCAGCTCAGCCCCCAACCTGTCCTGGTCCATGGGGTTGTTCTTCCCCAGATGCAAGACTCTGCACTTGCCCTTGTTGAATTTCATCAAGTAGAAATTGTTTCCTAACACTCTGTGAGCAGCCCCCTGCTGTGCTGCCAACAGGGCAATAAAATTCTCTCTCAAAGTATATATTGAAATAGAGACAGTAATAGGGTCACTAACCAAAACTGCCTCTATCCCTGCATTTCAACACAAAGAGGATTCCTAAAGGAAATCAATCTGTAAAAGACTTGTGACTAGTGGCATTATATTACACACTCCATACAGAAATAAAACCAAGTCTCAAATTACAGCAAAAAAACCTTGACATTAGCCAAATAAAGAAATACTTTAAAAAATAATGTTCCTAGCATGCTCAGCCTTGTGCCTTAGGTGATCTTCTCAAAATATAATGTTACCAGTGCACAAAAAGCTATGGACTGCTTCAGTTTTAACATGAGCAGCTGGAGGGAAAGAAGTGACTCAGTTGCCTGTGCCAAGGCACGAAGAAAGCACAACACAGCCCCCTCCTAAAGGGCTCCTGTTCCCCCAGGAAGAGAAGAAAAACAACCCAAGTGTTCCTCCTGAAGTGACCATCCAAAAGTACTTTTGTGTTTAACATTACAGTGTTGTGGCATTTCCATTTCAAAATAAACAGGGCAACCTGGTAAAAATGGAAAAACAAGAGCTGAAAAATGTAACAGTACTAATCTCAGTGCCTATTTATGGGCACATTCATTTTAATACAAGCTAACTATAGAAATGTCTTTGGCAAATGAATCAGAGGCAGTAATTTCATGTAACCTAGGTGATCCCAGAGCTCACCTACCAGCGCACAGCAGAGGTATCATGCAAGAGAGCTAACCAAAGAGATAACCACAACGACCCACTGACAAAGACTTGCCTCTCATAGACAAGGAGATGTATGAATTGCCTTACCAAGCAATTTCTCCAGAGCAGAAACAGACACCATGTTTGCATTCTCATTTAGCTGTATTAAAAATCAGAGACTAGACCAGCTAGGCTTGATACAATCACCTGCTCTCAGGGACTCTCAGACTGCTCTCAGCTGGGAAAGACACCTTTTTAAAATCTTCTCTGGCTTACTGTGTTCTAAGTGTGTGAACACACCACATTCATGACCCAGAGCAGTGGGGTGAGAGCAGAGAGTAACTTGTGTGACTCCCAGCCTTAATGGACAATTCTCTGTTAAGGTGCTTTTAAGGAGTCTGGGAAAAGACCCCTCTAATCGAGGTCAGTCTAACCCGCTGATAGGGGAGAAAAAAAACATCTCTCCAATGCTGCACTCCCAATTTCAGAGTCTCCTACATACTAAGGACAAGTGGAGAATGACTAGATGGTTGTTGAAAATGCCCAGTTCTTGCCTCCATAGGAACTTTGAGGAGTGTTAAAATCTCCTTTCAAATTCTTACATTCAAGGCCCATTACTTGAAAGGATTTTCTTATTGATCCAAAATAGTTTGGTTTCCCTTCCTGTTTAATTCTTAGTGATGTAGCCTTGTAAAACCACTGCTATTTCACTGTTTGTTACCTAATTAGGTTTCAATGTTTAATTGCAATATTCAAAGTGCCATATTTAAAAGGAAACCATGTTGTCAGGTAAGGGAACAATTTATTCTTCCAAATGGGATAAGGTAACTTTCAATCTAATTCCCATTTTGTATTGTACCAATTCAAAACGAGTTAAATTAAATTACTTCTCAATAATTAGAAGAAAACGCAGAAAGAAAAATCACAAATTGCAAGAAATCTTTTTTTTTTTTATTTAACACTTTTGAGGGGGTGGACTGGCTTTGAGCAGAATGAATATTTGTTTTCCCTCATTGACTGCTCTGATTACTTGGATGTCATTAAATTAGACCACAAGAGCATGATTAGAAACTGCAAGACTTCCTTTAGAAAGAACATTTGATGTTCTCAAGCAAGTTAATAAAGCATGCTGCAATCATCCAGAGAACTGAACACTGAAATTTATTGCTGATGTTTACTAGAACATGGCTGGTTTACCTCTCTTTGGTGGTCTAACATGGTATGTGATATCATTAATGCTCAGTTTGAAGTCATCCAGCAGGAGCAAATCTATGCCTGTGGAGGAGGCGACACGTGTGCCATCTGCAAGGCAAACAGACAACTCATTCAGCAGCAGCAAAAGCACCTAAATGTGGCTAAGCAAGTTCCAATGCCATCTCAAATCCACTCGTTGGACTTCCACACTTTCCCACAGACAATACTCTTTGTCCAGACAGATATACAGACTGGGAGACCTCATGTGGCAAATACTAGCTGAACTACACTTATGCTTTTCTAAACTTGTGATATTTTGGGTCATTCTTGCAAAAAGCAGTTCCCTCCATCCCATATTCTTTGAGTATTTTACTATGTTTTGCAACACAATCCACTTAAGTGACCTTTACCTCTCCACACCAGCATTTCAATAGTAATTTCTACCTCTGATGTCAGGCAGCTTTGACATCACTCACCTAGCAAACACCTCCCTCCCAGCCAAGACTTTTAGGGAAATATCTGCTTTGATGACACTTGTAAGATACCTTCATGATGTGTCAGAGCTTTGGTGGCCAACAGACACACAGCAATTGAGCAAAAAAAAAAAAATAATGACATGACTGAGTTTTCATAGCTAAGATACTGTTTGCCTTTTACCACCTTCTACACCCAATTACTGACAAATTGATGAGAACTTCTACATGGGTTACATCTTTCCTACTGAATAGTAATTCAATGAAAACCACCTCCATTAAGACTGATGTCTATCAGCTGAGCATTAGGAATGTTTTTCTCCTCCTCCACTCCACAGTCTGATCTCCTTGGCAAACCTAACCATACAAGGATAGCTAACAATAGTCTGACTCCAGGAATGGCATTTCTACCTTCTGCTTTTTCAACTCGCACTGTCACCAGCTTTTACTTACAAAGCAAAAGGCTGGGCGTAAATAGCTGGCAAGCATGTAAATCAATTAGCTTGTGAACAACAGTACCTGCTGAGTAGATTGCCACCCGATCGATGCCTCGGTCCTCCGCTCGCAGCTGTTGTAAGAACACCCCAACAGAGTCTGAGATGGGCTTAAGTGTGAACTGGCAACGTTCACGCCGGGATGGAAGGTTCACAGAAATCACAGGTAACCCATTGTGGTAAACCACTGTCACTTCTACAAAGAAGAGACAAATACAAGTTCAAATAACAGGTCTTCTCAGAACAGGGCTGTATCGGTCCCATGATGACAAGCTGAACATGGAAGAGTTTAAAGCTTTGTTTCATCTGTTATCAAGAGACATGTCCATCAGGGAAAAAATACAAGGTGTCAGAGATTTTCACTCTCATTAACTTGGCCATATCTGTTAAACTTCCTGTGCTTTGTGGAAAAGTAGAAGACGTTAACTCTCATCACAAAAACATTTATACTAAAGGCAACACGATATCTAAAAGCCACAACGTGGCAGCACAGTCTGTTTCGATGAGTTTGAGAACCAAAGTATTTCAGACTATGGAAGACAAAACACTGTGCAATTTATGAGGACTTATAGCCCAGAAGATAAAGGCAGACTGTGTATATTGGAGAACATCATGGAAAAACCTACTTCAAACTTATTTTATAGGAAACAAAGAGGTTTCCTCCTCTTTGTCCTAAGGCAAAAAATATTTAATAGAACTGTCAGGAGTAGGAGGTTGTAGGAACAAGGCTCAGAGTTTAAGCTCCAAGGTCATTTCATCTAAAATTCATGGGATCAATACAGTGTGTACTTCAGAAGTCAGACAGTACTTCTCTGGTGTAGATAAAACATTTTCTATTTCTCTTGTGCTGCCAGGAGCTTTGTCAAGACTGTTCCTCAGGATTTCAGTGCACCTTTCTAAAATTCTTAGTAGTGACCTGTATGAACTGTAAGCTATTTATTATTTCACTGCCAGAGAGACAACCCACTGTGTGCTTCAGGACATCCATACATAGAAAACAGGATTTAAGAGTTCATATTCCCTAAGCCCTCTACTGAGTCACAAACAGTTGAAATTTCCTCCCAGTGCAGTAGTTGCTAAGATATAGCAGCACACCTAAAAATTATTCACTTTAGATTGCTGCCTATTTTTCTTACATAAAAGCTCCAGGTCTTTTTTATTGCAGAGAGCATTTCCCATGTCTCAAGCCACCCACACTACACCTGGCTTTGTATTCCCACCTCTTGTAGCTTTGGCCAGCTACATGAACCATGCTTAAAACTCATCCAACTCCTGCATTGACATGCAAAGTCAGATTAAGCAGCTCACATAAAAAATTAGTTGGTTAAAGCAGTCAACACCAAGTAGAAATAGAAGCAAATAATGTAAATTTAACTACCAAAGATAATTGTTTCTCAGCATGCTACTGCTTAGGAAGTTTGGTCACCAATGGTCTTTATAGCTCCCATGTCATTTGCTGCCAGATGATCAACTTGTTTATCACAAGGTCATTTGCATATTAGGGTGAGTCTTGGGACAACAAGCCTTTCTGAAAAGGGAGGCTCAGGGATGCTGAGAAAGGCTGCACTAAGTACCCTTCTATAATGCCAGAAGAGTTCTCTTGAACTTCTGAGTTGACTGTCATATGCAGTAAAATATAATCTACTTAGCAACATTTAGTAAAATATACTAAAACATAAATGTTCAGTTCATGAACTGAACCAAGCTCCCCAAGGCTTTTTCCTTCTTCCAGGGAATTGCTATCCAGTGCCAAAGATCCTTATGCCATCTTTAAAGACCAGGTGAAAGTGACCAAGTATCAACATCTAAAAACGACTAAAGGATCCCAAGAGGCCCCAGGGTTTGGAAGCCTAGAAATGCCTGTTCTCAAGACTCAGACACATGATGAGATTTTTGTAGGTTTAATGTTTTGAAGCCTCAAACTCAAAGACAGTCAGATATTTACTGGGCAAAAAAAATTGAACCAACTGTCAGTTTAGACAGTTAGATGGGATTTCAAGCTCCTTATCAGCAGCTATTAGGACACCAGCCATCAGATTTCTCATTCTTTCACTCAAGCATTTTATCAAGAGTCTGGTAAGAAATAGACCAACATTAACTACACTTGTGATACCAGTGTCCAAAGAAATGATCAATGTTAGGAGCTTAAAATAACCACTTACATATGGAATGAACTGGTGTTGTGAGCAGCATATACAACATCAACTTATGCACTGCTTACATAACCACAAGACATGAAAAACATTTTTTGAAATGCTACCTTGATGACAGAGGCACTGAGCCAGCTTATTGTGCAGCAGAAGGGAGAATAGCATTTGCACCAGTGCTGTTCTGGATACCCCCGTTGGCACAGCACAACAAGGGCAGCTCCAGGACTGGCAGCACTGGCCCTGTTGCATTTTAACCCTGCCCAGACCTGATGGAGACCACAGTGATCAACTTCAGTGCAGTTTGACCCACTGCAGTCAGCAGGTAACACACACAAAAGCATTCTACAGGATTTCCAGCTCAGGCCAAGTGTTAAAGGCCACATTCTTTCCCTTCAGAGGACTGTCTCAGTAGGTCTGGAATTACATCTGGCTTAAGCTTTCCTTGAAAAAAAACTTGTAAAAGTAATTTTCTAGGCCAATTCACTAGAGAAGAAAGTCCATAATTCCAGTTTGATCTTCTCATCACCTCCCACACAAGTGGTGTCTGGTCATATTTTTACTGCATCGGAGAGGGAAGAGCTCAGAGGCAAATGAAGAGGAAAAAATCCAAAGGATGTGTCAATAATACAAACCTAACAGACAGCAACAGACAGCTCCAGTAAAAGTTATTAACAAGACACTGTGATATGGCTGGCTGCCTTGCTCTCCACTGCTCTGACAGCCCTGTGGATTACCTGCATGAGGGCAACTATAAGTTACTAAGTGGACAAAGCATTCTGACATTTCACTAATTATAGAGCTAACATTTTGGCTAATCTTAACTAACTAAATTTTATGCCAGTACTTAAACACACAGGACAAGTAAAAGAAAGAAAGTGGATAGAAGTATAGTTCACTTACATGTTAAAAAAACATACAACCTGGCCAGGAATGCTGCTAAACAAGACCAGAGAGGATTTTAAAAGCTTTACATGCTATATTAAGCATGATACAAATTGAGATATGAATTGCATCAAAGCACCACAAAGTTTTCACTCAAGCAATATGTGCAGTAGTAACAGGTCATTAATATTTGTTAAAGATTTCTGTTCTTATGCAAGAACAACTTGAAACACATTTGGCCAAAACAAGGTACAGTAAAACCAAGAATGTGGCCAAAGAAGCCAGTGTTGAACATTTACTACCAGTAAAGGTCAAGTTATTGGAAGAATAACAGGAGAAATATTCAAGCACAATATGAGAAGTACAATCAAATCAGGCAAGTAGCTACACACATTATCTTCTCACCTTTACATTCACCCTCTATACTTCCACCTACTTAAGCCTTCAGGTTTTTATTTTGAGCTCCCCACAGTCATGTTCTCTTTGTGTTTACATGCAGTCACTAGTCTGGCAAGGGAAGCAATGCTGACAGAGCCTTTTATTAGCCTTCAGGCTTTATTAACAAGCTTTAATGAGGAGAAGCTCCACTAACCACTTGTGTCAGTCAGCATAAGTGCTCTAGTTCTTGCCCACAGCATGCAGACATTAAGCAGGCAGAGATCTCAAAGCTGGCTGTTTCCTCTTTGCATTCTGGCAGACAGAGGTTTTTCAAGTTCCACCAGCACATTTCTTTGCCTTGATGTTACGACCACCTTATCAAAAAAGCTTAATGTCTGAGTTGCCCCAGAATTGAAATCAAGGGGGAAAAGTTGCTTTGGCTGTACAACTTCACTTCAGCAAAACAGTGCAAGTAGTTGCACTTCCATGACATCCAGAAAGTTAACAGAGCATTTAGAGTGCCCTGAAAAGCAGGCATCACACAGATCTCCCAGCTACATCAGGAACAAATCTGGCAAAAAATGTAGACAACTGCATGCAATTACATCTTTCCTTATAAAGCCAGCTGGGTTTTGTAAGGACAGCCATCAGAAAAGTTGAACATTTCCTTAATTCTTCTTGACTTTGATCTCTGCCACTTCCTTAGCTCAAGACTGAATTAGCTACTCACCCCAAAAGCCTCCACCAGAAAAAGGGGGTCAGGGAACAGGGGGTTAAGGAAGTCAGAATTGAGTCAAGAGTTTCTCCACGTCAGTACTCACCATCAGAGGGCACTACTGTACTGCAATAGACCACTCTCACGCTCTGCCAAGGAGAAAGCCTCTGGTGCACCTAGAAAACACAAGCACAGCAAAAAGGACAAATGTTCAGCGCAGCTCGGCTGGCAGAGTCACAGCCCGGTGCCACCTCCTGTCCCCCCCTCCCGCCATCCCCTGCCCCAAATGCCTGTGCGAGGCATTTCCTCCCATCCACCGCAGGGGCAGCCACAGATCAGGAGCCCCTGCTAAGAACCGTCTTCTCTGACCATCTGTCACCCAGGAGGGTTCCCCGCCTCAGCCAAGTTCACCTCTCCACACCTCAACGCACATAGTTTAAAGGGAGAACGTGTAACAGAACAGCTGTCTTTTTTTAATATAAAGTGCATTTTTAAAAGCCACATTGAAGTCTATCAGTTCTAAGAAATCAATTCAGCTTGCTACTCAGACATGCAAAGTAGAAATCACACATCAGTCTTTTGGGGTTAAATAACATTTGAGCGTGACAGTGAGGGAGGGTTAAGTGTAGATTAAGAGGTTCATTCTCTTTCCTGTGCTGACATGTCCTTTTCTTCTTACCCTTGCAGAGAGAAGCCAAACTTGGTGACACAAGTAGTAAACATGTCAGTTGATAGAAAAATAAATACAATATAAAAAAATATAGTGATACTGAGCCATTAAAAAGTGCCCAATAAGAAAACACAGGAATGGTTTGAATGTTCTGCAACCTGGGCAAGGGACTAATTTGTTATGAAAACCTAAAATGAAGCTGATTTAAAGTCTGTCTTCTAGGATAAGTCACACCAGTTACATACTAACCCTCCTTCAACATCGAGATGAAAATTTTGGCACAGAAAAGCTTGATTTAAAAAGAAGTCTAAGGCACAAAACCAGGTCTCATCTGTCTATGGTGTATGTTTTTCAGCCACCAACACTCAGATTTTTTAGCAGCTGCAAGTCAATATGGGCATCCCTACGGTCTGGGATTTTGTTTGTTGATTTCCAAAAGACAACTGCCAACCCTGCATTTCTGTAAAGGTATCACACAGGTAGGGCTTTTTTTTAAATTTCTAGTGGAAGTTTGCAAACAAAACCCAGGCTGTTGATTATTTCTCTGCCAAATTGTCCAGACCTCCGTATTTTGCAAGGTTGCTTTCAATAAGCTACTTGAAATAGCTTTATCTGCTACTTCATTTGCCTTCTGAAGCCTGCTATGCAAGGAGATGATGGTTTCAACTACACTAATCTTTTTTGAAAAGCAGGACCTATGGCCCATGTGGTCAGTGCACTGACAGCTCTGGAAATCACCCTCATTTGTGCTGTATTTACACTCCATTTCTCTCAGCCTTGACAATGAAAAATCAGTCAAGTCACTTTCAATTTTCCTCCTTGCACCTACATTTTTAGGTTCCCAGAGTTGAGTCACATAGCAGCTTACAGTAAAAAAAAAAAAAAAAAAAAAAAAGAAAGAACTGGGCATTAAACAGCTCTAACTCAACTTCTTTGGGAAGTTTCATGGCTTGGGAAAAGTAATGTTCTTTAAAAAAGAAAACTCTTCAGTGTTGGGAGCCAAATGGCAAATTCTCCTTCTCACTTTTGAAAAACAGCAAGTCTTCTGGATGGACACACATGCATGTTCTACTACTGAACAACCACAAATGCCCTAAAGAAACAGGTTTAAAACCCAAAAAACATCCCACGAACACCACAGACAGAGCCTCATGTCCTGCACAAATGAAGCTCCACTCTCTTGGCATCACTATAATATAATGGAAACAGTCAGAAGCTTCAGTGATCAGAAGCATGTAAGTTAGTTTTCAGAATCAAATTGCACTTAAGGAAGAGAAGCCTCTAGAGGAAGCTTAAAAAAAGACCTTTTCCTATTTGAAGCAATTTCAATTTTAATCCTTCTAAAAATAGTGTCAGAGCAGATAAAATAGTACGAGGTCAGAGTTTATACAGGGAGACACAAAGCCTCCTGTAAGGGAGCACTACCACAAAGCACTGTTATTTTATCCAATCCCACGGCAGAGCTGGCACTTTCAGATGTGCTTCTCACTGCTTTTATCTTCCCCTTTACGGGGCATTATCACCTAATTTTGAAATGCTGCACACCATGAGCCTGCCTTGCTACAAGATTTGCATGGCAGCCTGAAAATACAGTAGCAGTTTTTCCGAAAACCCTAAAAGCCACTAAATCCAGCCTTATGCCATTACAGACCAGCTGTATATACATGAAAGATATCATCAGCCTGCATCTGCAAAGACTTCACCTTAAAGCCATGAGCATTTGACAGGAACAAGCTAGCTCCAGAATTCTCCTGCCCTCACACAATACAGGCAGGAACACAGGAAAAAAAGGGTTGAAAAAACAGGACATATTGGGTGACTCATCAAAAAGCTGAGGTGCCTCCAGATTTAACCTCTGACAATTCTTCCACCTTCGTCCAGGTCTGAACCAACTCTTCTGTTTCATTAGCCCCACAGCAATATGCTGCCATGATTTTTTACAGAATGAGGTGCTGGTGAAACTATACCTATCTTTTACTCCTGCAGTTCTGAACTGCACCTTGTCATCTGTGCTGCTGTTAGGAATTTTATTTAAGAAAACAGTCTCTACTGGCTAGGTACAGGAAAAAAAAAAACAACCAAAACAAAACAAAACCAAATTAACTCAAAGTCAGCAGAGACCTAAATGCCATCTCCTGACATCGAAGGTTAGTGAGAGCTTAAGGAATCATCCACCATTTTTATTCTTGAAGGGTGGCTGTTTTAAAATTGAGGTGGAGAGAAATGCCTGAACCTTTTATCCCATGTCTGCAATTCAACAGCTTCGTGCAGAAATGAACCAGAAGAGCTGAAACACGGGACTAAAGCACTGTGGAGGAGAGGAGCTTGTTTCAAGCTTTGCTCACCAGATTCATGATGATCGTTTGCCTGCAGACAGTCAACAACTCACTGCCTCAGCAAAGAAGTGCTGAATAACTACACAAAGGTTGCAGGTGAGACAGACTTTTCCATCACTTCTGAAATCGATGAGATTTGGAGTGTGAAAAGCACCAAAGCCAGACCACTGAAACAAAAAGCTTGAAGCACCAGAATAACTTTCTGGGTCTCTACAGAACAGCTGCAGGAATTCACTTTTCACATCCACTTGATTCTTTGTTTCCTTTCAGATCTGCAGTAAGATGCATGTTAAGAGGGCTCTGGGTTACACAGCAGCTTTGCTCCCAGAAAAATTAAGGGAGCAAGAGTAAAAATCACAGTCCTTGGTGTAAAACTAAAACTTCCTTCAGCTTTGTCAAGATTTATGTAGACAATATATAAAGATAAAATAACACCAACTCTAGGTCCTTGATTCTAGACAGGTGACAAAGTTAGTCAAAGCCCTGCTAGAAAAAACAGCCTTTTAGCTACCAGCAAATGGTCTCTGATACAAAGAGGGAGCAACCTGGCAGAGCCCACCTTTTGTATTTTATGTAATTACCAACTGATAACAACTTGGGGATACCCATGTCTCCAAACCCTAATTAAAAATCAGGAAAAATGGTCCAGAAAAACACAACCAAGTACGAGAAACATGAATACTTTAATCTAGAACACAAGTAGAACATGGTAACTCATTGCCTGGAGTACCAGCTACAGACATGCTGTAGAGCTTCTGTGAAAGACAGTGCATTCTGTGTAAAAATGTCTTACTATGAGTGAAATATTTAAGAGTTACATTTGGAAAGTGCCAGTTGCAACATCTCTACAATTTGTGAAGGGCCTCACTTAAATGAGGCCGCCTTAAAGTCAGAAACGAAGCAGCTCACCTTTTCCAACAATCAGCAGCAATTTTCCTCTCTATTCCCATTTTCACAGCATGAAAAACTGAATCTCTCTTCCCTAGCCCTAAGAATGGCTGTCTCTTAAAACTTCTTGGCTAGAATCTCAGTGACCAAATATGCTGTGAGCTTCCTCAAACAAGCACAGAAACACAAGCCACCCACCTCAGAAGTGCCAGAGAGCTCCATTTATTGATCTTTCCTCCATTTCCAAGCTCCAAGCAGTTCTACTCCTATACTCTGTGACATTTTGATCTCTCTAAACCAGTACTTCCACCCTAAGACACAGGGTTCCCTTTTGCTAACTCATTTCCCTTACTCCTCACACCAGCTTGTGTGTGCAAAGCAGAGGAGACGCAGACAACAAACATTTTATGACCAGAAATCTGCTGTCCCAACTCAACAGCAAATAAAAATGGTTAATATTTTTTTTATGCTGGTATATAAGCTACTACTGGATTTAAGTACATAAAACACTGTGGTGTGTTGACCACGGCCTGCTGCCCACCCAGCGACTCCCCTCACCCCCCTCCTCAACAACATGTCGGGGCAGGAGAAACAATATGAAAAACCTCAGGGGGCAGGGTAAAGGCAGGGAGATCCCTCAAACACTGTCATACACGTAACAGCCTGGACTTGGGGGAAACTTAATTTATTGCCAACTGAAGTAGGTAACAGCAAGAAACAGACAAACTAACACACCTTCTCACCACCTCACACCTTCTTCCGCAATCCACCTCAGCCCTTCATCCCAACTTTACCTCACAGCTTTTTCCACAATCCACTTTAGTCCTTCATTCCAGCTTCACCTCACAGCTTCTTCCACGATCCACTTTAGCCCTTCATTCTAGCTTCTTCACCCCCTCATGAGGCACAGGGGAGACAGGGATTCTATCTGGGAACACCCCACAGAGATCCCTGTGTGGATCCATGGCCAGGTGGAAGGAGACTCCCTACCTGCTCCCCTCCTCAGTGCTTGAGGAGCTATTCCTCACAATTTTTGCCCTCATTCCCCTGCTTGTTTCCCAGCGTTTTCCTCCTTTGTCACCTCAGTTTCCCTGGGGTCCCACCAGCTGGGCTGAGGCACTACTGGAACTGGCAGGAAGCAGCTCAGGGCAGGACTAGCCCATCCTCACAGAGACCCCTCAGCCGCCAAAGTCTGCAAATAGAGACCTAAAGAACCAACGCAAGGCTCTGAGCACAGATGAGACCTTTTTGGTCCTCAGACAAGGCAGGCTCCTGCAGCAGCCCCTCACACAGGGCTGAGGACAGCCAGGGGCAGGACAAGGCTCCATGGCAGCCCTAACTCCCGCAACAGCCGCAAAGAGGGACCGTGCTGCTGCCTGCGCTCAGGTGCGGCCCTGAGAATTCCAGGTGCCTTCTTCACCTCCAAAGAGATAAAAAACAGGCCAGTCTGGCATCAGAGATCCCTACCTGCATCTCTCATCCCCTTATTTGCCACCTTTGCTCCTTTGGATACCTCAACCACCTTCCAGGATCTCCCTTGGAAAAAAACCAAACCAACCCACCCCAATTCCCCTCTGAAACTGAACCCAACTTGACCAAGGATTTGTTCAACAAATCCCTACTGCTCTACAGAACACCTTCTCCAACTTTTTGCTACTGTCTCTGGGTATATTAACTTAAATATTACACAAAGCCTTTCCTTCATGGCACACACCCTGTGCTTCTCCTGGAGAGTCTGGTCTGCAACAAAACAGCACTTGCTCTTGCAAAGGTAACACTGGAACTACATTGCTCTGCTGTCCTGCAGCAAGCTGGTCAAGCAAAAACCCCAAATATTTGGCCCAAGAGGGGAAAGTGGCAGAAAAAGCCCTTGTATCTGAGATCCATGCTCAGGCAACACAGAACCCCTCACACCCTCGAGGACAATTTTACCCTCAGTTTCCAGCAATTCCAACACTACCGGCTTTTTAAAGCACACAGATTGTCTCCCAGGGCTGAAGCACTTGCCTGATTACAATTCACTGGCTTGAACTAATTTCTTGTTCTCTTTGCCCACACCCCACTCAAAAGGTCGAATTTTGCCCTGAAAAGAACCTTTTGCACCTGCTGCCTCCATAGGGCAACGTTTCTACAGAGGAAGGTCAAGCAAACAAGAACCCATAAGAATTGCAGTGGTTTTTTAATTTTTGTTTTAAAATCAGGCTGAGAAGATGGACAAAAAAGGCTATGCCAGCAAGATGTGGGAAGTGTTAACCTTTACATTTGGAAGCACTTCATGTGACCTGCACTTCAGCAAATGGTCTTCATTTGCCTCACTTCTCATTCCTGTCTGAATTTTATTTCAACATAAGCACAGAGCTCCATCACATCTGCTAGGAAAGGAACAAACAGGAGGTGAGCTATAAATATTCCCTTCCCATCCTGCTTCCTTTGCCCATCTGCCTAAAAAGAAACAGGTAATTCACAGTGTCCAGGAAGAGGTAGAGGTAGGAGGTTCATTCCTTGCAGAAAAGGAAAAAAAAAAAAAAGGTTGAAGCTCCTTGTTCTTCACTGCACATTTCTCTCATGTGTTACTGATGCTGTGGAGACACTGCAGCAAGCTGTCTTGTTTACAAGAACACTGCTGCTTTTGATGACTTTGATAGAGCCCCTTGGGAGCAAGAGAGGGAAGAGGAGGTGATTAAAGGAAAAAATGTTTAATAGATGGCATTAAGCACATCAACCAAACAGCCTATACTGCTTGTAGCAGGTGCTTCCTTTGCCACCATCCACAGTAATTTCACCCACCCAAAATCAAACAAAAACCAAGACAAAACCTTTTCTAAGCCTATATTCTTACTTTTATGGCAAGGGTCAACAACTTGGAGAGGATTACACCCTTTCTAATTTACTTGAAACAGTTGATACCACAGTACACTAGACCACAACACTCCCTCTTTGATACTTTGAACAGTCCTCCCTGTCTCTAGCAGAGAACATTCCCCTTGCTGTTTCTGATGCCAGACCACGTTTTCACTATTAAAATACTTTCTGTTTTACTGGAGTGGGATGGTTTGAATTCCATTTCTTTTAATACAGCTCTCATACTCACTGGAAAAAAGCTGGTAATTTTCATTCCCTTGTATCCTGAAGGTTTGAAACACAGAAACCAAACAAAATGCTGTGACACTTTTTAGGCTGTCTCAGCTTTGAAACCTGAGCACAAAGGCAAGACAGAGCTGAATTCCTTTCCCTGTTTTTCAAATTCATTATTTTAATCTTTCTGTATTGAAAAGGACAGTACTTCTCAAATTGAAGGGGCTTCCAACTCCTGGTTTAAAAAGGAATTTGAAGAATTTAGGGAGTTTTGATCCCACTGATTTTAGGGTACATGATTTTGTCTCTGCCAGCTACAAACAGCTGAACATGTAACAACTAGAGAGAAGGAAACAGACTGGTGTGGGTTACAAATCAGCTAGATCCAACCCCCTTCTGTGGGCGGGGACACCTCCCACCAGCCCAGGTTGCTCCAAGCCCCATTCAACCTGCCCTTGAACAACTGCAGGGATGGGGCAGCCACAGCTGCTCTGGGAAACCTGTTCCAGTGTTTCACCACCTTCACACTAAAGAATTTCCTCTTCATGTCTAACTTAAATCTCCCATCCTCCAGTTTTAATCCATTTCCCCTCATCCTCTCCCTCCCTGTCCTTGTCCCAAGTCGTCCCCCCCCAGCTTTCCTGTAGTCCCTTCAGGCACTGGAAGGTGCTCCAAGGACTCCTCAAACCATCTTTGTGGCTTCCTCCCAACTTTCCCTTCCTCAGCTATTTCTCCAGGGCAACTTACTGTAATTTTGTTGTTTTTGTTTGGTTTTCAGCCTGTAGCACTTACCGACCCCATGAGGCAATTCCTTTTGTCTTTGTTACAGCCAACTTAAAAGAGGAGTTCATACCCCTCTTCTCCTACACTGCACAATGAATGGCAAGAGCTTCCTACTGAGGAAACAGCAGCTGACACATGGCTGGTGCTCACAGTATCAAGAATGAAACAACAAGCCAAGTTATGAAGTGAGGTTTCCACAAATGCAAGGAAATTCCTTCTGCCTTGCTGTGTGCTGGAGAGCAGCCAACTCACACTAGTTTTCCAAGGAAATAAACTCAGGAATGAGGGAGCCTTGCTTTTAGCTCTTGAAAAGAAGCAGCAGGCCCCAGTCAACTTTAGAGCCAGTGCCAGCCTCAGGGAAGCTGCACACGCTGAAATACAGACAAATACAATATTCTGCAAGTCACAGCACTCCAGTACATTCCAGTATTGGGGAAGTCCTACATCATCAATTCCCTGCTTGTTCTCTAGCAGGAAAGAACACCATACACACAAAAAAAAATGATCTCATTTCTCTATCTTACCTGAGTTTGGTCCAAAAAGGGAACTGGTAGAACAGAAAGCTAAGTAGGCTTTGCAGAGAAATGCCTCAGACAGCAAGAGCCAGGTCCTTCATACCAAAGTCACATCAACTTATGCCAAGCATTAAAGACAAAGTAGCTCCTTCTCCCAAATGATAAGCCTTAGAGGGTAAGCATGGAGACTGAATTAGCTTTAGAACTGAATCACTCATGAGGCACTTAGAGAGTTTAATAGTATTTCAACACCTGAAAGTGCCAGATAAATTTTCACATATGCTCTCACCTTCAGTTCAGGTCCTAAGACACAAAGCATAAGTGTGATAAACAGCTACAATTACATGTGGCTAATTAACACTGATCAGTTTTCTTCTGCAAGGAACACCAAAGCTTAGGACGCTCATCTTGGTGTGCTTCTTTGCTTTCTACTGTCAGTCTGCACCAGCTCACTACTAGGTGTGATTAGGACAGGAAAAAAAATCAAGCCTCTCACTAATGCCACACACGTCTTTACATCAAGCCCTGGCAAAATCTTCCATGTGCCTCAAGGATGTATGCCCTAGATGAACTGTCTGCCCTAAGGATTGTTCTGCACAGCTGTGAGTTCTAAATCACTTCTGCTCCTTGGTAAGTTATCGTCGTATAACAGAGGAAAATCAAAACAACAGAAACAATTCCAACTAAAATCCAGTCATGTTTTAAAGCCATGAAAGACCATTGTTTCTTGGTGCTACCAGACCACAGATCAAGGAAACGTACCTGCCAACTTAATATCCCTACATGGTCATGTTTAATATCCTGCAGTTAACGATGCACCTTCTACCTTGACTATCTCACAGGATGAGCTCCCAGCTCCACCCCAAGAGAGGAAATGGCACAATGCTCATCCTCCACATGTCACAGGGATGTGCCAACAGAAGTCCAACCTAAGTAAAAGGCAGTGCTCTGCTGAGGCACATATCGGAATGAAGCTTGGTAAGAACACAAACATGCTTATTTTGAACCTCATGTTGAAATAGGGGGATTGACCCCTCCTCACGTGCAGCCACGCAGTCCCCTGTGGCACCCTGTGGATGGCTTCAGAAATGCACACCTCAGCACTGTGTACTTACAGCTTCAGCCTGGCTAGGCAGAGCACAGGAGAGCAGCTTGGGAACTGCTCCTCTGGGAAGAGGCTAGCAGTTCTCATCCCTGGGCCTGCTCCCCAAAGTCTCCTGTTCCCCATCTCGGCAGCAAATGTGTCTGACTGGAACTGCAGCGCCTGCACTGACCACTTCATCATCAGTCTGGGAAGATAAGGAGGAGACCCAGAGATCAAAAGGTTTGTATTTAATTGACCATTGATAAAGGAAATGAGTGTAACAACATCTCTCAACAGCACTCACTAGCTCCAAGCTATTCATTTCAGCAGCTCCTGCACAGAATCACTGTGCAACAAATCTGAACAACCTAATTACACTTCAATGCATGAAAGCATGACAGAAGCACTAACAGCTAAACCAAGTTTCAGGACACCTAATGAGTGGAGTCAATCATCTCATCTGACAGCCACTGCTGTCCTCAGAGCAAGCTCAGGCACATGCTTCAAGCTGAGTGTGGTGGGACAAGAGGCTGAAAGCCCCAAGGAAGGGCTGCTTCTCCCCATCAAGTGCCACTGTCCTCGTCAGCACCAACTAACACTGCCACTTCCTGGACCTCCCTCCTCTATCCTAGGGAAACTAGTTGAAACTGGGTTTCTGGACATCTGCACTATGCACAACCACACATGATTTATGTAATGATTAAGTCAGTGCATTTAAGTTAAATCGTTACAGAATTTTAAAGAAAAACAGACCCAAAACTTTCCCACATGTTTTCAAGCTACCCACTACCAGCACACTTGATAAACTAAGATTACAGGGGAGGATGACAGAAGGAGTTCCTGGCTCCATTCTGGTTTTTGATTTAAAAATACTGTTTTCTGCTAACTCAATATCATCCAGATCACAAGGATTGCTTAAGGAGGATTTTAATTATTTGGATTTTCAGCTCAAGCATTTTTGCTTTGTTTTAAAAATTGGGTTTCTGGACATCTGCACTATGCACAACCACACATGATTTATGTAATGATTAAGTCAGTGCATTTAAGTTAAATCGTTACAGAATTTTAAAGAAAAACAGACCCAAAACTTTCCCACATGTTTTCAAGCTACCCACTACCAGCACACTTGATAAACTAAGATTACAGGGGAGGATGACAGAAGGAGTTCCTGGCTCCATTCTGGTTTTTGATTTAAAAATACTGTTTTCTGCTAACTCAATATCATCCAGATCACAAGGATTGCTTAAGGAGGATTTTAATTATTTGGATTTTCAGCTCAAGCATTTTTGCTTTGTTTTAAAAATCCAGAACAAAATATTTACTGTCTTCTCTGCAATCATTTAGAGCATTTCTCCACAGAAACTGCTGCAGCTTCATCCAAAGATTAAGACAAGGAAGATCCAACACAATTCGGTTTTCAGCCAGTCCTGAAAAGCCAATTTGAACTTCTTGTAAAATTACAGCCTGTAAACCAGAGATATTCCTGCTACAAATGGTTTGCAGTTCACATTTCTTTGCAGTTTAAACACTTAGGCTTAATTCATATTAAGAGATTGAGAAGACTTAGAAACAATACACTATAAAACCAACCATTTTTCAAGTCATTAAGACCATTTAAGAATCAAGGGACCTGGGAAAAGAGATTATCCTGGTGGAGGGGGGTTTGGAATGGAAAGTAATAGGAGATCTTTGGCTAGATCACTTCCTTAAAGCTTTTCCAAATCAATTAAACTGGGTTTAATATCTTGTGATAGGTGTTCAGTGGCCTAGAAGAAGGCAATTTACAATTTGGCTCTGAATTATACAAGCTGTCAGACACACCTCTACAGTTTGTATTTTCATTGACAGTCTCAACCAGTTAATTGAAAACTGAATCACTCTTCTCAGGAAAATTAAGTATGCACATGAAACAGAGCAAAAAAGCCTCTGTGGAAAAAAACCCCAAGAGACAGGCATCCATGAAAGGACTTCAAAACATATGCTTTTCATCCAAGCAAGCAGGCTGGCCTGGCTTGGACAGATTATTATGCTCTCCACACTTCTCTTCCCAGAATCCTTTTTAATCGTTTTTCACTACAGGAAACAGACCTGGGAGCCAGGACTGTCTCTTCAATCCAATGCTAATTATTAAAGTTCTTCTAACCTTGAATCCCAGGTTTCTTCTGTACAGGGACAGTCTTATGAAGCCAGAGAGCAGTGCCTGCCACCACATACCTGCAGCCTCTGCTAATGCAGCCCCCTGAATTTCCCAGACACATACACCTCCTTCTGACAGCTTCACCCCCTGCCTCAGCATCAGAAGGTGAGCAAGGAGCTGAAAACTTCCCCCTGCAACCACTTGGGCCTTGAAAGCAACTTGTTACAGAACAGCCACAGCCCTGGAGGCAAGTTACACTTGGTTGTGCTGCCTGTGTCATAGAGGCTTCACATGTCCAACTGAGAACAGACTCAGACTAGATGATTTATCAAGACCTTCACCAAGACCAGTCAAGTCAGTTTGGGTCATTCCTTAATGGGAGACGATGAAGTCCTATAAACTAAAGCCACTTCCCACTTGAACATGCCATCAGTCAGCAGGTTGGAGTTCCCATTTGAGTCCTGCTACAGCCTTACTTCGACAAGAACAAACGATGGAAAGCAAGTTTCCACAGCTGGTGTACTGACAGGACTGCTTTGTCTTCAAAGCTTGTCAAGTTGGCTGGGTTGACAGTCCTGCAGTCCCATACTGGCACTGAAGCACAGCTTGCAGTCATCTCCAAAATGCCTCCCCACAAACATAGAATGTAGAATGCGTTACCTTTAACAGCCTATTACAACCAGTTTCTTTCACCCCTGCTTGCTTCTGCTGCTTAGCTGATGGGTCAACTGGGTCAAAAGAACTTAAGTAAACCATAAGTAGCTGCCACAGCTACTAGCCATGATTCCCACCCCTTATCTGCTAAAACCTTTCATGTCCAGAAGTACTCTCATGAAACAGTGAAAGAAGATTCCTCTTATGACATCTTTACTTCAGTATAGACAATGCTTAGTACCAAACCAAGACAGAAAGCAGCAAGGCATTACTAGTGAAGAGTTCAGGTACAAGGCCCAGACATTTCTAGCCAAACTGTTCATATTTGGAGAGACCAAGTCCCCTGACAGCACTCTCCAACTGACTCAGATAGCACACACAGTGTCAGCTTCCCCAGCACAGCAGTGAAAACACATTAGCCTTTGAGAAAGCATGAAGAGAAGGACTAAAATAGCTGGCTGGGAACAGGAAAAGTGGCTGTCCAGCTGAATATCAGGCAGTTCCATAAAAGAGCTCTTCGATGCCAAAAAAAAAGTGGGAAACAGACCATTGTTTTACACACATACATCAGTGTGATTCGAGTCCAGATGAAATACCCAAGATCACTGATTTCTGAGGGAAAACAGTCATGATGGAAACCAAAAACATGCACAGAACATGAGTTGAAAAGCAGTAGCCAAACAACCCAAGTCATGGCCTTGCCACGATGCTGCATGGATCCACTTGGGCAGTGTACATCTTGCATGGATGTCAAGAGGAGATGGTTTAGTCCACAGACAAGCAGGATTTGTGTGGCGGCCTCTGGAATAACTCTGTGCTATATCAAGGTTGTAGAGCAAACCAAAACCCTTGCACCTTGCCCTCTCCCCTCCTACAGCAAAGTGTAGTTCCATTTTAAAAGGCAAAACAGTCATGACTAGATTGCACTCCTGTAATTCAACAGCATAACTATTATCTTGGGGAAAAAAAAACAACACATGGGAAGGATCAAAGACCAAGGCAGAGCTGCAAGAGTTTGAATACAGTCTGAAATCACACTTGGGTGGTGGGTAATAGGCCCTGCTCCTCTCAGGACAAATGTCTTTTCCCCATCAGAAACCAAGGAACATTCACCCCACTATGCCTACAGACAAGAGCAAATGAATTCATTTAAATTCACCAGATTTTTTGGTAGCACCAAGAGGTTCACAGCAGGCAACATCTAAGATGATGCTTATGAAGGTAAGCTGCACTGGAAAGATCAGGAAAACACTGGTCTGTTCTTGCCTTTTTGAATGAGACCATCACCAGGTACAAGCTGTCACAGACACACTGGAGGGGCTGTGACTATCACTGACTTCACAAAACATAGTACTTCAACTTTTTTAATTCATCACCATAACAAAGATAGAGTAACAGTTTCACAGGTCAGAAAGCACTCTGTTAGTGGTCATTGGTTTGGAAACATTCTTAAGGGAGAACTGGTCTATTGCTCATGGTAGGTGCTTTTTGTTATTAGATACTTAGTATTACATAAGCAAGTTTCACAGACCAGCCTTAGAGAGTAGTAATCTGACCAATAATAAATGCTGTTCTCCTCTCCTCCATCATTGCCTGTTTTAGACAGGGAAGATGTATTTAAATTTGGGGCATTAAATTGAATAAGCTTGACACCATGACTTTGAATTACCAGAGACTTGCCAAAACTTCCATCCTCCAGACCACTGGACAAGTGAGAAGCATTAACTGACACCACTAAACAACCACCATCCTTTTGGTCCCGAGTCCAGTTCAGAGACGGGTGAAGTTGGATCTTGAGAAGCCTTTTTAACATTGTGTGTTTCTCAAATCAAATTCTCAAATTCAAAGGGCTGAGCAGGAGAACCAACACCTCTGACCTACCCTTACTATTCCTGGCTTATTCCTGAGCAAGAAAAACAAATACTCATGGACTTGAAATAAAAGGCAGGCACCAAGATGAACACAAATAAAGCCTTCATAGACTGAAATACATTTCAGTAAGCTTTGCCACATCATTTTCAGCCCAGCAAGAGGCTTACATGCTCACTCTGACCTGGCTAGAGGTAACTCAGGCAACTGTCAGGCTTAATGGGGTGACATGAAACTTCTTACAGGTCCCAAATCTCAACAGAACAGCATTGAAATGCAATCGCTTTCCCTGCTTCCCTCCTCCTTCTACCAGCCAAGCTTTCTTTGATTCTCAATGTAATTAGGAGATAATTTCAACTCTGCCACTAGATTGATTGCACTGCTGCTTAACTGCACTATTAAGCAAATCATTAGCTGATATTATCTTTTCCATCTGACACAGCTGTGCTACATTTTAGTGGGGAGGGCAGGGAGGACTCCAGAGAAACAACCACCTCTGATCTTTAGGCTGCACAAGCATTTGGCTACAGCTGGTAAAGAACTGCTTGGGGAGCCATAGACACTTGATCATGAACAGAGGCAAGACAAGAGGCCATCACTTCAGTCCAACCTGCTTGGCATCCTGCATCCAAGGTGACCTGTGAAGGGCAGCACAGCAGCCAGATGTTGGAACCATCACTGGGTAGCAGCAGCACTGCTACACACATTGTAACAGTCAAAAAGCAACCAGTTTTCTGGACTTGAGCAGCAACTGTACAAAGACCTTTCCCATCTCACTTTTACAGCCCTGAAGTCTGAGACTTCCCTTTGGCATGTTCTACTAAAGGCTCTTAGAGCCCATCAGCTCCAACTTTTGAAATGCTGCTCTATGTAATGAGGGCACTAGGGGAAAATAGAGCACATGTTCAGTCATTTGCAGCTACCTGGAAAGGCTCCTGTGCCTCACCTCTCTCTGGAAGCAAACTAATTCAAATGAAGACCAAGTCTGACAGCACAGCATTTAGTGAGAAGCTTATTCCAGGAACCACATGACAGCTGGCTAAGTTCTACAAAGGGAGGGTTTTTCCACCTGTTCCACCTGCTGATTTCTGCAAGGAGGAATTAAGTAAATTAAGTAAACAGTAAGAAATTCTACAACAAGTCAATTTGCCCAAATCAACTGTCAAGGACTCATAAACAAATGAGTTTGGAACAGCTGTTTTCTCATTCTAGGAAAACCTTCTGTCCAAATACCAACTTGCACTGAGGAACCATCCTGCAATTCTGTGACACCAAGGCCTTCTGCTACAGGAGCCACAACTAATGACTCTGCCCAACTACCTGCTTTGGCAGATGCTTCCACAACCCGTTCCCTCCACCTTGCCTCTTCACCACCAAGTCTTTCTTCCTTGCTGGGGCAAGAATCAAAGACAGTTACAAGGATTTTGTAGCAGTGGATTTATAACCACAACAGCAGACATTTTGACAACAGCAGACACTTCGCACTCCAGCCCATGACCAAAAAGCACCTAAAAGTGTTATTTCTGAGCTGTATCTTCTTTCATTCAAGTCTTGCTAGCTTAGCTGAGCTTTCTCAAAACTCATGTCTACTTTGCTCTGTAAAAAAGTTCACCTAGTTAGTTGGTTTGATTCTCACTGGGATTGGAGCATCTCCTTGATGAGGATAGGCTGAGAGAGCTGGAACTCTTCAGCCTGGAGAAGGCTGAGAGGAGACCTTGTTAAAGCCTACAAGTACCTAAAGGGTGGGTGCAAGAAGGATGGAACCAGACACTTCTCAGTAGGTCCCAGTGACAGGATGAGGGGCAATAGGCACAAGCTGGAACATGGGAAATACCATTTAAATATGAGGAAGAAATTGTTTATGGTGAGGGTGACAGAGCCCTGGGACAGGCTGCCCAGAGAGGTTGTGGAGTCTCCTTTAGAGATACTCAAACCCCCCCTGGATGCAGTCCTGGACAATGTGCTCCAGACAATCCTGCTTTAGCAGAGGAGTTGGACTAGATGGTCTCTAGAGGTCCCTTCCAGCTCTGGCAATTCTCTAACTCCATGACGCTATACAGAAGGAGCAAATGTGCAAGCCTTTCTTTCAAAGAAAGATGGACCTGTGAAGTTCTTGGCTGATAGTGGAAAACCAAGTTTCACAAACACATACACTTGCACATGTACAGCTGCATGGGGTCTGTACAGCAGCAGGGCTGACCACCTTCCTGACTTTACCAACTGCCAGAGTGACATGAAGTTTCTCTTTAACCACGAGAAGAATGGAAGCATCAGTTCACTCCAGCAGACAAGTGCCCCTGAGGAGCTGCCTTCTGTACACTAACTGGGTTTGCCAGGTCTTTGGGTACTGTAAGGAAAAGCAAAAAACTTGTTGGTAGTGAAGGTTGACATAATAATGGAGGCTTTCAACTAGTGACAGCATTTGCTCTTCACAGAAGGTAGATTTCACAACAACCATTTGGGTGACTGGCACCTTTTCTCCTTTCCTCTCCTATGTGCTCCAGCACCTGGGGACAAGAGGAGTCTGACACAGACACCAAGCAAAGATTTTGCATAGCCCTTCAAAGGCATCTCATGACAATAACCACTGAAGTTTTAAGCACAATTAATGTTTCTCATACCATTTTACCACATTGCAGGGACAGAAAATAACTCTTGCAAATCAATCCTGGGAATCCTTCCTCCCGCAGTTTTTCCCCCAATAGCAGAGTTTACAGTCCCAAGCCATGGAGAAGCAGCCAACCTGATACAGCTGGGGAACCAAATCCAATTCCAGATGGGCTTTCGAAGGTCTCCTTTCCTGACCTGACTTTAAAATACACCTCAGGCTGCCAGTGCTTTGCTGATCATGGCAGCAGCTCTTGTCCAATTAGAGTTTGCTGGTGCTTCTCAGGGCAGAGAGTTAGAAGCCACCACTGCTATCTGAGAAGTGACCACTACAGCCATGGACCAAACTGCAAGAAGAGGAGAAAACCCAGCAAGTCAACTGGCTTCTCTTGAAGCTGTTGCTGACAGCACATGACTTGAGTAGCTCAAACAACACTTTGCAGCAGAGTGGCAGCATTTCAAGCTCCTGCCACCATCATTTCTGCAGCCATTATCT
>NW_009952981.1:244384-255681 GCF_000747805.2 Chaetura pelagica | reverse complement strand
CACAGGGGCAGCTGGTGGCCCCCCCTGCCACTGAAACACAGGAACAGTTTTGTAGAACCCTACACAAGGATCAGAGAGCAAAGAGGGTGGTTGTTCTTGTTTATGAAGCAAAAGTTAGGGGTCTCAGGTAACCCCAAAGCATGATAAACATTAAGATATCAAATAAAAAAAATCCAAAAGTGAGCAAGAGGGCTATTTTACTGTAAATTTGTATTTCTATCAGCTTTTTTTTTCCTTTAAGAACACCACCATTCATTTTAATATCCTTAGCAAACAACTGATCCAAGGCAAGCACAGGTACAGGACAACGGTGATTTTATGCAACCAGTTCATATATTTTCCACTACTTCATTTAATAAAAAACAAACAAACACACACAACTCAAAAACACAGCCAGACTCTTTTTAAAACACAACTTGCAAACAAGCAGCAAGGGCTTCAGTACAAAGAAACAACTCTTTACGGTCCACATGGCATCCACAGCTGACACAAAGGCAGCTGAAGCTGTAGTCATGTTGCAATTGTGAAAAACAGGCCCACTAATGACCAACACCCAGGGGGAATAACCAGACTTCGAGAGCAGCAACATTTCTGTGCAAAATAAAACTGGGACAGGCACCTTTGAAGCACCCACACGTGTCTGTCAGGTACAGGCAGCAGAGTGGAAGAGGGTTGGGTACTACAGGTGCCAGCTCTGTTGTCACCCTGAACATTTCACAAGATCTCCATAGTCCAAGGCAGCTGAAAGCACAAGACCTTTCCAGAGCATTTCCATGGCATCACAAAACCCCCATCAAGTCCTTAAACCCAAAGACATCATCATCTTCAAAAGGCAGTAAGAGAGCACCTCTTGAATGTGACTAATAGAGCACAATGGTCTGAATTTATTCATATCTTTCCAGAGCAAACCTAAAAGGCAAGAAGTGATACATGGTGGGACTAGGCCACATATCAGGCAACCTCATACATGACATTTGCAGCTGTTTCACCAGCTGTCAGTCAGCCAGCACTGCTCACACAAGAGAAGCTGCCCTTGCCCTGTTTACCAGCTCTCCCACCACACTTCTGACCCAAACATCTTCTAAACACTTCATGACACCAGCTACAGACCCTACTGAGCAATACTTCATGCACAGAGAGGCAGGAATAAAACAATCTAAAGCTTTCTCTTCATAACTGCGTGACTGGTCATAAGGTTAGTGTCTAGAGTGAAAATCTATCTCATTTTGTCAAAAGCTACAAGTTTTGGCTTAAAATTTCTGTGGAACATGACTCTGTTAGTCAACAGTCTACAGAATAACACATTTAAGAGCTGAAGTCACACTGCAGAGGGAAAACAAACCCTGCATTCGTGGAAGAGAAAAAAAGACATAAGAGGAAGGGGGGTTATTTACATGCAGAAATACCCAAGTTGCCTTGGAGCAAAAGGCTCAGGTGCTTCATTTTGGGGTCGGGGGAATTTGTTGGGGTTTGTTTTTTTTAAGCTGTTGGGAGAAATAAAACAGTAGGGAAAAAAAATTGCATAGTGCTATATGAGAAATGCTAGCTCAACAGCAGTTCTCCAGGAGCACTCCTGGAGAAGGGTGCTGGTGGGAAGCAGATCCACATCACCAGACCTGAGTATGAAGTGAGTGGGAGAGACAAGGATCAAAACGGCACTAAAAATGGAATCAGTTCCTGAATGTCAAGTACAAACCTGAAGCCTGGTTCTCAACTGAAACTGTTTGTATGACCCTTAGCACATCATCATTTCAGGGCTTCTCAACAGGTCACAAATAAATGCCAATGTCACACCTGTCCTCTTGCACAGAGCAGTGTTTCAAGGCCTGAAAGAGTGCAGCAGCTGAAGCTGGAACCAACCCTTTGGGAGCAGAAAACAGATCATGAACAAGCAGCTTCAGCATATCTTTTCCACTAGCACATTCACACATGCTCAGCCCTTCCAGCAGGCTGCCTTCTGACAGCCTGCCCAGTTCAAGTATTCATGTCAAGCTTTTTCCTCTTCCCAGATACCAGCCATTACCATCTCCAAACTGCAGGTGAAATTTACCTGAGGAAGGAAACCAACACTTTCCTTCCACTATCCTAAATTCCCAGCCTTTTGGACTGTCCAGTGTCATTCCCAGCCCAGTACATCCCTCAGCAAATCGCCAAGCCTCAGAATTACGCACAGGGCAATGCCCTTGACAGGCTTTCCTACCATCCACCTTCTTGAGATGTCCTTGCCTCTCCTTGTTCTACCACCCACTGCTCTTTATGACAATCCAGGGAAACTTCCACAACCATTTCCTGACAGCAGCAAGGCCGAGGAAAACATTGTACTGAACTGTGCAGCCTTCATTAGCTTCTCGGCTCACGGGCTTCCGAAAAGTTATCACTGGCTCCTACAAAGATACCCAAGGATATTTCATGCTGTAAAAATCTCTGGCACAGCAACAAGAAAAAAAATGAAGTGTTTCAATGCTTGGCTGGATTTGCTACAAGATTTGAAAATGTAGGAACTTGATCCATGGGATGACTGTTCTGTGAGGAACATGAACAGTTCTATTCATCACAAAACTATTCTCAAGGACTTCCCAGAAATGGAGAAATAATAGAAAAGACACTGCAGAACAATTGTCTAAACCATGCACACATGTGAACACACTCTCTACATCCTCCTGCACAAGGAGCCATTCAAGAGGCATCTCTGAATTCAAAGTGTTTTCTTCCTATTTCATGTAAATAGGAGGGTAAACTAGCTGTGACACTTGTCAAGTGGTCATGGCCTCACTCTCCACAACCTTCAGTTTGCACAGCACTTCAACCACTCATCAGGTTCTTGCAAACAAAAGATTTCATGTAGGAAAGCACCAAAAGAGGTGATTCAGCATGTGATTTATCAGGATACTTGCACACTGAAGTGTTCTTCCTCCCTGCAATAAACTTTACTCCTCCTTAGGGAGGATTTAGCACACACATCAAAGCACAGATTGTCCAACTCTTTAAGTGGGAAGTAGAAAGGTCAAAATACCCCGTAACACTCCTAATCACCATTTTTATTTTTGCCTTGTTCCTTGTAAAATAAACTTCCATTTTACACTGCAGGGGAACCCTCAGTGCTACCAGCTCCTGCTTTATTCCCCCAAGCCCCTCATTCACACTTAGCCACTCTACTACTCCCCGGATGAGGATATTCTGCCAGGACACCACTAGTACTTAAACCCTCCAATATTTGTGTTTACAGTTCTATATGATTTCAGTTTAACCTCTGTCCACAGCACTCCTCAGAGCACAGCCCCTGGGGCCATTGCACAGGAATCCAAGCACTGTACCAAGCAGGATAAGCCCCATAGGTAAACTTTTTGGCAATAGAACAGTTTTCAGCAGAGCATGTAACTTCTACCATCAGACAGCCTTGAGGTATCAGAGATCAGATGAGTCAGCAGCAGCAGATTAAAAGGAACTGGTTTTCTAATACTGCCATTCAAAGATAAACTGGTTTGTGGAAAAGGCAACTTACAATCTTCAAAGGAAAGTTATTTTTGGTCTGCTTTCCACTCAAACGGATGCTGTCATTTTGGTGCATCAGTGGATGCTGGATCGATGCAATTCTACCCTTGGTGCCTTTGAAAAGTGATATTCCAAATCTGCCTGGGAATCACTGAAATATTACACAGGCTGAAGAAAGAATAAATCAAACTTAACTATTGAAACCAGAGGTCATTCATCTCAGAAAATGAGACACAATAGGCTATGAATAATGCAAAAGAGGCAAGACACAACATTCAGTTCAGTCTATTACCTACAGCCTGAAGTGGGTATAAAATAGTTGATTAAATTGGAGAGCAAAAGCTGTTCAACCCAATTACTGAATAAATATTTTAGAGCAATTTTTTCTGTTAAACACTGGGAATTCATCTACTAGGCTGAATTTCACTCAAGGACAGTAGGGGAAGGCAGAAAGGCTTGAAGCCTGTGCTGGCATCAGAGAAAGGCTCAAGCTCCCAGGATGTTTTGAGCAGAGACCTGTAGAAGAGCAGATGTCCTTTCAGAAGCAGCAGAGGGTGCACAAGAAAAGGGATGAGCATCTCACAGGACATACCGGCCTGGCTGCTGGTCATGCTTCTAAACAGCTGCTGGGAGGCTACTGGTTTGAGGAAAAGCAAGAGAAACACCCAGACCCATGAAAAAAACACAAGAGTTCAGGTTTTTGCAGAGCAGTGACTCCAGCAGCTGTTTTGCTGCCCCTGTGAGCCACAGGCTGCTGGAATAAGGCTCTGCATTTCACTGCTGTGCTCACAGCCCCTCTTCCCCACAGTCAGAGTGGAGACACACGTCCTGACAACTCAGGGGAATTTTCTACTCTCTGCTCCTGGTCAGTGTGCTCTTTGCTGAGGCCAGAACCGTCCCCAGCAACTGCCACCCTGTGGCCTGGCCTTCAACTGTGGTGTCAGCTCATCTTGCTGTGTCCACCAACACAGGCTTACAAAGAGCCTTGTTACAATCAGAATGCAAGGTGATTTCTTGGGGGTTGGAGAAAGATGTTCTTGCTGTTCTTCTCCTAAAAACCTAAATAATTCTGCTCGTAAAGCATGATTTCAGGTTCTGCTTTGGGAAAGCATCACTCTCCTCTCCCCCCCCCATTTTTAGCTGCTGAAGAAAATTAGGGCCCAGAGAAGACAGATCATTTGCCCTCCTCATGAACCTTCTCACAGCACCATCCAGTGGCTACAGGGAGCACCTCAACAGAATTGCAACTTGATAATGCCAAGGTAAAGGACTTAAACCAGTTATGATCTGTGTTATTTCCACACAACTAGTTTCAGAGGAGGGCATATCATTAGCCAAGCCATGTAAAGCTCTGGAAAAATGCTCCTAACTGTCACTTGGAGTATGAGGGAGGTTTTTCTCAGCACCCACAGCAGAAAAGAGAACTTGTGCAGAGACTGAACCCAGCCTGGATCCCCAGGAGATACCTGCCAGTGCCTCTATCCACTGTCCAGGATGTCATGATGGTACCATCAAGGCTTCAGGTATTTTTCCTGAAAGATGTAAACCTGTGAGGAGCTTCCCAGCAACTCTCAACCTGCATTAAGGAAGGGAAGAGAAACATGTTCCCCAAAGGTCATCTTTGCTCTAAAAAAAAATTAACTTTCAAATTATGACTTCTTGGTCTCAATCTTTCCTCCCAGCCCCTGATACTTAAGAGCAGCAAAGGTATCTATGGGAATGGAAAAAACCTCCAATCTACAGGACCCCAGTTACCTTCAAAGGCACCACCATGACAAAAGGAAAGACATGTCTAAGTGTGAAAAGCACAGAAAAGGGATAAAACTTCAGTCTAGGAGCCTGGAAACAGCAATTGATGCTTGGGTCAAAGTTTAGCTGGAGTTCTTAAAGGATAAGCACAGTAGGGCAGAAAGGCAAGTTATATTGATTTTTTAACTAAGGAAAAAGTGCTACAGGATTTGATCAAGCCCAGTAAAACCTGTTTATTTTTTAGTGATAATGCAACACAACAATTAGTTTTGGGATACATGGCTGCAAAACCACACAATTTCAAGAATCTCTAGCTTCAATCAATCAAGTCACAAGCAGTGAAAGTAATTTAAAATAGTCAAATCCTAAATATATTCACCATTTTTACTTCCTTTTCCTGAAATACCATTCATGTCCAGGGAGACAAGGTTTATCTACACTCAGGTGCATCTATCATGGTGTCATCATTGCTCCCAGTTTAGCACTAAGCAAGTAATCTCAAGAAACACACTGCGTGGAAGCAGCTGTGCACTTCTTATGCTTTCAGATACAATTCAACCTAAGAGATGTGCTAAATAAGACTTTAAATTTCATCTGTCTACAATATCTGTGCAAAAAAAGGAACAATTTAGAGGGTGTTATGCTCACTGCACCAGCATCAAGAATGACCTCAAAGCTAAGCACCCCATCCCTGCTGAGCTCCCTCTCCCTGAGCTCCTTCTCCCTTTGGTTGCTTTCAGCAGTGCTGGAGACCTCTAATAAATAAATGAAGAGCAGGGAATCCCAGAAATCCTTCAGGCTGTGATTGCCTTTTTTGTCAGTGAGGTTGCTAAGCAGAACAAACCTTTGAGACTCCAGGCTACCTCCTCCCTGCCACCAGCACACAGTGGGGTGCAAGCAGGAGCAGGCCCAGAGGAAGACACTTCATTGCTGCAATAAGGTTTTGAGCGAGGTTTTATTCAGAGAAATGACTCACTGCTCAGATTTCATTCATTCTCAACGCCCCTCACTGATTGTATTTCGTCAGGACAAGCAGGGCACGAACAAAGCAGAGGCTTCCCTCATCCTGAGCTCTGCCCTGGGGAGATGTCCAAACTGCTCAGGAAAAGCTTCTGCCTGTGCCAGCAGCAGTGAGGGAAGCATGAGGAGCCAGCCCAGCAGCCTTGCTCACCCAGGCAACCCTGACCCGTGGCTAAAGCTGCTCAAATAACCTCTCCCCCCACCTTGGCACTGAAAAGACAAATCCATCACTGTAGTTTTGGATGCTGGCAGGAGATGCCACTTGAAAAGCACGACTGTGGAGTGCTCGGTGGGTACAGAGATATTGGGGAATGGACTGAGAAACACAAGCTTTTGAACAAGCCAGGCTTAGGTTTTGGGGTTTTAAAATACTTGTTATCTAATTGTCATTCTAGAGACTTTTTTTTGTCTCAACATCAAAGGTCTCCGAGATACTAGAATTTCTAAATGGGCAAGCTTAATAAACAGCAGCAGCAGCACTCAAAAATGAATTACCCAGTCCTTACACCAGAATAGCAAGGACCCCAGTAACAAGGAGAAACATGTTCCTGCCCAGTCCAATGACCACTTAGAGTACAGCTGGATCTGACAGCAGAGACAAAACAAACCCTGCACAGCAACAGTTCAGGCATTCACCTGAACTCAAATGTATTTGGATCCCACCTATGAACAAGCTGACAGTCCTCAGGGTTTTGTTTGTTGTGTTTTAAAACACAGGAGTCTTACCTTCTGGAAAATTAATCCAACTGCTCTGCTGGAAAGATCCAAGGGACTCAAGATTGCCTCATTGCCTGCAAAAGGCTCAGAGTGCTGCATGTCAAGTTCTGCAGTGAAGCATTCCTTGCCAGTGTTTCCTGAACCAAGCCACCTCTGTTAGCAGGCTGGCAACTTGGATTTTTCAGGAGAAATGACAAAGCCCTTCTGAAGCTGCTGGTGGGGGGCAGTTAAGGCCAGCAGCAGGCACCTTGCATGGTGAGGTTTTATGCACCTTCCAAACGGGAGAGCCCATATCATATTGTGCAATCACACCCAATTCTGCTTTAGGTTACCTCCTTTTCTTCAGAGTAAACAGCCCCAGTCCCCTCAGCCTCTCCTCATAAGACTTGGTCTCAAGGCCCTTCACCAGCTTTGTTGCTCTTCTCTGGATGTGCTCCAGCACCTCCATGCCCTTGTATTGAGGTGCCCAGAACTGGACACAACATTCAAGGTGGGGCCTCACCAGTGCTGAGTACAGAGGGATGCTCACCTCCCTGCTCCTGCTGGCCACACTATACCTGATGCAGGCCAGGATGCCATTGGCCTTCCTGGCCACCTGGGCACACTGTTGGCTCATGTTCAACAGCATCAATTAGGACCCCCAGGTCCCTTTCTGGGCAACTCTCCAGCCACTCTTCTCCAAGCCTGTACCATTACCTGGGGTTGTTGTGGCCCCAGTGCAGGACCCTGCACTTGGTCTGCACTCTGTTCCAGAGGCCTGTCCCTCTCTCTTCCAGGGGCCATCAACTCCCCTTTTCTTCCTGAGCTCCAGCCAAATCCTTCTAATCAGCCAGGCTATTCTTCTTCCCTGACAGCTTGTCTTTCAGCACCATGCACATGTCTCCAAGCTGCCAACCCATGTCTAATAGTTACAGCTATTCACACCAACAGCTGCAAGATTTACCCACAGCCCCAGTCCCCTCAGCCTCTCCTCATAAGACTTGGTCTCAAGGCCCTTCACCAGCTTTGTTGCTCTTCTCTGGATGTGCTCCAGCACCTCCATGCCCTTGTATTGAGGTGCCCAGAACTGGACACAACATTCAAGGTGGGGCCTCACCAGTGCTGAGTACAGAGGGATGCTCACCTCCCTGCTCCTGCTGGCCACACTATACCTGATGCAGGCCAGGATGCCATTGGCCTTCCTGGCCACCTGGGCACACTGTTGGCTCATGTTCAACAGCATCAATTAGGACCCCCAGGTCCCTTTCTGGGCAACTCTCCAGCCACTCTTCTCCAAGCCTGTACCATTACCTGGGGTTGTTGTGGCCCCAGTGCAGGACCCTGCACTTGGTCTGCACTCTGTTCCAGAGGCCTGTCCCTCTCTCTTCCAGGGGCCATCAACTCCCCTTTTCTTCCTGAGCTCCAGCCAAATCCTTCTAATCAGCCAGGCTATTCTTCTTCCCTGACAGCTTGTCTTTCAGCACCATGCACATGTCTCCAAGCTGCCAACCCATGTCTAATAGTTACAGCTATTCACACCAACAGCTGCAAGATTTAGCCAAGTCCTCCTGCTTCATAGCAAACATTCCTCTCTAAAGCACGTGTTTTCTTGAAACCCTCTGGTACAGAGGAAGGAGAGCAAGGACCAGGGCACACATATCACACCTTTCCATCCTTCTCAGCTTACAGATCAGAAAGCCATTTGCACATCACCCTGGCTTTAAGCCCCAGGCTGTGGCTCTGCCCTTCCTTCCACCCAAGCAGGGCTGCTCCAGCCAGCACACCCATCACCCAACCAGCCTTTCAAATAACACAGGGGGGTTTACTGTGGAGAAAAGAGCATGGCAGCATGCCACGTGCCCCCAGGGAACAGGCTTGTGCTTTTGGAAGCCAGATCTCTAGAGGAATCATGTTTGAAGGGCTCAAATTCTTGCTGTACTTAAAGAACACTTTCAGGAGGTCTCCAACTGGCTTGCTTGTAGGATGAGCCATGGGCAGGTTTCTTCTGCCTCATTTCCTCTAGCAGGCCACAAGCTGAGAAACACCATTAAAGGCAAACAAGTCAAGAAATATTGATAGACATCTGAAACACCACTGCAGAGTGAGGCAAACCTCTGGCTAGCAGCCTTTCCTCATCTGTTCACAGCTTTTTGAGAAGTAACCCTTTGAAAAGAATCAAGTCCAGCAACTATTACACTGTGCCCCATAGTAAAGCAGCAGCCCAGCCTTGGGAACCTCAGGCTAAGAGCAGACCTTTCACTTGCAATGACTGGCACATTGGATCGGTTTTGCCCAGTAAGACCTGACAGAGGTGTAGGACACCTCACCTCCCTTTCCTTCTGGCTAGGGAACCACATAGAACATGTAACCCAAACCTCCATCAGCCATTTGAGTAGAAGTAAGGCAAAAGTATCTTTTTATAAAAATGGAGTATATTGCTTTCAAAAGGCAGATTTGGTGTAAACAAATAATGTTTCTTCTGGTATACACAAAGGAAAATGTTAAGTGCAGCTTGTACTTGGGCCACACAATAAAACACCCAAGCCTCATGCCCACCTTTGGTGCCACACAGACTCTAAGGACCTGCTGGAAGCAGGAGGCAGAGCACTGCACCTTCTGGCAAAACATGAAACCTTCTGCTCAGTCTGCATGGGTTGAAGTAACAGACATTGCAGTCCTAAGGGCAAAAGAGCAGCAAACCCTTCTCCCTCCCTGTTTGCCTGATCCCATCCTAGCAGCACCAAGGATCCTTGTTTTTTGGAACCTGTTTTAGGCAGCATCTATCTCCAAAATAGCGCCTTGTTTGCAAAATAAGGCTCAAAGTCCCTTGACAGGACCTAAGATTTCTGCCTGCAGAGAACTGAAGTTCAAACTGGTGTTGAGTCTCTTACTCCCACCAATACCTAACAGGACCAATGACACACCACCTCACTTGGTGTGCCTGCTGTGCAACCACACTGCTGGCTTATTTTACCAGTCAATTTCACAGGCTTTAAGAACACACAAACCCATCTTTTCTTCTACACCATCCTTACCATGTTCAACCAACATCCCCTTACCTCCAATAGCTGTTCCTCCTCTCAGCACAGCAATCCTAACACAGCTGACACATGGAAATCCTACCTCCAGGATCTCCAGTGGATCCCCTCCTGCCCAGGGGCATCCCTTTGCAGTCAGTAGCTTTGACCACAGCAGCGAGAGCTCCCCTCTTCCTTGGGAAGGAGAATGAACTTCACTCCTGTCCCAGGGCATCATTCCTTTGCAGTCTGCACTTCTGGGCTCTGTGAGGATTCTTGGGATATGATCTGTGCCACAGTCACTTGGCTTGATAACTCATAGCCCAGGGGACTAGCTCCAATTTTTGAACATAAACAACCTCCACACTGCCTTGGGTTTGAGGAATAAACACGAAAGACTTGGAAAAAGATGCAAGGAAAAATATAGCAGGAATTTTACTTGTTAACCCACGTCTCTTGTCCAAGAACATGTGACCATGGCATAGGGAAATAGAGCACATTTCAGAGAAGCTACCCTCAAGTGCACAGCACTTGCAACAAATTCATATTTCAAATCCCCAAACACACAAACTTCCAAAAAACAATTTTTTTTTTTACATGGTCTATCTGAAAACACAACTAGAACCTTTCCCACACAAGCTGAGCATTTTTTTCTTTAAAAATCAATTTTCCTAGTTTTATTTCAAGGCCTGACAGTACACTGAACTTGCTTTTCTTACTGAACTTGCTCTCAACTAGCTAGAGATAGATATATTTAATTTTTTTTGGTACACCAATGCCTTCATCAAAGGCTGTGTGAAACCACAGAGGTATTGCTGGTTTACAGAGGAACCATCAAGGGCCAAGTCTGAATGCAGCAGGGCTTGGCAGAGCCACCATGACCTGGGCTGATACTCAGAACACATGAAAATCCACATGCAAAAAAATGAACTCAAATATCAATATATTCTATACCATAAGGCTGGTTTGAAAACAGCCTCCCACTCATTCTGAGATTTCTAGAGTAGTTTTTCAGTGCAGATGCTGTCATTTAGTAGCTGCATGAAGTGATACTAGTTCATTTCTACAACTTCGTCGACACTTGGATTTGTGTTTCAGGTCATCTAAAATCATATACAACCACATTTTGCCTGCAGAGACTAGAACTGCAATCTAGCTAAGCAGAGGGCTATTGAAAGATGATCAAATCTTTGCTACACATTATCAGTAACAAACAGGACAACAGGACAGTGATGTCAACATGCAGATGGGCAATAATCTAATTAACAAGGACCTTTCCCCCCCCCCCCCCTCTTCCACTGCCTCACGGGCGAACTACTTGGG
>NW_009952981.1:227639-244029 GCF_000747805.2 Chaetura pelagica | reverse complement strand
AACAGCGCCCTTCCCCCCCCCCCCCCTTGCACTGCCTACAGGTCGAAATACTTGAGTGGCTTTGAAAAGTGAAATCATAGCAAAAAAAGCAGCTGCTCTGGGAAATCCCTCCATATAATAATTGCTTTAACCAGCCCAGGCACACAGCAAGGTTCACATGTCAAAATGAAGAATATTTCAGTGGTGCAATGAATAAAAAAAGGGTTTCCATTTAACCTGCACTGCACAGAAGAGTCTTCATGATTAAATGAATTCCTCCCTTCCCTCCCTGCTCCACAGACCTGCAGGATGATGAATGCCCTGGGCCAAGAGCACTCCAATCACACTGTTCCTGCATTCCCTGATCAAACAGCCCCAGCCTATGTTTCAGCCTCCTTCTCAGGAATGGATTTCCCCCTTTAAAAAGGGAAAGCTACTTATTAGCAGCAGGTTTTCTGGTATCCATTTTGCCTCTCCAGCAGCTACATTTACAACAGGGTGCTCGGAAAGCTACGTGCAATCCTTAGTTACTGAAAAGGGAAGCTGCTTGACAGACAAAGGGCACCCCAGAGAAGCCGACGTGGGAAATGAAGAGGTAGCTATGAGCTGGCAGAGTCAACAACTTGGCTGCAGGAGCTTGAAGGTGACGAGCTGAGCCCCAACAGCAGGGCTGCCTGTGTCCACTGCAGCTCCAGAGGGAGGTGGGAGACGGGAGGTACCCTTCCCGAAGGATGCAGAGATACCCTTCCCGGAGGATTGCAGCTCTCCCTGCATACTAAGAAAGTAGGTGGGGGAAGAACCATGTGGTACGAGGAATCCCGGCTCCCCTGGCAACCAGAGGCTTTTCCTGAACGGATTTCAACAAGGCGTAATAGAAGGCGGTTTTGAAATTCAGTTCAACTCCACCCTCTCCTCTTCCCTCCCTCCCGCCGCTGCTGCTTTGGGGAATTACCCTGGCTGCAGGGAACTCCCCCAGGAAGCAGGGAAGCAAGTCCCACTGCCTCCTTTCCGAGGCTCTGCTCCCTGCCTGCCGGTGGTGTCGGGGTTTCCCCTGGAGCTGGGAAATTAGAACCTTATCCCTGCATCGCATCCACAGCCCGAAGCCACCTGGGGGCGGTTCTACCACAGCAGAGCAGAACCTGGGTGCCAGCAGCTCCCAGCACAAAACACCAGCAGTTAATATTAAAACCACCGTCAACACAAGGAAACGTTTTGTTGCTTTACACGCCTATCTCATCCATTTTCTGTTTGGAAATTTGCTCCCACAAATGATTACATTGCTCCAAGAGCAAAAAAATAAAAAAATAAAATACAAGGAAACCCACAGAACGTCAGAGCATCAGCAGGGGAGATTGTGCTGAAAAAGCAGCCGTGTGGCTTGAGACTGCCAACAAATTACCCACCCCAAGCCATCCAGAAATTCTTCACATGGGAGTAGTTTGTGTATTTATACAGAATAAATAGACTTGGCAAAATCAGCCTAAAAAAATATTAACCATTCAATGCTCTTGGCATTCACCCATCTCAGTAAACACAGAATAATGTGTCTGTGTGAAGGACACACATTTACCCAGGTACAAGCACACTCCTGAGCTGCATTAAAACTACAATTTATTCCTGCAGAAATCATTTTGCTCTCCTACTGCAGCCAAATGCTTCTACTGTAGCTACTGCTGCAGAACCAAGTCGATGTTATATCCTACAGTATTTTCTCAAACAACTAATTCTTTTCAGTCTAGTGCACTTATCAGTGTAACATCTTCTATCCACACGTAACACTGAACAGCAGAAATTGTTACAAAGGCTGTGAAAGAAACAACACAAGGTGTTTTATTTCTCTTCTGAGATGCCTTTTCCTTCAAAAAAAAGAAAATTATCAACCTTGAGAGATAAGAAGACTTTTAAATTGGGATTGGTGGGAAGAACACTTCAGTTCTGAGAAGCCATCAGGGATTTTAACTAAAAAAAGAAGTCAACTTACACACCCCAGTCTTCACGCTAAACAAAATTCCTGGAGATTTAACCTTCTCCTCGACATTCACATTCCTCTTGGAAGCCCATTTCTCAGAGCTGAACAAACATGGCTTTTTCTACAGTTGCTGTTCCAGCAGCCACAGAAGTGCCTGAGAGCAGCATTCCTTGGCCAGGGAAGGAGTCCTGCCCCAGACAGTGTGCTCAGCACCAGGTAAAACGTGGCAACACAAGTCCATGGGGTGGCAGCAATGGCTGGATTCCTGTGCAATAACTTACTGCACTCTGCAATTAGTTCATTCTACATTATTACTGTTAATCATGCTGCATTTGAGATAGGTATCTGTTTCAACTTGGTGAAGATGCTCAACATACACAGTAGGTAAGGGCTTCTGTTTACAGAATAACTTAAAACATTCAGCAAACACAAACTGAGAAGATTTCCCACCCCTGCACACTACCTGCTTCCGTAAATTTCTTTAGAAAGCAGATGGATATTCTTAATATAAGGAGTTTGTTTCCATTTCTCCAGCTCAGAGGAACTTCATGTCCTGCCCCATTGAGCAGCAACAATCCCACCCGGAACCTGAGCTTGCTCACTTCATTTCATAGTGATGAAGCATTTGCTGCAGACATACTCAAGGGTATTCACACCCAAACCACATAGTTCAGTACTTCTCCCTGTTCTGTGATGGGGAACTTGAGTGGTTAAAGGGAAGGAAATTTAGACTGCAACCTCTCTCCCATATTCCAGCCACAGCAGAGCACTAGAGGGAGGGCAGAGGGGAGAGCAGATATTAAACAAAGATGCAACATCAGCCATTTGGACTGTGCCTTATTTCAATCAACTTAGCTGGAAAACCAAATATAATTCATGGACCATGAAATTCTGTAGATCTAATATTTGTTCTCCTCTCAAGTTCTCCACTCATTGAACTCAAGTACAATTTCCTGAACAACAAGCACTGATGCCAAGGTTTAAACCATTTACCACAGTTAACACCTCTCCCTGTACAAACCAAGAAAAACGTAGGCAATAAAACAGTGTGTTGTGATGCACAAAGTTTCTACCTGTCAAGCACTAAGCAGCATCTCTCTACAGGGACACACAGCCAGAGACAAGGAGAGCATCAGAACACAAGGCAAAGCTGCAGGCAAAACACAAAACTCCATTTTACAACTTGAACTTGGCTGTTTATTGGATTCAGGCACATTCTGCTTGGTGCATTTATCCAATATCCTGTTATATGCTTGGCTTTATGAATATCCAGGGAGAATGGCAGCCTGACACTGATGAATGGGTAAACATCAGCTACAGCTTGGATACCACACATGCAACAAATAACTTGGGAAGCAAGAAAAGAACACTTCTAAAGATTCTTCAGAAAAAAAAGAATGTCACTTGAGTCAGCTGTAGTACCACCATGAGGAGTGGAAGATTTATACTCAGTATATCTGAGTAAGAAAAAATGCATAAGAGAGTTTCTGCCTATATTAAGTGATATTATAAACCAGAGTAAAAATAAACACTCATGCCTTCAGTTCAGTCCTTCTCCAATGCCCTGCTACGTGATTTCCCTCAAGACAGCACCTTGCAGGCTGGTACATAGCTGTGGGAGCACATTGATGACAAAGCATGTATGTCAGAGTGCTATTCATGTCATGCAAGTCGAGGGAAAACCTCACCTGGTTTGGTCTGCAGGCTGCATGACATGCAGCAAAGATCTGAGCCACTCTGTGACACCCCCCAGCTCTGCAGCCTTGCTCACAAGATGTTCCCACCACTCATGGAGAACACAGACAGTCCTGCTGCTCTCCCTGCCTCCACTAATTCACTCCTATTTTTGATGTTTTTCATTTATGGAGGTGGCAGGGCTCCTAAGCACAGACAGAAATAAACTCCTATTCATGAGCTCATAGCAACCAGCAATGCAAAAGTTTTATTGAACCTGCTTTCAAAGCATTCAGTCCCACACAGGCTATGAATGAAAACAGGGCCCATCTCCTCCCTGCTTAAGAATGGCAATAGTAAGGAACCTGAGATTCCTGAGCCTTGGGGCATGACATTTCAGTTTGCAGATGTGGAACAGTGGGAAATACAAGCTACAGCCTCCCATGGCATCTAGTGTTTTCTTCAAAACCATTCATGAAGCAGAAGCTGATGGAAAGAATCACTTACTCCTCACCTACCAATCCTGATGGACATGGAGCAAACCCATGCCAGGGCTCAACAAATCTCAACCACCACCAGCCCTTTGCTCAGCAGAACCTGACACAGCTCTTTCTTACCTTAGCAGAGCCCACCCTGAGACACTTCTCTTCCACCCCCAGACATGCTTCAACAATCCACCAGGCAGAAACCACCCATCCAATCTCAGGGAGAAGAAAACAATATTCATTACTCCAGGTCTACACCACTCTTGCTTGAATTGCCTCTGAAGTGGACATGTCACTGTTGTGAACTGCTTTTTATCCTCAGGTGATATTTCCAGGGATAATGTACAGACACAAGTATAATGGAGAAAAAGGTAAAGAGAGCCCATGACACCTACCCTACCTGAGCAGGGACTCTCATGCACTTGGTAACCTGCCTCTAGGCCACACTGCTCCTTCTCCCACAGACAAACCAAGAGGAGATCAGTGTGCTCCACCAGCATTACAGGAAAAGCATTTTCCCTGACAGAGCAGAGCTCAACTGATAGTGTCACTGGAGGAAGATTTTTAACAAACCAAAGTGCTAAAAAAAACCCAAAAGCCCAGCCAACATACTTATTAGTGATCACGCTGTTTTCTGTGAGCTGTTCTGGATTTTTTTTGCTCAACTCCCAACTCTGATAACAGGCAGAAAGACATCTCCTCTTTGTTCCCATCTCCTGTGACTATTTTTATCTTACATGACTTCCTAGCTTTGCTGTGCCAGAAACTTGCACTGTTTTATTATCCCATCAGGGCATCTGTATTTCAGACAAAAGTAGTTGCTGAATTTATCTCATTCCTTGTTGTGAGACTTAACCTCAGTTCCTTAACATCAGACAGAAGATGCATGAAAGCACCACTTCTAATATTAAAGCACTTTTTTCACTTTAAGTGATGCTTTCCATTGCAACAGGCACCTACTTTGACAACAAAGGCTGTAAAGAGAAAATCCCAGTGAATTCTCAACAATTCCTTTCCAGGATGCTTGAGATCCTAGACATCTGTCCCTACCAATGAACAGGGACAGCCCTACTACCATGACAGTGTCCAATGAAACCAACTAAGTTGTCAGGTATTAGAGTTATAAAAGTTTCTTGAGTAATTTCCCTAATGGAAAGTTGTTTCATTTTCTCCAGGAAAGCATCTAAAATGCAACACAAACACCTTAATGGGGAGGGACAGGGGGGAAGGCAGGTATTGATTTTCAGAACACTCAGAGCCACCTCAAGGGCTTCATTTACCCCAGGCAGTATATTTAAATGCCACCTGGTCACCCAGTAGCTTTATACACCTTTGCTGCTCAGGAGGAAATTGGGCTTGTCATTAGGGATTCCCCCCAGTACCTCTCATACACAGGAGCAGTTTCATCACCTCCCTGTGCAACCACTGCCGGCTCAACCACAATGTTTTTTAGCTACATACCAACAAAATTCACAACTCAGTCACACTAAATACAAGGCAAATTTTTTTCTAAATTTTTTTCTCTCTTTAAAAGAACCCCAAAAGAACCATTTGGTCACAGGTCAGGCAAGCAGGGTAACAGGAACAAGATGACTAGGGGATATCTCTGAGGATGATCAAGTGTCAGGTTTTTCATAACTCCTTAGATAGTGACTGTCACCTGGAGCTGCCACTGTTCTTTCAATCAAACCCAAAGCTCTGATGTCAAATCTTCTTTGGTTGGCAGCTTAAGAAAACAACAAACAAGGAACAAGCTACCTTTTTTTCAGCATGGTTTCTAGCATCTTTTTACTACAGCTTTAAATGGAATATCAAAGATACCAAAATATTTCAATCAATAGCTGGGAAAAAGAACAACATTCTGCAACACAGCTAAAAGGGAGGAACAAAAGCATTCATTTCTTGGAAATTATTTACAAGAGAAATGTGTTCAAATGGGCAAGCATTCCAGGCAATTAAACCTTCTTGTTAACCAAATTAGAAGCTAAATTAACCTGGACAACACTGCTACAATGCTCAGCTGAACTGCTTTTGTATCCATCATGACAGAAAAGCCATCTAAATCTGAAATGTCTGCTGCAGGAAGCGCTTCCATTTGACTTCCCAATGAGCAGCGAAGTCAAACCAGAGGCATTTCACAGGAATTAATGTCAGACCTTAGAAATTAAACCAGGGACAGAAGGATGACCTAGGAAATTACAGGCCTGTTAGTCCAGCTTAGGTACTGGGGAAGCTGATGGAACAGATCATCCTGAGTACCATCATGCAGTACATTCAGGACAACCAGGTGATCAGGCCCAGTTAGCAGGGGTTCATGAAGGGCAGATCCTGTTTTACTAACCCCATCTTCTACAACAGGGTGACATGCTTGTGGGATCTGTGGATGTTGTCTACCTTGACTTAAGCAAGGCCTTTGACAAGGTTGCCCCCAGCATTCTCCTGGAGAACTGGCTGCTCAAGGCTTGGATGTGCACACACTTTGCTGGATAAAAAAAAACCTCGTTGGACAGCCAGGTCCAAAGAGTTGTGTTAAATGGAATTAAATCCAGTTGGTGGCCAGTCACAAGTGGTGTTCCCCAGGGCTCTGTGCTGGGGCTGCTCCTGTTTAACATCTTTATGGATGACCTGGATGAGGGGAAGCAAGTGCACCCACAGTAAATTTGCAGATGACACTAAGTTGGGTGGAAGTGTCCATCTGCTTGAGGGCAGGAGGCTCTGCAGAGGAATCTGGACAGGCTTGACTGATTGGCCAAGGCCAAAAAGAGTTTCAGGAAGGTCAAATGTCAGGCCCTGCATTTCAGCCACAACCCCCAGCAGTACTACAGGCCTGGGGAGGAGTGGCTGGGGCCGGAGCTTGGGGGGGTCAATGATAGCCAGCCATACAACACAAGCCAGCAGTGTGCCCAGGTGGCCAAGGTAAATGGCATCCTGGCCTGCATCAGCAATAGTGTGGCCAGTAGGACCAGGGAGGTGATCCTGCCTCTCTCCTCAGCCTTGGTGAGGCTGCACCTTGAGCACTGTGTGCAGGATTGGGCACCACAGGATAAGAAGGACACTGAGGTGCAGGAGAGGGTGCAGAGAAGGGCAACAAAGCTGATTAGGGGAGCCGGGGCTGTTCTACCTGGAGAAGGAGGCTACAGGGAGACCGCATTGCTCTCTACAGCTACTTGAAAGGAGGTTGTAGTGAGGTGGGTGTTGGCCTCTTCTCCCAAGTGACCAGCAAAAAGACAAGAGGAAATGAGGTCAAGTTGCACCAGAGGAGGTTCAGGTGGGATATTAGGAACAATTTCTTCACAGAAAGGGTGGGGAGGCATCAGAACAGGGTGCCCTGGGAGGTGGTGCAGGCACTATCCATGGAGATGCCCAAAAAACAGGTAGATGTGGTGTTTCAGGAGATGGTTTAGTGGTCATGGGGGTGTAGGGCTGATGGTTGGACTTGATGATCTTGAAGGTCTTTTCCAACCTTAATAATTCTATAATTCATTTTCAAGGCCTTACACATGACCTTATAGATATTTCTAGCCCTCTACAGAAAGGGTTAAGTTTCATGCTAGTGACTTGGAATAAGTAACCAGACCCACACACACAAGATCCTGCTTTCACTTCAAGATGGCCTCACAGAAATGCAGCTAAATGATGATGATATAATCAAGAAGAAAAAAGGGAGGAAAAAAAGGAGACTGCTTAAAGCTGAAGCCTCTTATCCCAGCCAAGTTTGAAGAAATGGCTCCAGGGAAGGAAAAAAAAACAACTGTTCAACAGCTTTCCTCTTGCAGTTGGTTCACACCGTACTGCCTTGCTCCTTCTTCTAGAAGGAGACAGCCCACCCCCTTGACATGCTCCAAGTGACTGGCACAGGCACCAGCAGTGGTTTCCACCAGCCCTGCTCTGTGGAAGCTGCAGACTGTGCCAACACACTTCCTACTGCCCCGCTGGCAACTGCCCCAACTGCCCTGGGACCTGCTCCTCTGCCCATCAACCCCAGGGACTCTGGGCTAGACACACCCCACACAGCAACACCCAACAACTGCTTTTGAGATAATAAAGTGAGCTCCATAGAATGGGAAAGAAGAATGTACCATGAATGAAGCCGGTGTGGGTCTGCAGGCCATTTTCAGCAGCATGCTTGACTAACATAGTTGTGTTCAGCTTCAAACCACCTCCACTTATTTCTCCCATTTTTTTTGACACCCAAGGGTTGACTTCCAGGCATTAAAATTCTCTTTTCATGCATTTAGAGGGTAAATTCACAAGACATGAAAATGATCCTGATACCCTGGCTACAGAGAAGTCAGCATCTTCAGTTCTTCTACCAAGATCAAGATCCTCAGGCAATTTTCTCTAACTTGTACAGGAATTTCAGCTTTCAGATCAAATCCTAAAGCAAGTTTTCTGTTTTCATCCTAGCACAAAGAAAAAACTCAAGCAGGCCAGTAATTCTTATGCCATCTACTTGTTCCTTATTACTACAGCTCTCACACATTAGTTATACCCTGGGTCATCAGCAGCTACCACTTCCTTTCAAGACAAAGGTATCCCCTTCTTGAGGCTGTCCAACCAAGAGGACAAATGTCCAGCACCAAATGACTTCTGGAAAGCTTAAAAAGATGGTCTTGACTTTGGTGGAGATACATTTCAACCCCGGAGAAGAGAGTTTTCTCAATGCTTATTTAAATACATGGAAAATAACACCCACACGTTGCCTGATGTGCCCTAAAGCCAAGAGATTTTTAGATTGCTTATCTTACTTGGGTATTATTTTGGGGGGAAGTAGTATCTATTTGAGCAGTTAAACCTGCCAGGAAGCATCTAGTCACTATCTCATTTCCAACTGCCATGGACAAAAATCTCTGAAAGGACAGGGAAAACTCATTTACAGCATTAAGTTGCTAAGAGAAACACTTGAGAAGCAGTATCTTAGGCCAGGAGTGTTTGTTAGGCTAGGACTGTTTTGTTAAGCAAATGGAGCTGAGGTCACACTCACTTCTGACATTTTCTTCTCCATTTGCATGACTACCCAGGGTGACCAGCCTCACTCTTCCCCAGTTCAATAGCTGAAGGACTCTCTAGATGTTGAAAAAATATCACCACCCTGATGCCAGCTTACATCTCAAGAGAGCTTGACTGCCTTTTCAATCACTCCAAGCATTGTGTGTTCCCAGTCTCTGTCCAAGATGGCACAAGCAGGTTAAAAAATCATCTTTTGTCAACTTGTTTCCCTGTTTCCATAGTACCTAAAATAGCCAGGAGAGGAACTGCAGGCTGTGTGTGCAGGTCCTGCTATTTTGCATTCGGCCAGGCAAAGGTTACCCCCTGCTTTGGCTGCCTCCTCTTCTTCACACCAGCCGGGGGAGGTGGGATCCACACCTTGACATGCACAGCAACACGTACACCTGTACATCACACACCCTACACCACAGCATAGGACAAGATGTGTCATTGTGGGAGCAGTGGCTCTTCCTCCAGCTTGTTTTCTTGGATGGATCACTCTGATGGTCTTATGTTATGGAGGCAGAGTCAACAAAACTGCCATTTCAGTTTTCTTTTCATTAAAGCTTAGAAAGCCATCCAAGTCCTGCCCATGTGACATTCTTTGGCTCCCTGCTGGCTCAGCTGAACACAGAGCCAAGCTGAAAACTCTCTAGTACCATTTAGAAGCTCCCATCAGAAGGCATTCCCAGTTTCCAGAATGACTCACCCATCACTCTCCAAGCATGGAACACCAGCCATGATCCAAGACAAACTCCTGTAGGGTCAAAGACACCAGAAGCCAAATTCCTAGGCTGGGCAGCTGCCTGCCCAGTCAAATAATGGTTTTTCTTTTACCATCCTGTGCACCAGCTCCTATTACAGTCACCTCCTGCCTCTGCAAGGGTTCACATGAAGTCACATCCTCCTAAGGATGAAGATGCTTCCCCAGAGAGCCTTGTCAAGCAAGTTTTTTTCAAGTCCTGTATGATCAGTGCCAATAGCTAATAGCACTAGCAGCATATGGCAAAACATAAAGAGGACAATTAGACCATCAGCTTTGTCTTTTATCTAAGCAGCTTAATAAAGAAGCCAGTCTTTTCATCTCCTCTCACACAACAACTGTGACAGGTGATGAGATCCACTCCACTCTGGGCTGTACAAGATCAAAACAACCCTGTCCTGAAGAGGGTAGGGTTATAGACAGGGTCTATAGTTATAGACACAATTCCAACAGAGCTTCCAAAATTTGAACCAGGGTTATTTATTCTAAATACACTTGATGGAGCTCCCTTCAGGTAAGCTGTTCCTGTCAACCCCATCGATTAAGGAATCTATCCATCAGATGACAAGCAGCATTAGTGCCTTCCTCACTTGGTAGGGCTTCAAGTCGTGTCCTGCTTTAACCATTTTCACTGCAGTAGCAAACTGTATTTTTAAGAGACAAATTTCCCCACATGATTTGTGAACTCTGGCGTTTGGAGAAAAAAGCTGGATGTAACAAAACTTAGAAGAAATAGATTTGGAAACAGTGCTAACATTTCATTTTGCAGTGGGAGCTTGGAAAGGTGACCCTTGCTGGGGTGGTATTGTTGCTTTGAGAGAGGAAAAAAAAACAAAACCCACACAACAGGCCTGATTATGCATTTTTTCATCAATAAATAATGCAAAATGCCTACACAGCTCTGTGAAGGGAGGGTCTAACCCAGGGCACTTGAGTAAGTATCCCACTTACTACACATCACACTGTAAAGCAGCCATACCTTGCTCTGCAGAGGCATGACCCAATACATCTCAACTTGACCTTACCCTCATTACCAGCAGCATTTATAATTAATGACATGCACAAAGAACTTACTGTGCAAGTCATTATGGAAAAAAAAACCCAAACAACTTGGAAAGCAGAGCACATCAGTTCCCCTGGTAGCAGAATTGCTCACATCTTGCTTTTTACTATGCACAGTTTTAGGTAGTTAAGTGAAAATAAATCTTGGCCCACTCAACAAGCTGCAGAGAATTCTAAATTTTGGCTGTAGGAAGAGAAAGCAAAAGGTTTTTTCAGGGGAAGAGGGACATAATGTCACTGCTGTGCTGATGGGTATGACAACCAAACTACTAGATCAGTACAGCAAGGCATCAGTTTTTATTGTCAATCTCTCCTTTATGAACTCCACATGCAACACAGCACTTTACTACTCTGCCATCTAGAAGAAAAAGGCCAACACAGACTGGGCAGGATTCCAGCAGCTCCACATCAGTGACCAAAGACTCCTTGCTACGGATCCTCAAGCCACATGAAACCAAGAACATGATGCATGAAGCCATCTCAGCAGCATTTATGGCTCACAGCTAAAAAGCTCTCCCCAGCACACTGCATACAGTGGTTGAAGAGGGAAACAAGACATCAGGTCCTACCACCATGGCAAGGACAAGAAAGCAGTTTTCATTTTGGTCAACCATCACCTAATACTGTTCAAATTTAAGAAATTCAGTGATGCCTTTTTTTTAACTCAAGCTTTTGTAATGCTCAAGGTACTTGTTTTCCTCCCAATTTCATGGTTGAATCCCCAAGTCTTCCCTGTGTCTTTTAGATGTGTCTTTGCAGCCTCAGCTGTTCTGGATAGCAGCATACAGACTAAAATGTTAAGGAAAAACAGGATCATGGCAAAGATAAAATTTGCTAACACAGAAATTTTAGGATGACACCATGAGAAACAAGTCACCTCCCTTTTCCACTCACAAATTCTAGCAGTTTTAGATCTCAATTTCAGGCAGTCTTTGTACCTCAACTGACCTGCATTTTCAAGTGCAGCAAATTTATTCCAAAACAATTCAGGCATCCCAGAACCCAGCTATTGAGATTTATTTTTTTTTCCCTTCCCTTACACAGAAAAAGGCTTTTCTTATCTCTCAGGTATAACAGATCACATTAAGATTTGTCCCCAGAAGTCTTCTTCCAGGACACACTTGTCTGAAAGCAGCAGAGATGATGAAATAACAAGAGGTGTGACAGAAAACCCAAGTGCTACCACAACTGGACACCAAAGATTAACTTCTCCTGTATTTCTCACCTGGTACATCACAGTTCAGGATCTCAAGACAACCAAAACTGTAGCTTGGAGGACATGCCAAGAGCTGCTAACCTGGATTTGAAGTTCGGATGCAGTGCCTAAAGCTGAAATGTTTTTATACCTTTCCCACTCTGGTTTGTCAACCGGTTTCTTAATAACAAACTCTGAAAGCATTAGAGAAAAAAAGCTGATATGCTGAAAGCTTTTCTGCAGCCTGTCCATTATCTCATAGCATGCAGAGCCCTGCAAAGGAACCACATGCACTGAGGTCTCAATTTGCTACCCAGCTCCATGTCATAACAGACCTTTAGCACAATATTAACTAGCAGTATGCTATTATTTGCACCTCAGCATTCTCCATCACAACTCATGGTTTTCAGGGTACAATTTATTAGTAGTTATCCAAAGCAATCAAAGCCTTGTGGTTTGTTGCAAACCTGTACCACCTTTTCTTTTTTTAGGCAAATGGGGAGTATGTTTGTAGACAACCTGCTTGATGCTAGGGAAACATTTGTTTCCTCCAGTATTTTGCCACATTTTTAAGGACACTTTTGTTTCAACAGCTGCAGACGTTTTTCACAGAGTTAGATTGTTACAGGCTTTATTTCAGAAAGCAGTGCTCTAAATTAGCCCCTGCATACTCAGCAAAGCAACAATATCTTCATTTTTGTTCACTTCTGCTGATGCAGCAACAGGTGAGGGGCCCCATCAACACTATCTACTATTCCTAAGACAATTCATGTCCCTCACAAAGCCATGATAAGCCCCTAAAACTCCTGACAGCACAGTGCATGATTCCTCACCAAGACAGATCTTTTTATAGATACATTAACTGAACAACAAAACTCCTTACACTCAACTCTTCTGCCTCAATCTGTTGCTAGATGACCTCAAGCCAAGACTTACACAACCATGAAGCTTGATTAAAAATGTAGTTTTGTATAAGAACTTCAAGTGCAGCATTCACAAAATCAGTAGTTGAAGAGATGAAACATTCTCTAGATGTACACCAAAGATGCACAGGTGAAGAAACAGGTCCCCATTGCTATTCTAGTAAGCTCTGCATGCTTTTTAAAAATATATAGAGGCTTGCTGACTCAAGTCCTCTGCAGAACCTCTGTCATTCCATTGATAACCCAGTAATAAACAAAACCTTGGCAATACTGCTTCTCATCCTCACCCTTTTCCTGCAGCACAAAGACAAGCTTCCAAAGGATCAGAGGCCTCCTGGGCCAGCCAGAAGCAAAGTCTAGAGACTGAAGGATCTCTGAAGTACAGCTCATCAGTCCACTGAGCAAAGACACTGCACAGCAAAACCACTGGACAAGGCTCAAGGAATGCAGAAAGGTCTTTTCCACCTTTCTCATCTGTTCATGGAAAGCCAAAATGACTACAGAATCCTGTTAGGTCACAAAACTAAAAAATGAAGATACCTCCTTAAGTATGGATTATATACATTCTATTAAGAAAAATATCTTATTCCTCCCTCTCTTTAGAAGAGGAGAATAAAGTTACCTCACTTACAACACAAAAGAACATTCTCTACTGTTTGGGAGATCCTGTCCAGCTCCTCATCACCTACCTCAGTGTGCCAAGCTTAGAAATTATTTAAGTCTGAGCTGAGGCTTATTATATGAGGGAAGGAATGAAGGACAAAAGTATCTTTTTCAAAAGATGCTGCTTCTGACCAACATGACACACCAGCAATTACACTGAGAGGAAGGAAACACAAGCGTTATCTCTTACAAAGATAAACACTTTCACCAAAAAAAGCAACATATCCTTCTTGTCTAGTCAAGGAAGTAACCAGCCAGGGAAGCAGAAGAACAGAAACAGTTACTGACTGAACAGGAATTTACAGCCTAGCACAACAGGAATAATACCCAAAGATTAAGAGGACAGAGAAAGGGTCAGATAAGAGGTTCCTTCAACACCTGCCCCCATGCTGTGATACCCAGCCCAAGCCATCTTGCTTTGGGACTCACTGAAGGCTGCCTGCTGCTGCCAACACCCTTCTGACTCCCCATGTCCTAAGGTGCCCTGCCAGGTTCACCTCTGCCCAAGGAAGAACACGGAGATGTCATCACACAGCTATTTCTGTGTGCTCCTGGCAATAGCCTCCCCTGAGGTATTACACAAAGGCTCCCAAGGCAGCCAGCAGAAGATGCAGTCTCAGAGGAGTTCAAAGCCTCAATTCATGAGTCCTCCTTTCAAGATCAGAGATATCTAACTGTTGATAACAGAGTGGCCTGTGGTGGTTTGGGCCTAACACGACAATAAAGAACCAGCCACGTGGCTGCTCTCTCAACCTCCTCACACACACACTCTGGGATGGGGAGGACAAAGGCCAACTAGGAGCTTGTGGGTCATGCCAACCCTCCCCTCAGATAGGTGACACTCAAGTATCCTTCATCACTTCAAAATTAGAGGAGTGCTGCATGACTCACAAACATTCAAGATGCCAAAATTCACAACAACTCCAATAGAACAAGAGTTCTACTGGAAATCTTGACCCATTTCTCTCCTTAAAACCTTTCCTCAGCAGAACCACCTATTTCAATTCAAGTACAGAGCTAGAAATGGCTCCAGTTCTCAGTGCTGACGGGAACTCTGCCTGCACAAGTTGACCATACATGAGGGCTTATTCCTGACGTAACAACAGATTATCAAAGGACCTGGGTATCATCAGGTTGTACTATGTTTCTATCCTCTTTAGAAAGGTGGAAGCAGAGAAATACTCAGGTTTTTCAGTGAGATTGGGCTAGGTTAGGGTGCCAACAAAAAGCAGAAAGCATCACATCAGAACAGTAATAATGACCCAGAAGGAAGGAGGAAGGCAGGCATCACTATTGTCACATCCAACAGGAAGGAATGCAGGTCAAGTAGAGGCATTGCTGAGGGACATCAGTGACTGGGACAGGGAGAACAGCATGTGTGCCCCACAGCAGCCTCTTTCCAGAACTGCAACCCTTCTCCAGTCAAGCAGCTCTTAAGAGCCAGGCAGTTCCTCAGAGGGACTCATCACAGCAACTAGCTAGCCAGTTTCACTTCATCCTACTTAGCTGAAAGAGCTATTCCTTGGCAAGCTTTTCCTTATGAAGAGACCATCTAAGAGCTAAGCAAGCCAGTCTCAATCCTTGAAGATGACTAATCCCTGTTTTTCATACAGCAAAGACAATCCTTGCTGCAGTACAAAGACCAAAGAGTTGAAGATTTACTTCAATGCAGCAGTTATTGTTTGGCACAGCTCTAGAGAAACAAAGATCGCTAATAAAACTAAGGCACACCAGGACAGCTCCAACAACGAGAGGTTTCTGTTGCTGCTGTTAGGGTAAACAGATTAAAAGGGTTTAGATGTAATTATCTCCAATATGCACATTTCAATAACCTAGAAATATGTTCCACTTGCCAAAGTATTCCCATATAAATAGCCCTACAGGATTTTCCAAACAACCATTACTTTGAGATGGAACTGGCTTTGGCTCCTACCCTCCTACCTGAGCGCGTGCACACAGCACTAACTTCTGTCAGGATTTACATGGAATAAACCACTTCAAAGAACTTCAACACCAGCCCAGGAGAATTAACTTCTGAAGAAATGAAGTGGAAGTCATTGCTAACACATCTTTAGCCCACAAAACATAGTGAGAACCAAAAGAAAAGAAAGAAGCAGGGTGGTTTTGTGGCTATGATTTGTTCATTGCTGCTTTGTTAAGGACCTAAGTAACAACAGAAATAAGTGCATCAAGTTAGACTTTTTCTCCAATAAAGAAAAAGAGAAGTAGTGCCAGATGTCAGTGCAGACCAGACACTCAGCCTCCTGGAGTACAAAGCCTCCTGAGCTCCCCACCTCCCTCCCTGGCACACTGACATGCAGAGGAATAAAAGGCTCAGAAGCAGGTGGATGGAACCTGCATAAAGCCAGATAGGGCAGCACACAAAGGTATGTCCTACCAACCAGATGACCTGCTGGAGTACTACCTAAAACATCTGTGTCATTTCAGGCTATTCATAACATCTGGCAAAAGCCTCCCCACAGCAAGCAAAATATACATGCAAATGTCTCTTGGATTCAAAGCTCAGCCATCAATTGATATTCTAATAGACAATGCAGTCTGTCAGTAAAATCCCCATTATCCGAGTTAGCAGAGTAAGCCAGCATTTAGCTCCACAACTCCCTGGCAAGCGTATTCCAGCTGGTAAAAGCCCTAGAAATCAGAGTAGGATTATGGGGGAGGGGGGGG
>NW_009952981.1:221100-227090 GCF_000747805.2 Chaetura pelagica | reverse complement strand
GGGGGGGCGGGAATTCAAATGAATCAAGTTTTTTCTACACAGGGACATAAGCACGAAAGCTAAACAACATTAGGGTCATTTTGGTTTAGAGCATCTTAACTGAAGAATTACATCAGGATTAATATCACTGAAAATTCCAGAGGCTTACATTCCTATGCTGACACCACAATTTAATCCTCATTCAAAATTAATTCAAAGTTACCTTTCAGCAAGCAGCTCTTTAGAGACATGTATTTAGATGACCAGCTGTCACTAGACATAAACACCACCTTGCTATACCCAATAGGAACTGGATGGTGCAGAACTGAATTGAACCCCCCAAGTAGTTCTTCCAGCAGGAAATACAGGCTTGAGCTGCAAAATTCATCATGTCTCCAAAAGCAGAGGGACAAATCCACATTGCTGAAAAGGAAAGCCCAAGCTACACACGAAGAGTGCCCCAGGCTCTCCCAGAGAAGAAAAAGCCTCCTGCTCAGTGAAGAGGTAAAACTTGGATTTTTAAACCCCATTGGATACACCTGAACCATTCACAATGTCATTTCCTCTTACTGGATACCATTTCAATCAACAGGTTTTTCTCTATTTTTTTATATTTTTTTTTTTGGCAGACATTCCTGTTCTACAAGAAGCTCCCAAACCCCAGGCAAATTACCATTCAGAATGGTCTCTCTGTGTGTGCAGAGATACATAAGCTTCCTATTTTGATATAAGGCTGTAATCCTCCAAGCACCTTTGTCACCACGGTTATCAGCTCAGGAAAGAGAACTCCCATTCCTAGGAGCTTACTTGAAGGTGAATTTGTCCCAAGGGAAGTTGTGAGTATGTTAAGGCATGCGTTCTAGTATTTGCTTTCTTAATCACCCGGGTGTTTCCGAGGCTTTGTGGAACAGGCACTGCATTCATTCGAGTGTTGCAGCCCTCAGGCTACACTGGGAAGAAAGAAGGCACATCAAATTGAAAATTACTTCAAGCTCCAACACCTTAAGAAGCCACTGACCACATCTATGCTGCTAGTCCATCAAGCTTCAGCTCTCCCACTGCCTGGCTTCTCTTCTGCCTCACTGCTACCTTGAAGGAAAGAGAAATTAATTACTCCAAAGCAAGGGTGACTGGACATGTCAGAGCTCCTAATGAAATTCAGATACCTTCCACACCAGCATCCTCTCAGACAAGCCATCTCCCAGTCGAGGTGGGGTAGGGGAAGTAATATTAGGAATCATAGAATAGAACCACAGAATATGCTGAGTTGGAAGGGACCCATCAGGATCGAGTCCAGCTCCTACACCCTTGGGGTGTAGGGCACCCCAAGAATCACACCATGTACCTGAGAGCATCATCCAAACACTACTTGAGCTCATACAGGCTTGGTGCTGTGACCAATGTCCTGGAAGCTTGTTCCAGTGCTCAACCACCCTCTAGGTGAAAAACCTTTTCCTGATATCCAACCTAAACGCCCCCTGATCCAGCTTCCTGCCATTTCCCCCACTCCTGTCACTGGTCACAGGAGTGAAGAGCACCTGCCCCATCTCTTCCCCTCCTGAGGTACCACAGACTGCAATGAGCCCCTCAGCCTCCTCTTCTCCAACCTGAATAATCCAAGTGACCTCAGCTGCTCCTCACAAGACATCCCATCCAGACCCTTCACCATCCTCGTGGCTCTTCTTTGGATGCTCTGCAACAGCCTGGTGTCCTTTTTACTTTGTGGTGCCCAAACTACAGGCAGTACTCAAGATGAGTGCAGAGTATAATAGGACAATCACCTCCTTGTTGCCAGCCAGTCCACTCTCCTTGATGCACCCCAGGACAGGGTTGGCCCTCCTGGCTGCCAGGGCACACTGCTGGCTCATCTGCAGTTCACATTTTCTTAAGTAGGTGTAGTTCACTTCCCAGTAACCTAATTCATTACACCTACAGGTAACACACCATCTCTCTAGGTCTCCTGCAGCAGGTGTATTTTGGCAGCTCCATCCTTTTACCCAAGTGGTCTTGTCTTTACAGTTTGAGATCTACACTGTGCCTTTTCTGAACACAGGGGGTTACAGGAGACTTATCAAGGGCCTCACACTCCTGTTTCAAGGCTATTTCTGTTGCGGTGGGGCTTTGGCTGGCAGTTGTCAACCCTGTGAAGACCCTTTCCTACAGGAGGCAGAGTTAAAACCAGTGAACCATCACACTCAGTAATTGCCTTACTTTGCCAGGAACACAAACCTTGACTCTAGAAGGACAAGTGTTTTGACCCCCTTTCAGACACAGCCATCGTGTGTGACCTGAAGCAGAGATGCCACTAGCAACAAGTCCAGTTGGTGACATTTCCATCCTACAGCCCAGGCTGGTGCTTTCTGCCAGGCTGACCTGGGCAAAACATTTGCCAGGGTCTGGGGGGAATAAATATGTATCTATGTTTAACTTATAGCAGCCTTCCAGTACCTGAAGAGCCTACAGGGAAGCCAGGGAGGGACATTTACACTGGCATGGAGCGAGAGGACAAAGGGGAATGGCTTTAAACTAGAAGAGGGGAGAGTTTCCAGGCTGGTGCTTTCTGCCAGGCTGACCTGGGCAAAACATTTGCCAGGGTCTGGGGGGAATAAATATGTATCTATGTTTAACTTATAGCAGCCTTCCAGTACCTGAAGAGCCTACAGGGAAGCCAGGGAGGGACATTTACACTGGCATGGAGCGAGAGGACAAAGGGGAATGGCTTTAAACTAGAAGAGGGGAGAGTTTCCAATATTAGGAAGAAATTCCATCCTGTAAGGGTAGTGAGACCCTGGCCCGGGTTGCCCAGAGAAACTGTGGCTGCCCTATCTCTGGAAGTGTTGAAAGGCAGGTTGGATGGGGCTTGGAGCAACCTGGTCTGGTGGGAGGTGTCCCTGCCTATGCAGGAGGGTTGGATCTAGATGAGCATTAAGGTTCCTTCTGACTTAAGCCATTCTAGGATTCCATTATTTATATATATATATATATATATGTATCAGTTACTTTTAAGTTAGCTTCTCAAAAGAAAGGCTCAATTCCCTAAGAACTCCAGCACTGCTTTCAGAGATGCACATGGGACACCATTATGTTTTGGAGCTTGTCAAAAGCTTGGAGAGAGGTTTCTGGCCTAACATCAAGAGGATGGGGCACAAGGGCCAGCTCAGATGTAGCAGGAGAACAGGAGATGAACAGCAGAAACCAGGACACAAGACACCCACAGCAGTCCCCTTTGATAGAATCACAGAATCACTTCGGTTGGAAAAGACCTTCAGGATCATCAAGTCCAACCATTAACCATACAATCCCAAGTCCAGCACTGAGCCATGTCCCCAAGCACCACACCTAGATACCTTTCAAACACATCCAGGGATGGTGACTCAACCACCTCCCTGGGCAGCCCCTTTTTGCCAAGCAAGCTCCAGGACTGCAGAGTCCCACCACAACTCAGCCACAAAATTCTCAACTCCAGTTGCTCTCAAAGCAGAGGACCTCATCACTGGCCTTGACTTCAACTTTTTGACAGTTAAAAAAACTCCCAAACAGGATATTCAAGTAGGGCTGAGCAGCTGATCACAAGAAATTAGTGTTATATTCTGCTAGAGGGAATGAAGCAGCTTCTTTCCAGCTGAGAGCATATAATTATTTGGCATCAACTGGCTACATCTCCAAAGCTACAAGAGCAGCTGAACAGTCCATTTCAGTAGGATAAGCCTATGTTGCCCTTCTCTCAGCTCTCTCGGTTCTCCAGTCCTACCAACTGCTTGGAAAAATAGAAGCTGCCAGGAGGATTTGGGGCCACAATGAGCAATATGACCTTCTCTTCTGTACCAACAATTTTGCAATGCACCAACTACAGTTTGGATAGGCAAGGGCCACCAAGGACACAGCAGGGCAAGAACACAGCACAGCCCAGGGCACACGGGACCTCAGAGCCCCCAAAGCTGTTTGTCTTACTCCAGCACTAACATCGAGCATAACATCTCCAAGTACATCAAGCAGACAAAGGGAAAACTGTTGTCCTTATCTGAGGATGTGAAAAGCAGATGTTGACCACAGCTTTTATCTCCCCAGAGCAGTATGACCAAGTTCAAAACCCAAAGCCCACCCCCCAGTACTTTGGGCTATCCAAACTACTCCAGCTGACTAAACTGCTAGACCCAGCATGGCCAACCACAGCAACATCTCATTAGGTCCACATTTGATACCATTGCTGGGACAAACTTCAAGCAAAAAATTCTGACACTACACATTTTTCTCTTCAAGATGGGAACTCAATATATATATATCTGCCCCTCACTACACAAAGGATGTTGAGTTGCTGCAGCATGTCCAGAGGAGCTACCAAGCTGGTGAAAGGTCTGGAGAATAAGCCCTATGAGGAGAGGCTGAGGGAACTGGGATTGTTTAGTTTGAAGAAGAGAAGGCTGAGGGGAGACCTCATTGCTCTCTACAACTACCTGAAAGGCAAGTGTAGGGAGGTGAGAGCTGGCTTCTTCTCTCAAGTGAATAATGACAGGACCAGAGGAAATGGCCTGAAGCTGCTCCAGGGGAGGTTTAGGTCAGATATTAGGAAGAATTTCTTTTCCAAAAGAGCCATTGGACAGTGGAACAGGCTCTCCAGGGAGGGGAGTTGGTGGAGTCAACATCCCTGGAAGTGTTTAGAAGAAATATAGATATAGTGTTTAGGGACATCATTTATGCTCTGCACAGGTAAATCAGGTTATGGTCCCTTCCAACCAGGATGATTCTATGATTCAAATAAGGTTCCCCATCCAAGATGTTTAGAGATGTCATTGTTTTTCCAAGCTGTCCCTAGTGAGTAATTTGAGAGGGAGGCAGCTTTTCTTTTGGTTTTAGAATCAGAGATAATTACAGCCCCACTGCAAAGGGGGTAAAGGCATTCAGAGCAAGTACCTCTGGAGCCAGTATTTCAAAAATAACCAACTTGCATAACCTCCAAAGTATTCTTATGGAAGCTTTCCTTCAGAAAAAAGCCTCCAGTGATGACTGTGGTTTTGACAGCAAGATCCTTATATGGATTCAAACCACACAAAACACTTTCTAGAGTAGTAATTGTAACACCAGTCACTAAGATCATGATGAACAAATGGAGGACAGAACTAAAAGATTCAGGGAACCTTGGGAGTGCTGACTTTCAAGCTTCATACCAGAGATACCAAGGGAACTTGGCAGAGCTTTTGTTTTTATTTAAACACAGACAATTTTCACAAGAATGAGCTCCATGCCAAAGGAACTCCCTGCTGGGAATGCACCCAGAGCCTGGGAGACCAGCAAGGAGGGACCAAAATGAAAAGCCTCTGCTGTTTTTCAAAAGCAAGACACCAACCTCCAGAGACATAAGACTGCATGTTTCTCCAGTATTTGTAATGGACACAAGATAAAGAAGTGTCACTTCTAAGAAGTGACATTAGTGTGAACAGAGGACTACATCAACAGGAACACAGCACAGACTCAACCAGGCTGCACTGTTCCTTGATAAATTGACAGGGAGCTACAACTCTTCACCTCTCAGAGCCACTCAGGATATCCATCTGCACCTAACCCTTCCTTTCTGCTTAAGCCTCACATCCACCCCAGGCAAGATGTGTCCTCCCCATCCCTCTGTGTGGCTAATAACCAGCATATACATGCTGTGCAGAGTGCTAAGGAGAACTGTGCTTCTGGCAACCAACTCTAGGCAGCATCCATAACATTTCCATTTCTCTGCAGCTTTGTAAGAGAAACAACCCAAGACTTGGTGTATTTATTGCTTAACAGTTTTGCTTCCCAAACTTCTAAGGAGGAAATTGGCTGGAGAAAGGAAGAGGCACTGAAGACATCCAATGTGCCTGGACTGCTACATTCTGCTGCCACCTGTGCACCCCTGACAGGCTTTGTGAAGGGAAATAAAACAGCACTCCCCTCATTCCCAGGGCTCAGAGCTCCCATGCCAGGTATCCTGAGACCCAACTATCCAGCAAAAGGGTTCCTGCAAGGAATACCAAGGAAAAATG
>NW_009952981.1:195214-221064 GCF_000747805.2 Chaetura pelagica | reverse complement strand
AGCAGGAATACATGGTCTCAAGTTGCACCAGATGAGGTTTAGATTAGATATTAGAAGAAACTTCTTCACTGAAAGGCTAATTAAACACTGGCCCAGGCTGCTCAGGGAGGTGGTTGCATCCCCATCCCTAGAGGTCTTTAAAAGATGTGCAGATGTGGTGCTGAGGGATGTGGTTTAAGCACTGGAATTGGTAGAGTTAAAGTAATGGCTGTACTTGGTGATCTTAAAGGTCTTTTCCAGCCAGAATGATTCTGTGATATTAGAACACTGTTACTCTATAATCAGTGGGGCACTGGTGATCTGGGAGGGGAGAAGAGTGAAGGGTGGCCCACTGCAGGGCTACAGACAGACCATCACCAGAGTTTTCCCATGAAGTCATCATATCCCAGCGGGAACAGGTGGAGCCCACCAAAAAAAGTCTAGTTTCACTAGAGTGACATTTCATTGCTTGAAAAAAATGCATTTGAGATGGTCAACTTGGAGGTATTCTTAAGAATCAACAAGACTACCCACACATCTCACCTGCTTCTTTCCTCAAAAAAACATCACCTGGACCTTCAGTTTCAGTGGAAGGCTAAGAAAAGACAACACTGAAGCAGCAATCACAAACTAAACCATCACTAAACAAGGTGGCATGGGATGCAGACACAGCCACCACAGCTTGCTTGTAGGAGACACACCAGTGTCCAGATGTCACCAAGTTTTGCTACCAAATACTGGGCTAGAAACAAAGGGGAGTAGGAGAGGCACATGTGAAATACTTGAACAGACTCCTGAGAAAGGCCACAAACTGGCTTAGAAAAAGCTGCAGTTTTTATTTTAAACCAAGAATAAACTTTCATAATGATTTTAAGCACTTAAGGACACAAATCATGAAACAGTCAAAACTAAGTATCAAAAAACCTGTACTCAGGCTGACAAGCTTTTCTAGATTTCCATTACATTTCTGTGCAACACTCCATTCCGTGCTAGAGCAAGGCATGTAAAAGTTAATTTTACTTGTCAACAATTACATTTGGACATCTTTCTAAAATGAGAAATGCATCCATTTGCATTTCCTTTGTTACCTGTTATTTGAGAAACAAAGCATTAAGCAGGATTAAATAATGTCACTTTTGCCAAAAGTAACATCACGATTACAGCCACAGGGTTTCTCCACAGGATTTTCTGTGAGAATGATGTTAAATATTTCAAAAGTATCTCCAATAGGTAGATGTTTCGCTTCAAGTTCTCTGTTTGAGTACCAGGTCAGGAATAACATCTGAAAGAATCCTGTGCTTTAGGAGAGTGTTTTTTAATGTATGACAACCTAATGCTGCAAAAGACTTAATTCTCTCCCAAAAAGTATCTTGAAGAACATTTGCCCTTTGCGATCCCCAGACCTGAACATCACATCAGTTGAGGAGCTTTTAGGAATAGTGGAGAAGGAGGAGGAGGGAGAGGAGCTGATCCACAAGGTTAATGTCAACAGGATCCTCAAGGCTGCAAGCATCTGCAATGTTCTTGAAAGTGCCAGACCTTTTATTTACAACCACTGCAGGGAGTCTGGACAGAGACAACAGAAATACCAACATTTCTACTTCAGAAACACCAGAAGGCAGCTGGTCTACAGCAAAAAGCCAAACTTTTTGAGGAGCCTGTTCCATCAGTCATCTGGGAACAAAAGGGAGGGGGTGTAAGCAGGCATAGTTCAGGTATTATGGAGTACTACCATGGCAGTGGAACTTTACTGTCCCATAGATTACTTAATTACTCAGAAATCTGGATCCATCTGTTCCTTTTGGAGTGGAAAAAGGCTTGGTGTGACCCCCCTACAGCCCTTCATTGCAATGCACATCTGTTCTTCCTCTGCTCAGCCCCCCCCATTGCCCCAGCACAGCAACGTGCCCCTGCAACACCAGCAATAATATAGATAGATACAAAGAAAAGCACTTCCCAGCTGGCAGCTCTAGCCTTCCCGTTAAGTCCACATGAAAAATCTAGGAAAAGTACAGGAAGCACAAGTGTTGGAAATAGCTTTTGGATTTTAACAGTGCTGCAAAAAATACATACATTAAAACATCCTTCTCCCATACACTTCTTCTGGCTACTGCAGAGTCCTGCTAAACTTGAATGAGGCTGCAAAGTGCAGGCAGCTGCGGAGCACTGACAAGTCCTGTGCTGCTCCCAGGCTGCTGCATCAGCTCTCCAAGTGCTCTCCAGCAAGCAGGTCTGTCTGCTTCTTGAGGACACCTCCCAGAGCATCCACCAGACTGACAGCTTGCCTCTACTCTGCCCAACAACTCCATGACTTCCCATTCCTACCTCCCATCACAACATCTGCAGACATCCCACCCTGCTACTAGCCACTTCCAAAAACCTGGAGACATCTGAAGAGGGAAGGAAAACAAATATTTGGAGAGGACAGGGATCATTGGTACAGGAAACATAAGAAGGAAAATACCCACCCAGAAGCATCAGCTTAGCTGGTCATAACCTATCACAGCCAAGGCATCCATAGCTCTGCTGACTCTGATTCTTCATGGGTTTAAGCTCTAAATAACTCCTGGTTCCTCAATAAAGCTGCAGAACTCATATTCCATGTACAATCCTGTGTCAAACATCATCTGGCTTTGCATTGTTGACAGACAGATTTGTCCGAGCAGAACCAGATGCCTAAGGCTTCTCTCACAGCCTGCAAACTAAGCTGTGCACTAGGAGTTCAAGGTGGCTCTGGTCAAGTTATCACCCTCACCCGAGGAAGACAATTCCACAAGTAGAATTATCAGAAAGATTATTTAATGGCAGGAAAAAAATAGCAGTGAAACACAGAAATAATGGCCAAGTATTACTAAAATTGCAACAGAACTCTTACCCAGCCCATGAGCAAAGTACATTTTTGGTCTTGTCTTATATTTCAGGAGCCCATCTACTGTAGTTCTCAGACTCTGCTAGAATGGCCAACAAAAGCTGGAGACAAGAGCTTATGAAAAGCTTTTCTCCACTGACATCCTCAACACCTACAATCCCATCATCTGTCTCAAGCACAGAAGGGGAAGCACCAGGAGCTAACACCAACCTGGGAAAAGGAAAAACCAAACCCACCCAGTCTAAACAGCCTCACTATTGACACACAGACACGTCTCCACCCACTGAGAAAGGTCTGTTTGCTTTTGGTGAATCAGCAGAAGAACAGAGCTGTGGTGGGGTGAGGCAGGATTCAAACTGCCTGCTTATCCTACCCGAGCCAGCAGCCCCAAGGAGACCACTGCTGCTACTACTACATGTCTCATCTTGACCTTCACTAAAAACTACTAAGAAATCAATTCCTCTAACATTTATTTTCACACACGCTTCCAGGGGCAGGGGAAAAAAAAAAAAAAGACAACCAGACAATGCCTTCCAGGAACTAACATCCTGACCAAGGTTTGCAAGGTCTACAGATACTACCAGTTCTCTCCTCCCAGAGAATAACTGACTCTGGTGTAGTCATAATGAGCACACAACCACAAGTGTTTACTACCACCTTCCTCCTTACATTTAGTTTGGCCTGGAGGAAAAGGATGGAGTGAGGTTAGTTCCATCAGATACACAACAGATATTTAGAATCTGTTTTCCAGGGCACAGCTGCCAAGTTCATGAATGTATTTAGCATTAAAATCTCACAGCAATGCCAAACTGGCCCTTTGCATAGGAAGTTACAGATCAGGTTCTTGCAAGATAAGCCTTGGAGGAAATTAATTTAGGAAAGCCTAGAGGAACTAAGGGAACTTACTCAAAACCACTCCATCTGCTTCCTGCTCAAAAAATGCCCCTTCTCAAGCCACTGGTATATGAACCACTTATCACCTCAAAAGTCACAGCAAGTTTTGCTTCAGTTTTCAACAGGACTGGTACAGCTGGGGAGGGGGACCAAAAAACAAGCCCCCCAATACAGACTGGCAAACTGAGCACAGCACTTGAATAAAGTACAAATGAATTGCAGCTGAAAAAGCAAAAGTTTCTTGCCTGCACTTATCCCACTGCCTCTCCCAGCCCCATCAACTCTATTCTGGATTCTAAAGCACCTCTGTAAGAAAAGTTAACACAAAAGTGGGGATTTGCTTTGAAATAAAACCTTGGATATTTGTTCACTAAGCATTATCCATGTGAAATACAGATTTGTTATTTGTAAGACCATTTTCTTTTTCATTATTCAGGTTTTAACACACCTATAGCACCAAAATCCAGTCTAACACTAGTACAGGCAACTTCCAGTTTGGTATCAAGAGCATTTCTTTTAATCAAACTCATGCTTTCATGTTCCCATCTACTGCTAAAATCTACCACAAAAAAAAAAGGTAGAGACATGTTTGCTTGGGTTTTTGGTTTTTTTTTGAAAGATCATTGGAAACAAGTTCACTGAACAGCTGTCCCAGATACTTGTCCTGCTACAGAGTATCAGCCAACACACTTGTTAACAGTTACAGCCTACTAACCTGATCATAGAAAGGCAAAGGTTGGAAGAAACCTTAAAGACGATCAGGTCCCAACCTCCCTGCTATGAGCAGTCACCTCCTACTAGACCAGGCTGCACAAGCCTCATCCAACTTGGGGGCAGAAGAAACCTGCAAGAAATAAACCTACTTTGTATGAGACAAAAGCATTAAGTTCCCCAGATATTTGAGAATATTTCTTGAAATCTAAGACAGGAATGGACATAAACCAGAGACACCGTCACCTGAAAGGCTCATTCATTAATTCCATCCCTAACATTTGAACCAGTTAGAAAGAGAGGCTGCAGGTTCACATTAAAATTTTTGTGTTTCCCCTAACTCATACAAATGGTTTTGCACGTTTCTGCTCAGCCACATAGCATGGAACATAGCAGGAAAAAAGGAATGATCCAAAATATACAACTGATCTACAAATACAGGCTCAACCCACCATTTCAGGCTATCAACACAGCATCCACACACTCCTTGTGCTTTAATCAGTTGTGATAAGCAAGGAACAGATGTCCCAACATGAGGGCTGCTGTGAGGCAGTGCTGGGGGGTACATGTAGGGGATACTGAGTTCATCTTCATAATATTCAAAGGTTCCACAAGCCTGCCAGATAAAGACATCAAATAATGCCAAGAATATAAACTCATCCTCCAGCATTGGTCCTCCTGCTCTTGCTGTTTATAGACTCCAGCAGAAGTGATGAAGCTATAAAAACTCTTATTCCCACCTGCTCAGCCTTCAGTGTACTGCCTATCTTCAAAAGAGGAAAAAAAACACACCCCAAGGAAGTGCACATTGCCAAACGGGCTCTCACGGACATGTGTGACATTCATCTAACCAACTCTTGCCCCACAGCATGCAATTGTGCCCCAACTCAAGCCATAGGAAGAAAGCAAGTCAGGCACAGTTCCAGCTCAACTAGAAAACCCACTTTTATCTGCCATTCATTATTCTTCATTGAAAAACATGGACATTCAATGTACTTCTGAGTGAGGATTGCTTGCTGAGATGCCTTGGGTTACAATGTGGTGGGACTTTACAATCAAGTTACTCACCTTCCTAATATTTGACCTGATAGACAATTGTCAAGTCCCACCACACTGTAACCCAAGGCATTGCTGTCCCCAGTGAGCTAATCCTAACTCAGAAGAATCTTGAAGAATTCTTTTGGTTGCCTGTACTGGAAAAAATGTGGAGTTTCTGAGAGTCAAGAGGAACAGACAACTGCATCCTTTCAGCATTCAGAAGCTTAACAGCCATCTAAGGCAGTATTACAGCCTAGAGAAAGACAATTCTGATAACAATTCCCTTAGATGTGGCTAAATACCTGTAAAAATAGGAAAGGAGGTAAAAGTGAAGGCTCTAAGTAAAAGCTTGCACTTGGTCCAACACCCATTCAGTTCCCCAAGTCAAGATACAGTGAGTGGTTTCTAAATGGGTGCAGTTATTCACTGTAAGCTCATTTCTGCAATGACAGCCTGGCAATACAGTAACCACCAAGAATAACAGCTCTGACCACTGCACCCACCAGTTCCTGAGTCAGAAGCATTCACCATCTCACTCTTAGCTTGAAGCTGCCAGTGAACTTTTGCACAGCTACATTCACAAGAAAATGGGATTATCGATTCAGTCACTGAATTAATAAGCGTTGACTTAGTTATTCATCATCCTATTAATAATTGACTTCAGTGGGTCTCAAAATACTGCACCATACAGAGACTCTCTCATGCTACACTTTTGACTGACTTGACTGCCCACTCAGAGCTCTAGGACATGTTTCAATGCTAAAGAGGTTGTATTAGACATTTTCATATACAGTTAAACTCTCCCTGGAAAACTCAGAGGCATTAAATGAAATGAACAGACTGGCCATCATATCAACATCCTTCATAAACACTTCCTGATAATGAAATCACATCCTAACCATAATAATTCATAACCATTCTATATTACTACTCAGAAATTCATCAGTCATTGCTAACCTTAAACAAACACAAACCAATGTCACTTTCTGAACAAACCCCATCCAGTTCCTCCTTAATTATTTCTCAATCAGTCTTCCCAGTAAACAGGAGGAGAGTCAAAACCCTGCTGGGACTCCAAATATGCAATGCAATTTTTGAAGTTATTCTCAAAGCATATTAAAAGTTCACATCTTTGATGAAAGTTTAAGACTAGCACAGAGAAAAAAGATTCTCTTTTTGCCTCTTATACATTACCTAAAAAGCCTCAGAAGTTCACATTGACACAAACTTGAATCAATTATGATTTTCAACACCTCTTAACATACCTCTAAGAACTTTTGCTATCCAAGACTTTCAGGTTTTTACTTTCATGCTGGTAGACAAAAGGGTGGAGATCAAAACGGTAAAAACACTGAAGAGATGAACAGAAAGATAGCAGCAGAGAACAAGTAACACAGCAGGGGCAGAAGGCAAGTGGTGAAGAACCTCATTAGTCAGGCATGAGTTTTTAATTAAAATGTGGAAAGAACAGAACCACCAAATTCCAAAACTAAGTTATTTTTGAACTGGGACTACATGGCCCCAGAACACAGTCAGCCCAGGACAACTGAAGATCCAGTTCAGTGGCATTAAGATAGGAAAGCAGAAGCAGAGCTGTACATGGGAATTTGTTTTGGCTGAGGTCATGAGGCCATAGACAGGTAATATCAGGGCAACACCAATGCCTTCCTCACCCTCCTGGGCAAAGGGCAGAGAATTCACCCTGAGCACATTTTAAAACCACCCGAGATGGGGAGAAAGGCTGGTACATTCAAGAGCAGGGCTATCACCTTGGGCATCTCAGTACGTCAGACTAATAGGCAAGCAACAGGTCAGGAGGTTGAAATCCAAACGGGGTTATAATCACAAGTGCTGCAGTAATAAAAGCAAAACTGCTTCCCTCTGCCTGCAGGTTAATTGCCTCTTGAGGCCACACCTGGCATAGCCCATCTGGGCACATCTATGGTACAACAGAGAAGTCAAAGCAGAAAGAGTCCAGGAGAAGGTCCACCAGATTGCCAAGGGTCTGTTTATAGCATTGAATATAAGACATTACAGGGAAATACATAGAGATACACTAGAAGCTGCACAGCTTGGAGAAGAGACTAAGTGATCCAATGAGTCTCCTACCATCTGAAGAGGTTTGCAAACAAAACTACCCCATCATTTTCAACAGCTGTTTAGGGTTACTGCTGATTAACAGAGGGGAACCTTGTAAAATCTGACTTTCTTCCAACTTGAACACTGATAAAGCCACAATAAGTATCATTTAAATAACCTTCACATCCTTCAAGATGATAAAATTCTCCATTCTAAGAGCTCCTAATGTAAAAAAACCCAACAAGTTTGCACTCAATACCACCTACACACAGCAAGCAAAATCAGCACCATCTATAAACACTCCTTTTTACATAACAGATGTGGTTAATAATTTTTTGACCTATGAGAAAAATTAGCCCCACCTGATGCTTGGCTGCCATTTCAGCTAAGAAATTGCCTGTGGTAAATTTTAAAACCACACTTCTTATCACCACCCCACTGATACTGGCATTTATCCCAGCACCTACTCAACTTTTAATAACCTGCCTGTTCATTTTACATCAGTATTCATCCCCTCCCAACATCCCAACAGCCACAGTGCTACCCAACTGTCCCAACATCAGATGCTGTGCTCAACAGCCACAGCTTCCATGCTCTGCTGGGCAGAAAAAGAAGAAAAACTAAACCCAACTTCATAAGCCCATCTTGAAGAGGGAATACCTAGATTCCTAACTTAAATCACTTCAGAAATGCATGTACAGCTGCAATAAGCCATCAGCACTATCTCTTGCTAATTCAGTCCCAGGGGTTCACTCCTGCAGCTCTTAAACCCTAGACTTGGGTTGGAATTACTTTGTTAGAAACTTGCAAGAAATCCCCCCACACAGACACCTGGTAAAGAACTTCATTTTACAAAGTAATTCTACAACAGGCAACACTGCCACTACTTCCAACAATAGGGAGGGCTCCTCGTTAGGTCTTGTTAATTAAGTCTGTGTGTGAATTCCTTGACTCTGCACAAAATTAATGTTCAGTATAAGGCAAGTTCATGGAGGAACTGGATTTAAGTCTTCTACTAGTAACTATTCCTGCAGCAGAAGCATTCCTTTGCACTCCTGTTTATGTCTGGATGGTGTATACTTTAAGGCCCAGCACAGACTCGTTCCCTTTGGAAAAAACAAGACACAACTTCAGGTTATTTAGCTGAATTTTGTCATGAGAAAAAATTTTAATAAAGACTTACTGAAAACATTCTCTAGCAACATTTGTTTAGACCTCTGTCTCTAGGAAAACCCAGCTAATTGTGCCTAGACAATTGTGTTGAAGAAGTGACTGCAGGATTTCTAACACTAACTTATTTGTTAACTTCAAACCCCAAAATAAAACTGACTTGGTAAACATGAAGAGGAAATTTATGATTTTAGATCAGATACTGAGTGTCTTAGAACAAGAATACTAAACAACAAGTGTTTACCTGTTTCTAAGTGGAGGGCTTTGTACTTCTCAAGAGCATAGATGATATTTCCCACGACACATTCACGAAGCATCCATCAAACGCAGGAAGAAAAAAGGAAAAGAGGGAAAATTCTTCTTCCCACAGCCCCTCCACACACATAGGCTCACCTGGACCAAGTTCTTTAGCCAGAATTACTAGATATATGCTCCTTATAGAAGAGCAACAGCAGCAGAGGATTCACCCAGCTGGTAAACAAGAATGAAAATGTGACCACCATGTCAGGAAGCCACAGAGCAGCTGCCTCTGTGGGATGAGACACAGCTTCAGCCATGGCAAGCCCCGGCAGCACAAAACCCAAAACTTTCCAGCCCTGTGGACAGTATCTGTGTATTCAACTCCTTGTCCTTTCACTAGGAACTACCACTCCCAAGGTAAGTAACAAGAAGGCACCAGCTTTGACTCAAACCTGAACCCAGAACTGACTGCTCAGTAGGCAAACATCAGAGATCAGAAACATCAGAGAACAGCCCCACAGTACCTGCCCCAAGAGCCCTCTGCCTTCTCACATTCCACATGGTCTTAACAATCAGCTTCTCTTTACTAAAAGTTAGATATAATTCTCTTTTACCCTACACACAGGCTTTACCTTTTAATTTTTGTAACACCATACCCAGGACACTACCACACACAATCCAACTGGCAGATAGAAATCTGTGGACCATCTCCTTCATTTACCAAACCACTTGCACACTTGAAAAACCTCTTATTTGCACCCTACCAATATCTAAAGGCTTATTCTGATCTAAGTGCACTCATAACCATCAAGCCATCAGGTGTCAGCTGTGAAGATTGCAAATGTTTTCCCCTGAATTAAAGATTTTTATGAAGTTTCTACTGAAGTATAAACATGGATAAGCAGCACTGAAAATACCCATGCCATAGTTTAAGTCTGTTAGATACTGCTTTTGAAGTCTAGGAAAAGGCTGGAAAAGAAAACAAGGCTGGAAAGGCAAAAACATTGTTTCCCCCAAGCAAGAATCCTGATGGTAAATAGCACTTTCTTTCTCCACAAAGATTTCTTCCCTTCTCCCTAAGCATTCATAGCACCCCAAGCACTAGCCCAACACTCCCAAAAAATTAGAGGATGTACAGTGCCAGATAATTACAACACACCACATCAAGTAACTTGAAAGGCTAATTCAAGCAAAAGCCTAAAACCCTCCAGGCAGAAATAACAGGTATTACTCACCACACACTCCGTACCGAGGAAGGGAAAAGGCCAACACAGCAGCAAAGAAGGTGAAGATGTTCTTGCAGCCTCTTTACACTCAGCCACCCTCCAGCCTCATCTGAGAGCCAGGACCCCTTCCAGGGTTGCTTCTCCTCTCCTGGTGCCCAAACAGCTGTTCCACATGTACCTAATGAGCATCAAGACCCTCTGCCCCCACAGGAGCCCTCTGGGCCAGGTGGGACTCGTTGCTCCAAACCCACTAAGGCCAAACTGCCACTCCCTGCCCAGCTGGTTTTGCTCTGAGCACAGCTGCTAGAAGGACAGAAAAATCCCTTGATATTTGTATTTCTTTTTTAGAACTAATTCCCTCAACATATTAGCAAAGTTCTAAACTGGTTTCATCTGTCCTCACAGATTGCAGATTTTTGCCATAAAACACTGAAACGTAAGAAGAAAAGGTTGACTAGACATGGAGAAAACCCCCAGACACATACAAAAGTGCCAAGACATACAAATTCACTGTGACAACAGTTAGACTTTGAAATCATCTCCTCAGGGAAGTGGTGGATTCCCCAACAGTAGACACTGTTAAGACTCAGCTTGACAAGGTGCTGGGCCATCATATCTAAACCATGTTCCTACCTTGAAAGGCTGGACCAGACCATCCTTGAAATCCCTTCCAACCTATCATTTTGTAATGTTATGAATTCTGGAAGGACTATAAACTCCCTCCCTTGTAGGTGCTGGAAAAGAGGGATAGCTTCCTCAGCTGATAAGCAGCTCTGTCCTTCAAACTTCAGGCACTTCTCTGAGGAGCACCCAAATGGCACACATCCTGCAGCAGCACCCACCCCAGCAGAACCCCTGCTGCATACAGCTCCAACCCCTGTGCTACCACAGCCAGGTGGACAGATTCAACCCCCCCAAAGGTACCTCCTAAAGCCCAACGATGCCAAGAGCGTATTTGGAGAGGTGATTCTTTTTCTTATTGCCATGCTGCAGTAGGAGACATGTCATCAGCTCAAGGAAAATCAACTGCTGATACAAACCCTGAAATAACAGTTGTATATTATGTAGTGTAAATCTACATCTTGCTAAACCTAATGCTCATGCTCATTTGTTTCATTTAGTGGTATGAAGTAACCAGCTCTTTCTGCTGCTCCCTGGCAAGCCCCAGGAACTGTGAAGAAACCCTGTACCAAAGCACTCTGGTGTCAGCCTGTGTCCATGCTCCCATCACCATGGATGCTCAGTGACACCAGCCTAATTTAGGACAAACTTCCTTCTCTCCAGCTCACATCTGCAACACCAACTACACCACAATCCCAGAGGCAGTTTTAAACTCAGAACAAATAGCCAGTCGAACATTACAGGCCAAATATCCTTCCAGAGGTCCAAGCAGCATGCCATTTACTTCAGTAATGACTCAAAGGTCACCATTCAAAGGGCAGAGATTCTTAGAAACTAAATATTTACCTCCAGAAAACCCTAAGAGAATCCCCACAGCTGCCTCTGAAAAGCTCTTTTTGCATCCAGACAAGGAAGGATTCATAAAGCTAAATTATCTGCTAGCAGAGGAACTGCAGGAATTGCTTCCTTGGAGGCCTCTCTGCTGGCAGAGGCCATGGAGCCAGCATGAAATGAGTCACAGCAGCCTCTCCACATCTCTGAAGAGCCATCAGAGCTGTCCTCCAACCCTAATAGTAGCTTTTCCCACAGTACAGCCATACAAATCAGAGCATGCCATAACTGTAACCACAAAGCTGGTGAGGTTGTGTGCGGTCCAACAGCCCCAGCTTCATGAGGGATGCCTTTTGAAGCAGTGCTCTGCCAAAAAATGCTTTCCAAGAAACCAAGAGAAGGCCCAAAAAATTCCTGGTGGCCGTAAGACTCAAAAAATACAAGTAGTTTCCCACTTGCTTGATTGTGGAATCACCAAAGGGTAAAGAACCTTGCACATAAACTCCCTCCTGTACAAACAGAGATGGGGCAGAGGCTCTGGATCATCCAGTCAGCACATACTATAAAATGATGATGCCAGCAAGGAAGGTGTTTACCACAGCCAGGAGCTCTATAGAGCAGCTCAGAATCCCAGAAACACCAGAAGCTGTGCTAGGAAGGAGGTCTGATGTACAAAATGAGATGGTACTTCATTAGATGTGCACCCATTTGAAGATACAATAGAAGGCACATTCAAAAGGGCAGCAGCAAAGGTACCTCCAGCATCCCAGGGGCATGAAGGAGCTCCTAGCAAATAAATGCTGCTCAGTCAACTGAATAGATCACAAGAAGCCTTGAAGGGTCTCTTTTAGAGATCCAGAAGCAATGTTCATTGTCATAAGAAGACAAAAAAAACATGTGCAATAGTTCATTTTGTTCCATAGGATCCAGGGAGATTCCCTGTCTGTTGAGAGAGGGAGCTACTCCAAAGGGAGGAGGTCCTGCACTCCAAAGAAAGCACTGCACAGTAGATTATCACTACAAAAATTAATGCTAACACTCATAGAAACCACACTGCAGTCTAGAAGTAATAAAAACTCTTGCCCTACTACCAACATTTATAGCTGAATAACTCATGATGTTTCCTGTGCAGCTAATAAAAAGAAACAATCAGCTTTCAGTAGGAAAGCTTCACATCACCTTGTCACATGTTTTATTCAAGGTTATTATCCTAAATTCTACCTATTACCTCAAAGTTCTTCTACAAAGCAAATGTTGTGATAAACACCAGCTGAAGCTGACAAAAAAAGCAGATCATTTGCTTTGTCACTCAGGTCACAGGAAGGCTTCATGAAGGTGTAACCTTCTCATCTCCTCTCTTCAGGACACAAAGGTTAAGATCTGATCTTAAACCTTGGTGCTTCATGGCTCAATCCCAATTACTGTGTAGGGGGAGAGATAATTAATAGCTGATCAGAGCTCTGAGAAGAAAAGAAGCAAGTGTCTAGTCAGACACTGATTCTTTTTCTTGTATTAGATGCGTTACCTGCAAAAGCCACTTCATAATCAAGCCTGCAAATAGCAATTACTGCTGTTAAAAGTTAAGGCATTTTATATTGAGTCAACCGTAGGGTTGTGCTCCTTCAGGATTTTTTTTTTAAGTGCAAGTAATAACCCCACAATACATTGGTAATCTTATTCTCACATCAAGGTTGAGTGGAAAAAAACCTATCGCTAGATAAAAGCATTAGAACAGGAAAAAAGAAATATTTATAAACCTAAGTGCACTATTAAGCAAGGAGGAAAAGGTTATATTGCAGCAAGAGCACTAGCAATACCAAGTGGTAGGTAGGAACAGCATCTTTGCACCAAGGTTCCCTGAATATAAATCAGGAGTGTAAAAGAAGTCAGCAAGCACTTTGATGTGCCATCAAGTTCCTGAACTTACCACAGTAATAATGATAGATGGCAAAGAGGAATCTGAAGAGATGATAACAGTTCAACTGCATCCTATTTTTCATCTGCTTTTTCCCCCCCCATCATTTTTTGTTGTTCTGCCTGGAACTCTCCTTCTCCTCTAGCTTGGAAAACCGGCTTCCCAGTGAGTCAGATTTATTACACAGATCAGCAAGTTACCAAGTTGTCTTTCAATATTGTTCAACTTGAGCTTCATTAATGGGTTTCAAAAGGATGCAGTTATTATACTTCTGATGTCCTTTCAACACGTGTAATATTTTTTTCAGTTCTGCAATGAATTATGTTGATATTTTTCAGGGTGAGAGCTGGAAGGATTTTACATTCAGGTAGCATGCAATAAATCAGAATTTCTCCACCAACAACTCACAGAGATTTCCTGTGCTTATCTCATGTTTAGGTACCAGCTCTTCATACACCTCAACCAGCCTGCATAGAAGTGGAGGGACTCAGCAAAACATTGCAGGAGAAGACAAGAAACAGTAACAACAAAAATACAGCTTTGCTTCTATTTTGACTAGTTCTGCTTCTTCAGACAACGGACAAGCTAGAGGTAGAGCTGTTCATCGGTGCAGCCATCAGGCAGGAGAGCTTGCAGAGACTGCCAAGAAGGATGGGGAAGACTCATCACTCAGTGATTAGCATGACTGACAATATTAAGGTGCAAGCTCCATCCCAGCACATAGATAAAGCCAGAGATGGAGAGCTGAAGCTGTAGACACAACTCGTAAAATGCAAATTGGAATAACTTATTTAATCTAAAGTTTTATTTATCTTATTTCCAGTGCTGGCAAAGCAAGCTTGTCACAAGCAGGTAGGTTTAACTGTCTTCAAATGAAGTGTTTTGGAGCTTTCATCAAGGCAAATTGCAGCCAAAATACCTCAGAACTGTTTAAACCCTCCTCATGCTCACAAATGGAAATAAAGTGAAATACTTTTGAGAAGTAAATAATCCGAACCTAAAAACAAGATTTATGGGATACTAGTTAGTACTATCAAAACTGAAAGCATTCTGACCTTAGAAAGTAGACCAATAAAAGATTGAAAGTCTTATTTATTAGTTTTGCTTTGTTTTCATTAGAAAAGCTTGAAGGATGCAGAGTGACAGAGCTGTGGCGCAACAAAACAAATGAGCAGACAACAATCAGAGCTTTTTGTGTGTGTGTGTTCAGTGGAAAGGAGACAAGGACTTATTTTACTTCTCAGCCAAGATAACTCAGTAATGACAGACATAAGGAACAAGACCCATCCCTAGTGAGGGGTGGGTTTCCACCATCAGCTTGCTTGGACACACATCTAGCAGGGTCCCCATGTACCCCAGGGTGTATCACAGCATGACAACAGCAATTCATCTTTCTTTGTGTGGCTGCAAACCTTCTATTTCCACATTCCCAAGAAAACTTGAAAGTTTTCATGAGTCAGAACCCTTCTTCAAGCATCAGCAGCTGTAACGTGAAAAATCCCATCCTGAAGGAGGCAAACAGAGCTTTGTGGTGCCACCAAACCCCTCTGCTGACTATTTTGGGCACACAGTGAACCTGAGGATACACCTATGATTTGTTTGTTACACAGCAACGCAGAAATCCAACACCAATTATGTCAATACTGCCCTAACTGTGCTTTGCCATCGTCATTCCAAGAACAAACAGCCCTCTGTGGTGCACTCTGTTATATAAAATGTCAGGCTAATCATAGCAATTTGTGTTCGAGTGTTGCCCAACCTCCTCAATGAAAGTAAAGATGGGGATAGGAGTGTTTAAGATGAGTCAATTACACACCTACCTCTCTTTGAAGGGCAAACTAAGGAATTAATTACATCTGACTGACCACAATCACCAACAATTCCTTGGGAGAAAAGGACTGCTTGTAATAAATCCTGAAAGCAACCCTGTTCTATGCTTAGGTGCTCTAGTGTATTCCTTTCCTCTTCATTGACACTTGAGTAAATCAGGGAACACCCAGGTGTTAACCTTGAGGAGTGAGACTGCATCAAGCTGGAGTCTTTTTCAGCCCAAGACAAAAAAAAAATAGCAAATCTCTTGTCTGAGCCACCAAAAGCAGTTTTTGCTTCCATGCTAGCCTGAGAAATAGGTTATGAAAACAGCATCTCCACCAAACTCACTGCCCTAGATCCAAACACCCCCAGTGCTGTACTCAAACTGGAGCTGTGTGTCACCAGCCTGCCTGGGACAGGAGAGAGAAGGATGTTCTGCAACAGAGAGAATGCATGTATCATTGACTACAAGCAGGAAAAAAGAAGGTTGCTATAATTACAAGCAGACATTCAGCACAAGAAAAGGAGCTGCTATGTATAGAGAGACTGAATGGCTTACAGGATCAGTCAACAGAAACAACCCACCTTTGGAGAAAGATAAAAAACAACATCTGCTCAAAATGCTATTTACAAAACAATTCATTTCCCAAGCATGGTGTTAATGCTTCTCTCCAAATCCCTCCTTACAGCATCCTTGCCAGCTCAGAAGGCTCTATCTGCATAGTCTCACATCCTGCCCCACTCCATAGCTAAATAATGAAGGGGAGTACTTTGTAAAGCTGTTTAAAACTACCCTCTTGAGCATTAAATGCCAAAAGGAAATATGGAAAGGGTCACTCCCCCACACACGAGTGACTAGATGATGCAAAATCGTCATTTGTTTTTAATGAGCGCGTGTGCAAATCTGAGTCATGTTCTTTACCTTTGGACAAAATAATTCTTAAGATTAATTTTATCCTTCTGTTCAACTTGGTGGTCAGAGAAATCCATGGCTTTTTTGGCTTCAAGCCAAAGCTCTGGTTTGGACCATCAGCTTCTTGTTACTTAGCAATCAGACTTCCATCACCCTGTCAAGCAACCAGGAGTGGAATTTTCAACACCTGTGATGGCTTCTCCTTTCAACAGCACTTTTACCAGGTATGACAAAAAATCCCACACCAAAAGAAATCCCCAAAACCCCCTGAAACAGGTTTACAGTGAGACTCTGACTGGGAAGGCTTCCAAAGCTCTTTCAGAGCCTTACCTCACCTATCCAGCCAGGAAATTCTGTGAATAATATGACATTGTAACACTCTTCTGAAGAGCACAAGAAATTCCAGCAACAATCCTTTAAAATCATGGGGAAAAAAAAAGCTTTTCAGGAAAAAAAAAATGCTGCCTCCGAGCAGCAAAGATACCTCAGATTAACCAACATGGTGCTTTGCAGCAGGCAGACTGCAAATGAGCCAATATGTTCAATCTCATATGATTCTGTAGCCAAAATGGAGTCAGGATATCCACCTGACACTTCCTCCCACTGCCTTCACTTACCTGAAAAGTCTCAAGCAACGTGGCCTTTGCTTCCCCTGTCCTCCTGCATGGCACTGACCACAGCCTGAGTGAAAGCCAAAGAGCACTGGGTTGTAAGCTTTCCAGGCAGCTCATAAAGTACTGAAGTAGTTTCTCTGGAACTTGTAACAGGAAGGGAACACTGTTTAATATACTTCTGCAATTCAGAGGGGAGTATTTGGAACTCGTTTCATTCCTGGCAACACAGATTGCTCGTCATACAACTCTTATTTCTTTAGACAGAGGCTAGAGTGGGTCCTCTTGAATCCCCTACACCCAAGCGAAGAACCCGACTCTCCTCTTAAACACAACATCCCCAAACTCACAGGGAGCCACATAGGACCATAATAGTGTAATTATCAAACCCACTAAATATTGAGACAATGGCATTTCTGTTATCACTGCCTGAGAAATAGATCCCTTGATAATGGGAGGAGCCTTGCAGCAAGGAGCAGCCTCCCCAGGGAGCCCTTGGTGCAGCAGACAGTGCTCTGCATCACACAGGCTCCATCATCCAACATCCAACTCCTCCTTTCCCCCTCTGCAGGAAGCCGAGAGGATTTCCCAAGTCACACGATAAATTACAGCATTTTCATTCCAAAAAAGGAATCACATTCCCTCCTCACCCCTCCCCGGGAAATCTCTGCACTTTTTTTTTTTAGTGCCTTGTTATTTCAGGGAGGAATTACTGCCAGCTTTCCCTCCCTAGTTAGCCCCGCACAACAATCTCTGCCACGTTTCGGACAGGCTCCTAATTAATTTAAATGACTTTTAAAAGGCTATTGCTGCTTTGCCTATTGACTGTGTCTGAGCTTTGTCTAGAACCAGAAAAGATGAACGGGATGTGGTGCATCCCACTGCTTTCAGTGGTGAGCATTCCATACATAAAGCCAATAGAGTAATCCTATAGGAAAAGTTTGACACAAAAACTGCCACCCAGACCCCAGCTATTGCTTTCTCACACCCAACTTGAGTCACTCTGTCACTACTGTGCTATCTTGGACAGCTCATTATCTCCTACAATCTTCATTTGTCAGAGTGGTATTTAAAATTGGCACTGTTGGAGTTACTTTAACTGGCAGAATACCCACTGTCACTGAAGTCCAAACATCTCAGAAAAATGACATGGGTAAATTAAGAAGCTGTATTTTTAACAAACGGTTGAAGTGGAGAGAGTAACTCAATTTTCTTTTACAATAATCTGTCCCAACTCACGTCTTTAATTTCAAGACCTACCTTAGAGCCCACTATTCTGATGACATTTCACAGCCTGCCTTCTGGCTGAGGGGAATCCACTGGCTATCGATCCCACAGCTTTCAGCTGGAAATCACACAGAGCACAGCAGCAGGCAAACGAGGGCTTCAGACAATCACCACCTTGCCTTAAAGAGGGAGTCTACAGTGCTGTCAAGTGCCATGTAGGCACAGGGATGAGGGGTTGCATATAGAAGAGCAGCCAGTGAGGAATAAACAGTTGTGGTTCAGCTGAGAGTGAGCAAACCCATATGCCAAGGGAATACCTCCTGCTCCTGGGAAGCTGCACCTTTATAAACAAATCATTGACAAAGCCGCAGATTTACAAGGACCACATGTCAGGTTCTGACTGAATGGTACTTAAAGCTGCTCTTCCAGCCATTTCCAAAACATCCAAGTTTCAAAAGTAGAAACAAGTCAGCTTCATTAATACATGGAGAGAACTCATTTTTCCTTAGCAGCTCCAAGGTACGGTAAAAATTGGTGTGAGCTCATCCAAATGAGCTCACTGTGCAGCTTAGGAAAACCTGACATCCTTCCCTAAGAAAATAAAACAAGGAAAGCTTGGCCTAGCTTGGTGCTCCTCAAGGTTAAACAGTGATGCAGAATACAGAGTAGACACTTTTTCAGCAACTGGCCTAGGAAAGCAGAGGTTGAGCTGGAAAGTCCCCTCACAATGGGGAAGGACAGGAAGATGTTTGCCAGCCACCAACCCTGTGGTCACCTCCCTCAGGAACTGCAACCTGAGATGGCATGCACATTGAGCCAAGAAATCCAGCCACTTTGCATTCCTCCTTCTGGCCCATCTATGTTGACGAAGTAAAGCTAAAACCACTAGCAAAGGTGCCCTCACCCAACTCCACATGGATAGGAACAGATCCTGCTCCAAGGTGCAGTGCAAAGCCAAGGCTTACAACTTGTACCCACCACCCATTCTCACCCCATGTCTACAACCTCACACCACTTTGAGTCTTTGGGTAACAGAAGGAGCCACAAGCTACATACACATCTTGGGACCTGCACGATGTAAACAAGAGAAATTTGTTACCATAACATTATTCCAAAACCCTCTCAAAACAGAAATACATTTCACAAAGGTTTTCTTAAACCCTATCAAACTTTCTAGGCTGTGACCTCAGAGTGAACTGTTTTATTCCAAGCTGCAGGACAGAACACAGGACTGACAATCATCTAGAGTGTATTTTATGGTGATTGTCCCCTGGTAGACACTTCCTAAGTTATCAATCCAAGTGAAAATAGGGTTCTAAATTATTCTAATAAGCAGTTTCAGAGATTTGAGTTTCCTCACCACACAGCAGTCCCTTCCTCCTGGGGAAGCCAACAAAAGCAAACTGCTGAAACAAGCTTGATTGCCCCTTTATTTTTCCTCTCCTGCTTATGCAAGTTGTTCTAAATTTCCCAATTCCTTAAGAGCTGCCAAGAATGCAGAACAAGATAGCAGACATGCTTCAGATTGGACATGAGACATAAAGCAATATCCCATAGGCTTCCCCTACTGGAAAATAATTCCACATCACATTCAAGTGCTGCCCACTTTCATCTTCATTAAATTGACAGCTCATTTTGGTGACCTATTGAGGCTTTAATAACAGGGAGAGAAAAACCCTTTGCAAAAACTTTAATAGAAAAGGGATGAGGTGTTTTCTTTTCATCATTAAATACTCAAGGACAAAACCTTCCTGAAATCCAGATCCCTCTAGTTCAGCCTCAAAAAGCAAGTACTGCAATGTGACCACATCACAGGTGGTCTCTCACCCAGAGAGCACTTCAGAGATTAGAAATTATTTCTCCAGGGTCAGCAACATCTAGCAAAATTGTCAAGGACAATTCCTTAGCCCACACAAGGCTACCAGGGGCTACAGGAACAGAAAGCAGCAGTTGGGATCTCAGGAAGGGCCACTCCCTGCTGACACTACAATCAATAAGAAAATGAAATGATAAAGCCACCCAAACTCTTAAAACCAGTTCTACACTTCCACAAACCTACAAATAATTTAAATTACAGATTTGTGTCATCTGTATGCTATTTTCTAGAACAGAAAACAAGTGAGTCATAGCACAAATCTGAAATGAAATCATAGAAGGTAGGTTTCACCCTCATGGGCTAATCACCCAGAAAGTTTTATCTTGAAGGTTTGTGTAAAAACAGCTTCAGAAAATGAACAACAACCTATTTTAATTTGTTGGGTTTTTTGTTGTGCTTTTTTTTTCTTCAGGCTTGACTCTGGTAAGGAGAGCTCAACCCATCCTGTATGAACACAGATGAGAAACACTCTCTGAAATGTTTGTACTAGTGACTGGATCAGCTTTACCATGACTGTAACTTCCTTTCCCATCCCAGACCCTACATGGAAAGTCTTGATTATTCCCACAAGATGAGTTATAAATAAATAAAAAGTAGTATTATCAAGTAATGGCCAATAAAACCCAAGATATACTCCTCTATAGCTCTCCTCTTTCTCATAAAAGAGCCCATGCCAAGTAAAGCTTTTCATTTACTGAATGAACAGGCATATCAAAAACTATGAAAAGTTGTTCTTCCTTCAAATCAGCCTCCCTTCAAAACCTATTTCGCTCTTTTAAGAATAAACTCAATCAAGAGAATGTTTCAGCCACTTCCACACACTAAAAACTACTTGCTAGTCATTTCTCTCCACATTTTCATTTGTGCAAAGAAAAAAAAAATCCCAACACAATCCAACAACAACAAAAAAGACCCAAACAAACCTAAAAAGCACATTTTCATCTTAGTACTGGTATTCCATTGCTCTCTATTAGCTAAGGACAGATTCCCTCCTCTCATTCGAAGGAAAAACATGGAAATAATTTTGTTTCCTTCTGAACTTTTCCAAATAGCATGAAACTATAGCCTTCCCTGTGGCATAAGTTAGGAATAGACCCTGTTCTGCCCTGCATTTTGATCTGTTTAGGCAGCACTGGATTGGACAAATGGCAATGGCAGCTACAAAAATATGGTTATATTGTCACCACCCTCTGCCAGGGTGAGCTGGGACAGCAGGCATGTGGCATGGGAAGCAGCAGGAGATAAAGGTTTGGTGGAGAGACTCATCTTGGCAGGCAAACCAACTCTTTCTAGGGTTTCTGTGACACTAAAAATGTTCTTCTGGGTTGGCAGTTCAAGCTACATCTCATCTTGACTTCCAAAGAGACACCAGATGCATCTTTTCCTAGTCTGCAGGACACATGTCACTGCTTCTATGGATCTCCCAGCATGAGAGACGTTTGAGACCAGGGTAGGCAACAAGTCCAACCAAAGATCTAGTGAGAATAACTGGGTTTTGTCCCTTTAAACCACTGGACAGCCACCAGTTCTTTGGCTTCTCAATCACTCATCTGAAAATTACACGCAGCAGTTTGCAAGGTCAGACAAACAGAAGTCCAGTTAAGTAAAGCAGCCTGGCAGTTTCCATCCTGAGCAAAAATACAGACCTCACACCAAAATCTTCTCCCACATCTCACCATCCTTGCAGCCAGTCACCGTAAGTTTTGTGAACCCCAAGCTTCACCTGTTAAATAAATTCCTTCTGAGATGGGCAACAGCAGGACAATAAACTGCTGCTACTGACAGCAAGTGCCTGAGGCAGCTACAGGCACCCCCACCAGGCAAAGTGCTACCACACTGCTGAGCAACTGCTTCTCTGGAAGTTGATGCTGCAACAGTTTTAGCCATAGGGTGGGGGAAAAAAAAAAGAAGGAAACAAATAATCACCAAAGAAACATTGTATCTATGCTCAGCAAAAGGCAGGCTCAATACAATGTCCATTCAAACTTACTCCCAAGGCTTCTCACATCCCAGAACACTTTTCCTTGGCACAGAGCCCTCTTGTCTTGGAGGGATATGCTGTCTACTGCATCCTCATGAGGGAGCTACCCACACCAAAATCCTGCCTTGTTTGGAGGGCTGATGGACACAAGTAATCTTGGTCCTCACCTGGAGGAGAGCAAAAAACCTGCATGTTGCCCAGTACCTACTTTAAATTTGGCTGCAGTTTCCTTAGGTTCAGTCTTTGCTCTTTAGGCTTAGAAGATGTCACTAGGAGTCATTACTCCTGATCCTTCCAGAACTGCCAGGATTAGCTACCACAAGAACACCGCACACAGCTGAGCCCTCCATTTCCTACAGGGACCTCTTCCAGATCTGAACCAGCTCACGACACACAGATCCAACACAACCACCTGCCACATGCACCAAGAAGCACAGCAACAAGAGACTGTCATCTTGGCAGGAAGAAAGCCATGCACATGGGACATTCAAGGTGCAAAAGCAGAGGGTTTTATTTAAGTCCTTTGCCTACCACCACGTATCTGAAATGTGTTGATAGCTTTACTTCCTTGTGAAGCTGTTTCACAAAGGACTGCTTCCAAACCCCACCACACCTCAGCAGTGCAGAGCTAGTATTGTGGGCAGCTCACCCTCAACACCCAGAAAAGCAGAAGTCAAAGGAAGGGTTTTTCCCTTTCTTCATAAGGCAGTTTTCCTCTCAGGAAAATCCACTTTTGTATCTCCCTCCACGCTCTCCTGAGGTGAAGCCATTTAATAGGAAAAGAGCAGCAATTTTGGTATTAAGCAACAAAATTACTGCAGAGCAAGGGCCTTCATTAGCAGGTAGTGTAATGATTTATGGCTGCTGCGCTTCCCATCAGCTTATAACCCAGCAAACACCACAGGAGTGAGAAATACCACCTCATCACCCTCCAAGCCCTGGGCTCCCAGCAATGCACCAGATCTCCACAGCTCCCTCCCAACAGGGAAGCACTTCCAGCACCAGATTAAAACAAACACCAATACGATTGATGTTTTTTGCTCTACGAGCTGTTCAGCCACACTCCTCTCCAAAGCTGTAGCCACCCCCCTGACATGACATCCCTTCAGCAGCTCCTGCAGTTCCTCCACTGCAGAGGTCCTTGTTGACACTCTGTTCTTCCACAAGGTTTCTTCTCTCACGTATGTTTAAACAAGACTCTGAGAGTGGAGACAGATGCAACCTCAGGTGCTTCTGCACTGGTCTGTTTATTCAGTTCTGTCACATTCCTCCAACACTACGGATGCTCCAGCCCCACTGTCTACAAGGTTTATGCCAGGCATCTGTCTCCTTGCCCCTCACCATCACCCTGAGAGGCACAACACCATCACTTGCAGAGGGGAAATGGACAAGTAAACACTTACTCCTGTCTGCTTCTGCCTTATCCAAGTCCAGTAAGTGAATTTCTCTTTCAAAACTGTGTTTGTTCAGCCTTGAGAAGAGAAGGCTTCGGGGAGACCTTATCACCGTGTTCCAGTACTTCAAGGGTGGCTACCAAGAAGATGGAGACTCCCTGTTTACAAGGAGTCACACGGAAAAGACAAGGGGTAATGGGCACAAATTGCTCCTGTGGTGATTCCAATTGGACACAAGAGGTACATTTTTCCCCATGAGGACAGTCCAACATTAGAATAGTCTCCCAAGGGAAGTGGTGGGTTCGCCCCACATTGGACAGTTTTAAGTCTCAGCTTGGCAGGGTGCTGAGCCACCTCATATCAACTGTAGTAGTACCTAGAAAAGTTGGATCAGGTGGTCCTTGAGATCCCTTCCATCAAGGCATTCTGTGGTCCTACGAACTGTTCTGCATCCTCCTCCCAAGATCCCTCACCACAGCACAGCTAGGACAGAGCTTGCATCAAGGCTTGCTGGGTCCTCCATAACCCCACGACCACATGCTGATCCCACTGACATTTCCCAACTCTCTCAGCTTCAAAACTCTGAAGAAAGCTGCAAACAATTCATTCGAGCCAATATCTTCCAATCTTCCAATGTTACTTTATTTCCACCTCAACCTTGATAAACCAAGTATTTATTCAGGAGTTCAGACCTTCTTGCCCTCTCCATTGTTTGATGCTATCACCACCTCATTCTTTACCCTTCACCTATCTGGAGTGGCCTTCTTTGTTTGTTTTAAAGCAGTCTGGTCAATTGGTCCAGGCTCTTCCAGTATATTTTATATCCTTTGGAGAGACTTCATCCATAAGATCATTTAGCATTTCCAGTCTATTTCAAGAAAGCCCATTTAATTTATCACCTCTGCTAGAAACCAGCCATCCTGAGAAGGAACAAAGCAGAATTTGTTGCACTAAAAACACCACCACACAGACATACCTAATATAATCACTCTATTAATTACACCTACATTACACAAACACTTCCTATTTTCTCATACCATCTATTGACCCAGGAAGTTCATGCTGTCCAGTCCTATCACAGAGCAGGATCAATTCTTCATCAGCCATAACTGATGGATGTGAGTCTCACCTGTCCTAATGACCTCCAATAATGAAGATGGAACAGTTTTCCCAAGAAATCACTCAGCATTTCACGACTGTCAATAAAAAGATTCCCAGCACCATGCCAAACTCCTCTTCTCCCACTGTAAGCCAATTACCACTTCTACCCAGGAGAGATTTTCTGCTTTCCAGCTTCCTTTTCACTTCTGATTTCCTTTTTAGTATTAAGAGCTCCAGTTCCTGTAATTTCTCCTTGGAGATCATTTATTCTAGGATTTTTGGGTCTCTGCTCTGCCCTGCTGTTCTCACCTGCACCATGATGGAAAGGATAACGCATTTCTCCTGTGAGGAGATGAAGAGGCACAACCCAGATGCTGTCAGGAGGAAGAGTTAGGATGCTGGGTGCCCACCTGCTTGCAGCAAACTTGCATTTCATCACCAGCTTCACAGGGACACTTCACCATTTGACACCTGATTAAATGACCTGGGCACAACCTCCCCGGGGAGAAAGAAGAAACCCCCCCCAAACTCATCACTGCAACACCACAGCTAAAGCTGCCAAAGAAAACCAAACAGCATAACCCAAATGTTCCTAAAGGCAGAACTTTCTCATCATCAGCCCACAGGACAAAAACCAAAAATCCTTCTTCCCTGGGCAGCTGCAGAGGATATCTTGGAGAGTAGGATTTTAGGGTGCCCCTGAGTATGCCCCCCACTTCAGCTGTATCTGCAGCCAAGTATTCCAGTCAAACAGAAGAGACTTAGGATCTTTCTCATGGTTGTTTTTCATCTTCTTGCACTTCTACTGCCACACCGATCAGCTGGATCAAGCACCAACCTCAGTTACATTCATCACAGAAAGGTCGACTCACGTTCAGATCAGTAACTTCCTATTTTCTGCTCTAGAAGAGACAACTCCAGTGATAGTTATGAAAGCTGAAAAGGCTGTTCCACCCCTGCAGGGTGCTGGTGGCCTCACTGCTCAGGCTGGCTTTGACCAAGTCTGCAGAAGTCACAACCACACAAGCGACCAGCTACAAACACAGGACTGATGCAGCTGCTCCATCCCCCGGTGAACACCCAGTTTTGGTGGCTTGAGGGAGCTTTGCATGTAGTTGCTTCATGAAGGGAAAGGAGCGACAGGTGCACACCTGCTTTGCTTTTATATACACACACATATATATGTACATACAGGCAGCAACCAAGCAAAACGCTCCAAGAGCAACCCCACGGCTGCAAACTGCTCCCCCCGAGTTGAACAAGGAAGCAAAACCAGAGGGGGAAAGACCCGAAAAGCTGCCGGTATCTTCGGGAAACCTCCCCACAGCCCCAGGACACAACCTTGGCAGGGATTTCCCCGCC
>NW_009952981.1:174658-194006 GCF_000747805.2 Chaetura pelagica | reverse complement strand
AGAGGAGGGGGGAGGAAGGGGAGAGGGGAGATGGGGGGGTGAGATGGGGAGAAAGGGGAGGGGTCTGGGCCACCAGCAGGGACCTGGCAGCATCTGGGCTCAGGCAGCAGTTTGTGCTGGGTTGGCTCTTGACAGGTCGTTTACTTGCATGATTGTTGTTTTTTTTTTCATTAAAAAAGTGTTTTTCCCTTCATCCTGGGGTTGGTTGCAACAGTGCCAGCTGCTCCTTTCTGATTCCTGGGAAGGAAGAGTCTGGAAGGGAAACCACCTGGAAGTGGCCCCAGAATTGCTGATCAGAAAATGGAGCTTGAGGAAAAAAATATGGAGGCACCGGCAGTTCCCAAACTGGGATGGCTGGGACTGAAATGGAGTCCCTGGGCACACAGCAGCTGGGGTCCTGCTAGGGGGATTTGGGGGGGGTTATTTTGGGGTTTGGGTCGGTTTTTGATGAAGTTAAGGAGCCCGAGTCCCCGCTGCGTGGAGGAATGGGGATGCACCTTCTCCTGGGTGCTGAGGAGAGGAGGGTGCTCAGGAGAGAGAGTTACTGGTGGTGAGGGAACCGTGGTGAGGCTGAGGGGTCACCAGCACCACCAGGAACATGTTGGGCTGAGAGACCCAGCTGGTTTTCACCACCCTTGGGTGCCACCTCAACATACAGAGGGAAGGAAGCACAGGCAGGTGACTGGGGAGATGGGTGTGACTTGGGCACCCCCAACACCACAGCAGGACCCTCCTCCCAACTCCCAGCTGCCTTCTCCAAGCCCTGCTCCACGTTCCCTCGGATGCTGAAGCCCTGTTGGCAGCTTTTCCCCAAGCAACGTTCTTCTGGAGCCACATCCCTGAGCAATCCTCCAGCTCAGTCCTCACTCCTGGCTGGGTTTTCCCTGCAGGGATGGGCTTTCCCTTCCTTCTCTTCCACACTGCCTTCTCAGCTTTGCCCTTCCAGGAGGATTTACCTCCATTATCCCCCAGGCTTAACACGTTTAAACACTTCAATCATGATTTGCTTTTCCTTGCAAGATCAAAGAGACCTGAGGCAGCAGCTCCTCTGAGCTTCACTGCTCAGGTTGGATTGAACCTTTGCTCTCAGCCCCTGCTCCTTGTATTTCCCTCTCCTTCCACACTGAAAAGAGACAGCAGGAGGAGGGGGAAAAAGAGGAAAGAAGGCTTTAAAATAAGGAACTTGTGCAGCCCAGCCCCTTGGGAGCACCAGCAGGTCTTGGTGGAAGAGTCACCACAGCCAGGGCATCCCCCTCTGGGACCACCAGCCCCTTCCCAGGACCATTTGCTACATCCCCACACGGGCTTAAAAGCCTTCAAATGGCAAACCTGGGGTTAATGCAGCCTGGAGGAGCTGGAAAAGGGAGATTAGAAAGGCAGGAAAGCTGGAGGAAGGAAGAGAATGGGGTAGGTCCCCAGGGAGGGCAGAGGAGCAGCCCCAGCCGGGCTTTGGGGCAGAACCACCTCTTCATGCTACAAAATATCCAACCTGGGGCTTTTTTTTTTATTTGGCTGGGTGAGCAGAGAGGTGTTTAGGATGAGCCCATGGTGTCCTCCCCATGGGGTTTCCTACAGCAGATCGGTGCTGGCAGCTCCAGGAGAGGACAGGGACCAAGGATGGACACATCCAGCAGGCCCTGGGCTGCCAGACCTGCCCCAGCCTCTCTCTCCTATTGCCTTTTCCTCCAGCCCTTTGGATTACACACGTAGATATTTATTTCTATTTCAAGAGGAGCTGGAAGTGCTCACCTCAAGTCATGCTTTTTAGGCAGAGTTTAAACGTTTCCAGGGAGTGTTTGGCAGAGGTGGGGCAAGACAGGCTGTGAGCAGGGCAGCAGGGAGGCCAATCGTTCATTAGCAAACCCATGCTGAGCACGTGGGCACTCATTACAGTGCAGAAAAATGGGAATTAAACCCGAGCCCCAAGATCAATACCCCCTGCAATGAAATGAGGTAGCAGGGAACAGCTTCTCTAGAGGGCAGGGGGCAGAAAGGGGGAGGATATTGCCACCAAAATGAAATTCCATCTTTTTAGGTAGTACCTGATATCTTGTTAGAAGCATTTTTCACTCTTTGAAAACCTAAATAAAATCATGTTGTTGATGAGGCTTTCTCCTGGTGCTTCTAATTACAGCAGACTGAATATTGGAAAGCTGCTCCTGAGAAGAATGGATGGGAAAAAGCACACCAGCATTTGCAATTAATATTCTTGCTGTGGGAGAAAGCTCAAGTGGAAAGCTCAAAAGCCTCAAACCCTCATCAACCACCCCAGCACTGATGGTGGAGGCAGGGATGCTGTCCTCCTGCAAATCAAATACTGATTTAAGAGCAAGCCAGTGTGCAATGAGCCATGGGCAAGCTCAACACTTTGGCTCAGACCTCTGCAAGCCCCAGAGTGCTCAAATTTAATAAACCAGCCAGGAACAAAAAAAAAACAAACAAACAACAACCAACCCATACAGTCTCCTAAGTCCTGGGGCTCATCGTTTCCCTCGTGCTATTTGAATGTGGGGGTTACCCTGTTTTATTCCTGCAGGCTCCTGGGGCTCTGGTGCTTGCAAAATCTCACATTCAGAGGTCAACATCTGTGCAAAATCCTGGGGGAGGGGGAGTGTGAGGGAATTTGGGAGGATACTGGGTCCAAGTGCATCGTGTCTCCTTCGATTCAGAAGCAAGGTTGGTGCTTGTGGACTCAGGGAGATAACCTGGGGGGCAGAGTCTCCCTGCTGACAAATGAACAGCACCAGGCCATTATCTCTTCAGCTGAGCACCACCAGGGCTGCTCCTGGAGAGATAAGAGATGACTGGGACATGCCCTTGGGCTGGGCAGGCCCGTGGTCCTTGTCCCACGCAGGATCTGGATCATAAACCCTGAATCAGCCAGACATGCCAGCATTTGCTTGCTGCAGCCTGTTCTCCCATCCCCTTTTGGGGACCAGCATCTCCTCTGGAGGTGACCAGACCTCCATGTCCTGCTGCACCCCAGTCCCACAGCAACCCCCTCTAAGGATCTGGCATCACCTTCAGCCTCGCTAAAAAGCTCTGCCCTGGAAATTCCTGCAGCATTTCCCATGCAGGAGGGCAGTGGCAGGACTCAGCAGCCTCCCGTGTTCCTGAAGAGCAATCACTGTCTATTTATGCCTCCGGAAAATGTATTTTTTAATGGGGGTTCATTAAAGCCTGAAGGGAGCCAACATAAGAGGCATCTGGAAGCAACTAAAATTAAAACACCTAAATTTAGCCTCCTCAGCAGTGAATCCTCCCTCTGATCTAGATGCCGTGGTGCACATGACCCAGGCGTGTCTTTCTCATCTTCCCTTCCCACTGCCATCCCATTCCTGGGCTGCCAGGCACAGCCCCAGCAGCTGGTGCATCTACCCACTACCCCGGAAAAAAAACAGCAACCCTGCCCTGGGTTTGCTAGGGTCCCTCCCCTGGTGCAAAAATCAGCCTCCAAGTTTACATTTTGGGACTGTCGTAACCACCTGGGGTGGGGATTCCCAGGCATCCCTCTGTCCTGGGGGAGCAACACAGCAACAATCCCCAAATCCCAGTCGTTGAGGACACCAGGCTATGTTTATTTTCGAGGTGTCTCATTGCCTTCTCAGCTCCCTTGCCAGCCAGAATTTTAAAAAAAAGCCCCTTTTGGGTGAGGTGCTCAGGGATGCCCTTTCCTGATAGTTAAATTGTATTAGTGCATGAGATTAATTGAAATCCCAGTGCTGCTGGGCTGGGATGGTGCCCTTGGTGCCACGTTCCTCTCCCATCAATCCTGCATGGGAAGGTTTTCTGTCATTTGCACCTCCGGGCAGCACCCCAGGGAAGAAGCAGAGATATTTTCAGCAACCTGAGCCTCCCAGGGCCTCCTGATGTTGCAATCACCCCTGGCTCCAACACAGCAACCCTTCAGCCCCTGCCCAGCTCTGCTGCCAGTGCCAGTTTGGGCACTGGATTCAGGGAAGGCAGGATGGGATGATGCTGCATCCAGAATCCAGGTGTCTTACTCACTGAAGCTTCCCTCATGGTGAAGAATTTCTTGCTTGCTGCAGCCTGTTCTCCCATCCCCTTTTGGGGACCAGCATCTCCTCTGGAGGTGACCAGACCTCCATGTCCTGCTGCACCCCAGTCCCACAGCAACCCCCTCTAAGGATCTGGCATCACCTTCAGCCTCGCTAAAAAGCTCTGCCCTGGAAATTCCTGCAGCATTTCCCATGCAGGAGGGCAGTGGCAGGACTCAGCAGCCTCCCGTGTTCCTGAAGAGCAATCACTGTCTATTTATGCCTCCGGAAAATGTATTTTTTAATGGGGGTTCATTAAAGCCTGAAGGGAGCCAACATAAGAGGCATCTGGAAGCAACTAAAATTAAAACACCTAAATTTAGCCTCCTCAGCAGTGAATCCTCCCTCTGATCTAGATGCCGTGGTGCACATGACCCAGGCGTGTCTTTCTCATCTTCCCTTCCCACTGCCATCCCATTCCTGGGCTGCCAGGCACAGCCCCAGCAGCTGGTGCATCTACCCACTACCCCGGAAAAAAAACAGCAACCCTGCCCTGGGTTTGCTAGGGTCCCTCCCCTGGTGCAAAAATCAGCCTCCAAGTTTACATTTTGGGACTGTCGTAACCACCTGGGGTGGGGATTCCCAGGCATCCCTCTGTCCTGGGGGAGCAACACAGCAACAATCCCCAAATCCCAGTCGTTGAGGACACCAGGCTATGTTTATTTTCGAGGTGTCTCATTGCCTTCTCAGCTCCCTTGCCAGCCAGAATTTTAAAAAAAAGCCCCTTTTGGGTGAGGTGCTCAGGGATGCCCTTTCCTGATAGTTAAATTGTATTAGTGCATGAGATTAATTGAAATCCCAGTGCTGCTGGGCTGGGATGGTGCCCTTGGTGCCACGTTCCTCTCCCATCAATCCTGCATGGGAAGGTTTTCTGTCATTTGCACCTCCGGGCAGCACCCCAGGGAAGAAGCAGAGATATTTTCAGCAACCTGAGCCTCCCAGGGCCTCCTGATGTTGCAATCACCCCTGGCTCCAACACAGCAACCCTTCAGCCCCTGCCCAGCTCTGCTGCCAGTGCCAGTTTGGGCACTGGATTCAGGGAAGGCAGGATGGGATGATGCTGCATCCAGAATCCAGGTGTCTTACTCACTGAAGCTTCCCTCATGGTGAAGAATTTCTTCCTGATGTCTAACCCAAATCTCCCCTCTCTTCGTTTAAAACCTTTACCCCTCATCCCATCCCTCCCTGCCCTTGTCCCAAGCCCCTCCCCAGCTTTCCTGGAGCCCCTTCAGGCACTGGAAGGTGCTCTCAGGTCTCCCTGGAGCCTTCTCTTCTCCAGACTGAACACCCCAACTCTCCCAGCCTGGCTCCAGAGCAGAGCTGCTCCCGCCCAAGGCTCATCTTTGCGACCTCCTCTGGACCCTTCCCAACACCTCCATCCCCCTCCTGTGCTGAGGGCTCCAGAGCTGCCCTCGCAAGAAACCTTTCTGCTCGTTCCAACCCTCCCTCTCCAGGCTGGAAACCCTGAGGAAGCCTGAGGTTCCTGACACCCCGACACCCTCTGGGGGGGCCCTACGCCCTCCCGGGGTGCCCATCCACCAGTCCCTGGGGAATCACGCCCCGCAGGGAAGACCCCCAGGACCCCCCTACACGTGGGACCCCCCCGCAGAGACACAGACTCCCCGCCAGCACAGGCCACGCCCCTCGCTCAAACCACGCCTCTCGAATAGCAAATGAGTTACCTCTGGGGTCTGGGTTAGTGCTGAGTTACCTCTGGGGTCTGGGTTAGTGCTGAGTTACCTCTGGGGTCTGGGTTAGTGCTGAGTTACCTCTGGGGTCTGGGTTAGTGCTGAGTTACCTCTGGGGTCTGGGTTAGTGCTGAGTTACCTCTGGGGTCTGGGTTAGTGCTGAGTTACCTCTGGGGTCTGGGTTAGTGCTGAGTTACCTCTGGGGTCTGGGTTAGTGCTGAGTTACCTCTGGGGTCTGGGTTAGTGCTGAGTTACCTCTGGGGTCTGGGTTAGTGCTGAGTTACCTCTGGGGTCTGGGTTAGTGCTGAGTTACCTCTGGGGTCTGGGTTAGTGCTGAGTTACCTCTGGGGTCTGGGTTAGTGCTGAGTTACCTCTGGGGTCTGGGTTAGTGCTGAGTTACCTCTGGGGTCTGGGTTAGTGCTGAGTTACCTCTGGGGTCTGGGTTAGTGCTGAGTTACCTCTGGGGTCTGGGTTAGTGCTGAGTTACCTCTGGGGTCTGGGTTAGTGCTGAGTTACCTCTGGGGTCTGGGTTAGTGCTGAGTTACCTCTGGGGTCTGGGTTAGTGCTGAGTTACCTCTGGGGTCTGGGTTAGTGCTGAGTTACCTCTGGGGTCTGGGTTAGTGCTGAGTTACCTCTGGGGTCTGGGTTAGTGCTGAGTTACCTCTGGGGTCTGGGTTAGTGCTGAGTTACCTCTGGGGTCTGGGTTAGTGCTGAGTTACCTCTGGGGTCTGGGTTAGTGCTGAGTTACCTCTGGGGTCTGGGTTAGTGCTGAGTTACCTCTGGGGTCTGGGTTAGTGCTGAGTTACCTCTGGGGTCTGGGTTAGTGCTGAGTTACCTCTGGGGTCTGGGTTAGTGCTGAGTTACCTCTGGGGTCTGGGTTAGTGCTGAGTTACCTCTGGGGTCTGGGTTAGTGCTGAGTTACCTCTGGGGTCTGGGTTAGTGCTGAGTTACCTCTGGGGTCTGGGTTAGTGCTGAGTTACCTCTGGGGTCTGGGTTAGTGCTGAGTTACCTCTGGGGTCTGGGTTAGTGCTGAGTTACCTCTGGGGTCTGGGTTAGTGCTGAGTTACCTCTGGGGTCTGGGTTAGTGCTGAGTTACCTCTGGGGTCTGGGTTAGTGCTGAGTTACCTCTGGGGTCTGGGTTAGTGCTGAGTTACCTCTGGGGTTGAGGAATTGGGGCCGAGTTGGCCCTGGGGGGTCTGAGCCATTTTTCTCCATAGCAGCTCATTCATCAGCTTGAACTTCCCTGGGTGGCCAAAATGTATCTGTGCAGTTTGTCTTTGGAGAAGCCTTTAGGGAGAATTTGGGTTCATAAACTGCTGAAGGTGTAGGAAGGGCTGATCATGAGGTGATTTCTGTGTGTGCCCTGTTTGGCCCCGCGTTTCATGAGTTGCTTGGGAAAGGTGGAAACTGGAGTCTGTTCAGTGGAGTTGCTTTGCCAGGGGTGGGCATGTCGGAGGGGGCAGGATTTTTTGAGGCTTTCTCTTTTAGAAACGTGAGCAGAAGTGAAGGCCTGCTTGGCTTTTCCAGCTCTTTAATCAGCTGCAGAGCCATTTTCCCCCTCCTGGCTCTGTGTGGCAGGTGGTCTGAGAGGTGAGGTCCCCGTGTGTGAGCTCTGGCACACAGAGCATGGGTGCCAGAAGGGAGGCAGGGAGCAGCACCTTGCTGGCAGCAAGAAGTTACAGCCTTCATGTTGTCTCTTTCTTGTTTTTTAAGAACACAGCCCTGCCAAATTGCTGAGAAATCACCCCCACCCTTCTTCATGCCTGCCTGACCAGCCACCTGGGAGCTAAGAAGCTTGTGCACCAGGTGAGGGTGGTCTTGCTGCCTGCTGGGGTGTGCAGCTCCCAGCGCTCTGCAGCCCTGCTCTGGGGCACTTTTAACTCTGCTCAACTGGTCACCTGGCTGGTGCTTACCCTTACATCAGCCCTGCCTGGAGTTCATCTTGTTTGGAAGTTTTCACCCAGGATTTTTCCTAAAGCTGTAGGAAAACAGGCTCCCTTTCATCTGTGTGCAAAGTTGGGTTGACTTTCCTGGTGGCAGGAGGAGCAAGGCAGGCATGGGAGCAAGCTGTGGGAGAAAGCTGCTGCATGGAGCTTCCCATCAACCCAACCTCACGTGTTCCACTTCCACAAAATACCTAAAAGCTACCCCCTGATCCAAACCAACCCAAAACCTCCACACAACTGGCTCTGTGAGGTCAAAAAGGGGAAGTATCTTCAAAAACAAAACCGAACAACAACCAAACCTAAATCAAGGTGCTTCATCTGTGTGTGTTTGGCCATCAGGAGCAGCAAAGCATTTCATGGCCAGCACAGGGGTGTGAGGCAAATATGTTGTAGTGGCATCACTGCTCTGGGACCCTGGAGGAGGCTGTGGGGGCCACCAGCTTCTTCAGCCAGTGCAGCTGCTCCAGAAGAGGGTCCTGTGCCTTATAATCATGCTCTTCAATGTTGTGGTTTTCAGGGGTCTGTTGCAAGGAGTAGAATGTGTGTATTCAGTAGGTTACCTTGAGCTTGTGTAGCCCTTCATCTTACTCCTGGAGATGTTCTTGTTCTCCAAGTGACCCACTTTCTGCAGAAGCTTTTGTGATCTTGGTTAGGCTTTCTGAACTGGAGAGGTTGACATGTCATGCTCTGGAGGAAAAAAAGTGGTGTGTCTTGCTTACACCATTGGTATCTGCCTACTGGGGTCTCTCTGGAGCATCCTCTGCCCTCAGAGTCATTGTGTAACTTCTGTGTTTGGGTTCCTGTTGTGCCTCTGCTTGGGCTGAGGAGTTGGTTCCTGGGGAGGCTCCTGTTACAGTTTTCAGAGGGGAGGTTGTACCTCTGTCCTCAAGCAGTTTAACAAGACCAACTGCAAGACTTGCAAGTCTTTTCAAGTCTCAGAAGGCCTTTGAAGCCCTTAAGCATGGCATTTTCCAGGTGATGTTTTAGGAAGTCATCATCTTTGTTTAGAACTAGCAGGTGGAAACAACTGCTTTTGCTTTTTTGACGACAAAATAAGTCCTTTATCAGTCCTTGTTTATGGTTTATGACAACCACACGTTGCCTGCTCTTCCTTCTGCTGCAGTAACATTCCTTGAAGTGGAACTGAGCTGGGATATCAAAATACTCCTTTTATTCTTCCCAAGTTTCCAGTGTCTTTGCTGGTGGGCAGTATTTTAACACAGTGTAGTCAAGTTGAGGAGGCTTGTGTGGCCCAGTTCAAAAAAAAACCCAAACAACAACAGCACCTCATTTGCTAGTTTTCCAGCTGGTGGGACATGGCAGAGCTGGGAGTGCAAAAATGTTTTGGTGTGGATGTGGCTTGGGGTTTGAGATCATTTGGTAGGAAGCAGCTCCCCAGAGTTGTTGAGCCTGGTAGTCAGGAGTGTGCGTCTTTGAGAAGAATATTTTTACTTGTTTTTCAAGAAGAACAGTTTTGAGAAGAGCAAGTGGCCTCTGGAGGGGGGGAGTGGCTGTGTATTTATTGAGGGTGATGTGGCTGACACTTTTAGTAAGAAAGGCAAGGACTCAGAGTAGGGTCTGAGCTGAAATGCACTTGTTCTGCCTGAGCACACACCATCTGGAGGTCGTTGGCCCCTTAGTGGAAGATTCAACGTACCATAAAACAGAAATAACAGACAACTTGACTGCTCAGATCATGCCTTGTTTTACTGGGGTTCTGTGGTGCTACTTGGGAAGCCCTTGGCTGGTAAATTCTGAGTTGTCTGCTGCCTTGTCTGGGAGTGCAGTGGCTGTTTTTTGCCCCCCAGAATAACCTGCCATGGAATATCCTTTCATGCCTTCACCTCTGAGAACAGCTTTGCATTGCAGGCCCAGCATGGCAGAACTGCTGTGTGCTGAGACCCTCTTGTCTGGGGTGGCCCCACTGTGGATGTGGGGCAGGAGAAGGTGAAGTGGATCCAAGTGCTGATCCTAGGAGCTGGGAAGTTTGAGCAGCAGGGGATGTGGGAGGGCCCAGCCAGGAGCAGGCCAAGCTACTTGTCATAGCTCATAATTGCAGTGAATGTGTGTCCTTACATGCTTGGCACTCACTGCCTTTGATTCATGACGTGCTTTCCTTTCTGTCCTTGCAGCCTGTCACAGCTTGTCACCCTTCCTCTGTGTGCCACAAAACAAATCAGTGGCTTCAAGGCATGGCTTTCTGGTTGGGCTTTTTAAATAGAAAACACATGGCATCTCTGGGGTGGAGGTTTTAAGTCTCCCAGGTCTCTGTAGCTCACGGTCTTGACCTTTCTTGGTTTTTTTCTGTTGCTGTTTAGAGTTGACTGTAGCTCTTTGAAATGAAACCCAAGGTCCTCATGTAGACAGCAAGAAAGATGATGAGCAGCACTGCTGGTGACCTATGCTTGAGACCTGTGTGGCTTCCTGGTGTGTGGCCTCTCCGAGCTGGTCCCTGACAGCACAGCAATGGGCTGCAGTGGCTGTTGTGTCACACACCAGCACTTCCACAGCTGTGTTTGCAGTAGTTTGATGCAGACTTTCCTTCTCTGGCATCTCTGCTTCAAGTGCTGGAAGGGTAGTTCTGTTTTGTTCACTAAAACCTGAGCTATCATCTAAAGACAAGAAGGTCTGCAGGAAGGGATGCCTTGTGCCAGGTGGTGTTCAAGAATTCAGGAGGTTCATCCCCACAGTAGATCACATAATTATTCTGGTTGGGAAAGACCTTGGAAGATCATGGAGTCCAACCATAACCTAACTCTGCCAACCATTCATCCTAACCCTGCCAAGTCCAGTGCCTGAACTATGTCCCTCAGCACCACATCTCCAGGGCTTTTCAACATCTCCAGGGATGGGGACTCAACCACCTCCCTGGGCAGCCTGGGCCAGTGTTTCATGACCCTTTCAGTGAAGGGCAGTTCAGCTGCTGTGGGTGCTCCAGGTGTGTACTTCCTGTGTATTGGAATTGCCTGGGAGTTTGCCTCTCCCCTCTCTTAATTTGAACCCAAACAGCACTGCTATGTGGAGGTGTTTTTTTTTTCACACCTCTTCTTACAGTCTGTAACTATGGGTTGCTATTTCCATTAATAATTCCCTTATTTATTTTTTTTTTTTCCCCTCTGTTGCCTGAAGTTTGGCTGGACTGCCAAGTCAAACTCCTCCATCTCTTGGTGGATGTTCTGCTTTTTGTTTTGTGGCTGCAGGGAGGAAGGGGGTGGCTGGTCATGGTCAGGCAGGACTCATCTGATCCTCTGCTTGCTGGACCATTGCCTCCAGATCTGGCCACCTAGGAGGGAGCCAAGTGGTTGTTGCAGCCTTGTTGTGCTGAAAGGGAGCTCCTCAGGTCATGTTCTAAAAGCACAAGGCACTAGCCAGGCTTATCCATCTTCTACCTCATCTAATAATGTCTTGCTGGAAAAGAAAATACAGCTCAGACTTCCTGGTGGATGAAATGCAGTTTCTGTCACTTCTTTGTTAGTTTCAGTAATATTTTTGGTCAAAATTTCTTTGGAGAGGCATTTTTTGAAGAACCAAGTGGCCCTGGCTGGGGTAGGTGATGTTGTTTTTTTTTTAAAAGACCACATGGCAAAGGGAGGAGTTACTGTTTAGTGATATTAAATTCAAGTTCTTGGGGAGTTCACTCATCTTTTTCCTCATTGTCAGAGGGGAGAAGAGGTAGAGCCAAGTCCTGAGATGATCTGTCTGTCTACCTTCCTGAGTCAGTGTTTTTTTCTGGAGCTGTATCTGCAGACACCTCAAGCCTGTTGAATTCTCACCCTCCCAGCCTAGTGAGGCATTTGCTTTCTCCTCAGACTAATCTTCCAGCATTATTTTCTTGTCCAACACATGTTTATCCCTCAAGAATGAATACCAGTTTTCTTGGAGCCACATGAGCCATAAACCCCTCTTAAATCTCCTTTAACTGCTCCACACAAGCCATAAACCCCTCTTGAATCTCCTTTAACTGCTCTGGTATTTTTTGTTTGTTAATGTGAGCTACACACATGTAGGTGGCCCTTGGCTGGAGAAAGGGGGGTCTTTCCATTGGGTGCAAGAGTTAGGAATTATCAGGAAAATCACATCCTATCATCACAGATTGTGCAAGGCAAGTTAAATCCCTCAGGTCACTCAGCACCTGTGTTCCTGCTGGCTGTGATTTCCTACAGAAGAGGCAGAAGTTGGGTGTTTTCTGCTCCTCTGACAAACCTTTCCTCCTCAAATTGGTGTCAGTTTTTTCCCAAGGAATATGCCTGTGCTCTGTGTGTGGCTGGTTTGCAAAGACAGCCTGATTATTTGGGAATAGTGACTGGGAAAAGAGAACTTCATGTTGGATCATTTAAGGCAGAAGTAGCTCATGAAATAGGGTCATTATCTTCAAGAGTTGAGATAATTTTTTGTTCGGCTTCTGTTTCTACAGCTTTACCTCTGGCTTCCCTGGAGATGCTACTGCGGAGTTGGTCAGTGCTGAGGTTTCCTGGGATGTTTCCTAGGCAGAAAAGCCCAAGGAATAGGCTGCATTTTGAGGGGAGGAAGGGAAAAGATGATTTCCAACAGGAGAAAGGAACAGATCTCATTCATTTCTGTGGAAGATGATGGAGCAACTGATAGGAACAGAGAAACCTGCATTTTTCTTAATTTAACTACTGCTAATAATAAGGATGGATCCATTAAATGGAGAACAACATCCACATGTAAAAGTGTTAGCTTAACATACTGGATTCCAGTTAGCCAGGGTTTTGCTGTTCTACTTTCACTTTGTCTCTGAGGCTGCTTAATGATCAATTTGGCAGATGAAAGCAGCTGGTGGGAGGAGGAGGGCACCACTAATGGAGCCTTAATGGGCATCCTTCTGCTCCATCCTTAACCTAGAGAAGCTGTATTTTAATGGTGAGGTGATTGCAGGCCACCAGAAGGTGTTGGGAAGCGTATGTGTTGAGGGCTGAGAATTTTGGGAAGAGTTGAACCCTTATTGCGGTGACAGTTATAAAGACATTGCCTGGTTATAGATGAGGTTTCTGCTCAAGACCTGGCAGAGTGTTAGTGACTGATGCCTGGTAGACTCTCCCTCAAGTTGAATTGTGCTCCAAAACAAATGTGGCTCCCTTCTCCAGCAAAACTAATGTCCTCCAACAGTGCCCCAATCTCAGACCTAAGAAGAAATTACTTTTGCTGCTAGATTTCCATGTAATTCCTAAAACTGATGGATGTGTCTTGGTAAGCTCCTAACTTGGGTAATGGGAGTAATCCTTTATCTGAAAATAGCACTAGGAAGGGTGTAAATTTGGAGTTACAGGATGGGGAGAGAGCAGGAGCATTTTTGCCTCTCTCGGGAATGGGGGAGGGAGTGGATCCAGAGGCCTCAGTAGCTGGAATCCACCTCTGGGCAGTCTTGGTCAGAATTATCCTTGTACAGATCTCTCTGGCTGGTACCAGTGTGTAAATGGGAAGCAGGGAGAACTGAGGGGAGGAGAAGTCACAATTAATAGCTTAATTTAGGTGCAGGGAGCTTTTCACCCCTGGTTCATGTATCTCAGGTTATTTTAAGTATTTTAAGTGTTGATGGTGGAACTTCTCTCCTGATGGCTTTTCCCTTTCTCCTGTGTCTTGACTTTTCCTTCCAGTTGCATTTTATGTTTTCCTTTTATTCCCCATTACAAGTTTTCCTTTCCCTCTTCCCAATAATCCACTTGTGAAGATGGAGACAGGTGAGCTGGGAGCTGAGACCCCTGCTCTTGGTCTGCTGGCTCTCTTGGGGCACCCCAGGCCTTCTGGAGCTGATGTCTCTGGCTTTGGAGAGCAGGGGCTGAGATGGAAGTAGGTGAGCAGCTTCTGGGTCAGGATGTCTTGGTGTGCAGCATCAAACTTTGTTTTTTGATAAGCATGTGGCTCCAGAAATGTCCATCTCTGCCAGTCCCTGCAGGGGCCTTTCTGCCTAAATGCAAATCTTTTGAGAAGATCTTACTGCATGATAAGATTTTTAATTTACATTTCCAACTCACATTCTACATTGATGTGCAAACTTGCCACATCCTAGTAAGATGGTTCAAATAAAAAGTGCTTGTGAACCCTTCTCTGATGAAAAATTAATCACCCCATCAGCTTATTCAGTTACTCTTCTCCCTCTTGCATGCTTATGCCACCAGTGCCAGCTTCAACACAAAAAGCTGATTTCAATGTGTTTCATCATAAAAACTGAGGCTCTTCTGGATTGCCAAAAAGGACTACAAAGAGTTCAGCCCTGGGGGGTGTCCAGGTGCCAAAAAAGGTCCTTTCCCCCCCAGGCTTAGTGTTACTGGTCTTGAAACCATCAGCTAATTAGAGTGCTGGAAGAAAGGGAGCCAAGACACTTTGTTCTTCTTAGTGTCTGAAAAAGGATGTAAGAGAGTTGGGATGGGTTTGTGGGTTTTCTGGCCATCAAATGCACCCACAGGTTGATGCTGAGTTACAAATCCAGGAGGTTTTGTGCTGTTCCATCTTGCCAGCTGGAGGTACCCATGGAGCAGGGCCCTGGGGGCTTCCCTGGTGGCCATGAGAGCTGGGGCAGGGAACTGTGGTGCCAGAGTGGGTAGAGAGAGCCAAGGTGGGCTGTCAGATCTCTTTTCTGGGGGTTTGGGGCAAGGTGGATTTCTTTTTTTTGTTGGGTTTTTTGAATGTTTGGGGCTCCTGAGGTTTAGGTTTTGGTGGAGCAGCTGATATTTAATGGTGATGGAGCAGGTGGTCGAGAAAAGTTGACTTTTTAAAATCTTGGAGTCTGTTGGTTGATTCTTCTGCTTTTAAAAAATCATACCCATGTCTTGTGCCATAAATAAATGCAGAGTTGTCTTTTCTGGAATTTATTTTGTCCACAGGTATTAATCCAACCTCTGGAAGGACCTGGAGAGCTGTTCTGAGCAAGAATTTAAGGCTTAACAACAACGTGATCCACAGATTCCTTGTAGCAGTAAAGATAGAACATGGTGACAACTTTTATGTTTGATCCTTATCTTCCGTATTTTGGAGTTCAGGTTTTTTTTATCCTCTGAGCTACTTTATCCTGTAAAAAAAAAGAGTAATTTATTCCATCTTATAATGCCAGAATTGAGGTTGTTTCTTATTGTAAGTTGTAATCACTTCACTTCCTGGGAGTTGTAGATATTGTGTGTCAGTTTTATTCCTTATCCTACTACAGACTCTAGGGTTAAGTTTTTCATTGCCCCAGTTAGGGCAAGATGCTTCTCTTTCATCTCTTGAAAAGTGAGTACTAGTCTTCTTGAGTGAGCTTGACTTCAGTGCCTGGAGCTTCCAACAAAATATACCAAATATCACAGAGCTCTGTATTATTGTAGCAAATTTTGAGAGGCTGTAAAATTGCAGATGGAAAATTGAGCTTCCTATGGGCTGAGTGTGGGGTTTTTTTTGATCCAAGATAAGGATATTTGTTGTTCTAAGGTTATTCTGGGAGCTGCCTGCTTTCAGCCCTCAGGGAATTGCTACCAAGTGAGCAGTGCCTGGGTGAAGTCCCAGCACCGTCAGGGATGGAGACGACTTGGACAAAGCAGGGAATTCCATGTTTCTTAGGGCTCAGGGGGAGCAAACACTTCTGCAGGACTAAGCCAACAATCTGCAAGCTAGAGAAAAAAAATCTCCAAGCTCAAAAATGAGCACAGTGAGGCTTGATTTTTTTTTTTTTTTCATGTTGACTGATGAAATGAGACTGGTGATGCTTCCTGTACTGATGACATCTTATGCAGATGAAGGTGTAATTAGGACGGGGAACCCCAGTAGGGGCAACATGAGCTTCTTGGAGAGAACAGCACTTGCAGATGTTTTCTCTGCATATGTGTAACAAGTTCATCCCTGGAGATGAAGTGGGAACATCAGATCTGTGTAGGGTGGAAAACATTTTAAATCTGAAAGAGGAGCTCTTTTCCATAACAACATCTCCTGTTGTTCGGGGTTGAAGGAGACTGGAGAACAAGTGCTGTCGACTGGTTGTGTTCTGTGACAACTTGAGTTTGAAGCCTGTTTATTTGTGAAGGAATGACCAAAATGGTCATGCCAAGTGCACGTTTGGTTTTTAAGGTGTGGACAGATTAATCTGAAATGCGTGAGATTCAGATGCAGGAGCTGTGAGCAGCAGAGTTGGTGGGATTTGCCCACAAATGGGGGTGGTGAGGGACAAGCCACCCTGTGGCTTTGCCCTACCCAGCAGAAGCAGTGCAGCCACCTCTGTCCCAGCCTGCTGTCACCCCTTGGTGCTCCATCCTGTCTTGCTTGCCCCAGAAGTGTGCAAAAGCCTTAGATCTGATAGGAGAAATCACTAGTAAGGGATTTGCTGATGTTTCTTTCATTATCTGTGCTTTTCTTTTCCCTCACCACATGTTTCTTGGTTGGGCTGTGAAGTTTTCAGATCCATCTCCACCACCTCTTGCCTTAAAAGATACTGAAATCTGGTGCTCAAAAGTACCTGCTGAGGGTTTAGTGTGCCTCTCCCTCTTCCTCTCTTCCCCCTCCCTCAGTTGAGCTCACTAGTTCCCATGATGAAATCCTGAGCTGCCTCTTGCTTCAGTTGACTCTTGATGGCTGGAATGGGATGACACACCACGCACATAAGATGTTTGCACAGGAAGGTCACAAGGTTCTGATTGTTGGGAGTTCATGGTTTAGCAGAACTGCACGGTGCTGTCTTGTGTTGTCAAAGCAAATAGAAACCAGGAGATGTGGCTTTTGTGTTCTGTGGTTATTTGCTGGCTGGGGATATTGCAATAGAACAGCAAGGATGGGGAACAAAAGGAAGAAAACAGCCCTGGGCCACTGCTGCTCTGCACTTCCCATGTTTTTGCTGGCCTTGGGATTTCTTTTACCATTCTGTCCCCAGTTTGTTTTTTTTAAGCCTGACCCTATAATCAGAAAACTGTATTTGCATCAGTTAGAAATAAAAACTTCATATCACTAAGAGATGCAGCACTTGATCTTCTCAAAGGCAGCAATTTACCCTTCACCTTCAATCTTGAGAGAGACCCAGAATTGCTTTGCCTCCTGTGGCTGGTGTGGGTGATGAGGTGACAGTTTTGTGGTTCAGATTTCTCCCTCGTAATAATGTTGAAATTTGTAGCTCTGGTTTCCCATTTATCTCTGTACCAGGATCTGGATTGTATTTCATGAGTTCTGACACTTTGAAACCTGCTTTATACTTAAAGCTGGATATAAATGTGTTTGCTCCAGGTTAGCTCAAAAAGTGATTTAAGAAGAGGAAGGTTTTTCTTAAGGAAATTGAAAACGACTGTGTTGGGTTTTTGTTTGGTTGGTTTGCTTGTTGTTTGGTTTAATTTGCCTTTTAAATCTCACCTGTGTCTTTCCCTCTGGCCAAGTGGCTCTTCATTGCTGCTTGTGAGATCTACCTGCATCTTCCACACCTTGGCATTGGAGAGGGAGAGGGCAAATAGTGCCTCTTGAAGTCTTTCCTCTTCAGAGGGTGCTGGGGAAGGGCTGAAGAGGAATTGGGAAGAGCAGCTGAGTAAGTAGATGGGATGTGACAGGAAGGTGTGTCAGGAGCTTTAGGCCAATCCACAGCACTGGGAATTTGCTCTTTATTAATTAGACAAGTTACACACCTATTTCAGAAGAGCTAATAAACATCCAGGGCAGTTCCCTGCTGTAATGTTGCCTATTCTTGAAGATATGTGAGCAGCTCTCTGCTTGAGGGTCAGCATGAGAGTCACAGAAGAGTCATGGTGGGAAAGGACCTTTGAGACCACCATGTCCAACAATAAAAAAAACCAAACCAATGCAAACCACACAACCTCCAGTCTTGGCCACTAGAGCACATTCCTTGAATGCTTTCAGGGATGGTGGCTCAACCACCTCCCCGGGCAGGCTGTTCCAGGGCCTCACCACTCTTCCAGTACAGAAATTCTTCCCAATATCCAATCTGTACCTCCCCTGCCACAACTTCAGGCCATTCCCTCTGGTCCAGTTCTTCTTTACCTGGGAGAAGAGCCCAACTCCCACCTCCCTACAACCTCCTCCTGAGTAGTCACAGAGAGCGATGAGCTCCCCTCAGCCTCCTCCAAACTCAACATCCCCACTTCCCTCAGCTGCTCCTCATTATGACTTGTTCTCTAGACCCTTCACCAACTTGGTAGGTGCCTTCTGGGCAGGCAGCAGGGAGGGGTTTGCTGCTTCACTAACACCTTCTTCTCCCCTGGCAGGATGTTCCGCCCGCGGGTGCTGGCCGCGCTCTCTGCGCTCTCACGGCGTTTCCAGGGGACAGCTCAGCACCCCAGGGCCCGGCCCAGGCTGGTGATGGTGGCAGCTTTCATAGGGACAACTGCAGCCACAGCAAGTGCCAGACTCCTTTGGCAGAGGTAATCTGTTCTTTCTCCTCGCTGTTTCTTGCCCCAGGCCTCTAGTCCTGGGGTGGGTTCCTGCAGAAGGGTTGAAGACTCTGAGTGTTTGTGCGTGTCCTGCTTCTGCTGCCTGCAAGGAGTGGCTTTTTGTGGCTCCCTGTGGAGCTGCTCTGAGTGGTCAGAGCTGTGAAGAAGCTCAAGGCTAGAGAGTTGTCCTTTGTAGCCATCAGCACACAGGCTGTTGGCCCATGGGTGCACCTGGTGATGCCCCGTGTGATGCTCTGCCAAGACAAATGGGTTGAGCCCACCAAGCTGGGTGAAAACGTTGTGCCTTCAGGTTCAGGGAAGGCTGCTGGGAACAGCATGCTCAGCCAGGGGTTGCTGCTCTGGCTGGCTGTGTTCTGCTGGCTGCTTCCTATAGAAAACATAATGGGAGCAGAAGGGGACAGCCCATCTTCCAGTGGGGATGTATCTGCATGCAGGACTTGGAAGTTTTAAATAGGCTTTCAAATGGGCTTTTGAAAGTTGTGTTTAAATGAGGGGTGAGAAACTTTGTTGTTGACAATGTGTATGTAGGGTGATCAGTAGAAGCAACCTAGGTGAATACAGAAGGTTTGTGATGACATCCTTGGTTCATTAGGTAATTACATCCTGAGGAAGTAGCAGTAAGTATAATGAGCTAGTTATAGAAGGTAAATATGTAATCCAAGCAGCCACAGCACAGGGATCAAATGAGCCAAGTGTCACTTGGTGTAATTTACAGACTAGAGAGAGAAATGTCTGAGGGCATCTGACTATTTACCCTTAGTAGGAAGGGATTTTGATTGATTAAACCTTGCTGTGGCATTGGGATGGGAAGCAGGTGAGGGAGGTCCTTGGCATAATCAGTTGTGTTGGTGCAGTTGGTCTGTCTCAGGGATGACCTGTGGAGGTTGTTCACCTCTGGTTAGTGAAGCCACCCTGCTGCTGTTGTGATGCCACATTCTCCTGTGCTGCACAGTTAGTCTCTGAGAGGCCCAGCAGGTCCTGAGTGTGTCTCTCTTAGAGTTACTGTCCCTTTCTAACAAGGAATGTGTGCCTGCTGGTGTTCTGCTGCATCTTGGATGGTCTGCTGGTGAAGCTGAGACCTTCAGCAAGGAACAAAGTCAGGGATGCTCTCCTGCCAGTCAAGTTTTGTTGTAAGATGAGGGATGAATCCCTCTTCTTGTTTGCTTATGATTATTTTTCCTTACAGTTAAGGCATTAAAAATGTAATAGGCTGGATCAGGTAGTTGATAATCTTATGCTGCTTGGGTTAGGTGAGCAGAAGGTGATGCAGTGTCAGAGGAAGA
>NW_009952981.1:164738-174364 GCF_000747805.2 Chaetura pelagica | reverse complement strand
GAAGAGCGGGAATGAAATGAAAAGAATCTCTGACTTGTATTTCTTCTTGTCACCTGCATCAAGCCTTGTGTGAAATGCCCAGCTCGACTGCCACGTGGGGAGCAGCACTGCATCTCTCATCAGTTCTTAAAAACCCTCCCAAATTCTGTTTCAGAACAGATTTCTTGTACTTCTGATGACAGTGAGCCTTGCTGAAAGGGATTCAGGTGGTGGTGCCTGTGTGTGAAGGTAGCCTTCCCACTGCTTGGCAGGAAGAAAGAAGCTACCTGAGAAGTCCTGTCTGAGTGTCATGTGCATATTTCTGATTGATTCTGTGCAATATGCTTTGAGCAGCATCAGGAGCCAGTGCTGGGGTAAGGAGGCCCCCACAAAGGCAGAGGAGAAGTCAAGGATTGAAAAGATAGATATCCAAAACCCCCAGTGGTTGTATGTATAGGAAGGATGGATTTTGCTGGGAGGTGGGTTGGTGGGTTCTTGGTGTTTGATCTACATCTGTGTGTAGCCTTCTGGTGCAGGGTAGTGCTGTTCTCCTTGCCTTCACTGCCCTCCAGGAGGTCCTGTTGCCTGGTTTTGGTGGAACATGTCTCCTCTAAGGAGCTGGGAGTAGCTACTGCTGCTCAGTTCTGCTGGGGTGAAGAATACTTCTTGTCTTCTTGCAGTGCAAATAACTGAGCTTAGGAGACTGATGAAGTTTACCCTTTCTAAGCAATAACTTAAACTCTGAGAGTTTCTAGCTGTCAACAGAAGCAATTAAGTATCTGGGCAGTGGTATAATGAACTGAATTATTTAATTGAAATAAATCTTGGCACAGTCATTGGCTAATCTAAACGAGGCATTAATATATGAGAAGTACTGAACCTCACAGTTTGTGGCAAGCTTAGTGCTTGGAAAAAAATCTTCTCTTACTGATACTTGTGTCCAATTTGTCTTCTGTATTTCTAGTTGCAAATGCCTGCTTGGAGTGTTATGAAATGACCACATATATATTCATATTCTGTATGAAATCTGACATTTCAGTGCCAAAGCTTGTCACTTAGTCAGCCTGGTATTGAATGAAATAAGGGTGTGAGTGGGACTTTGAGGAGCACAGAAGGACCCCTGGAAGTAGAGTCTCACCAGTGCTCTTTCTGATGGACTGGAAGTATTTAGTTAAGCTCCATTTCTTTTCCTTCCACAAGCCATCTGTGTTGCTCTGGAGGTTAAACAGCAAGGTCCAGTTGTGTTTGTGTCCAGCGTGGGCCCCAGGCTTAATTTGCAGCATCCGCTTGGCCTTCCTCTGTGCTCTTCTGCCTCTTGCCCCATGCTGTGCATTAGTTGAAGTGACAAAGTTTCAGGTTCCCATCTCCCAGCCCTGGCAGTACCTTCTCATTCTTTTACAAGCCCTTCTTTTTCAGGCTTCACTCCTCACCAGCAAGCTGGGCTGTTTAGGTGGTGGCTGCCACTGCTGCAGACTTCATTCCATCTTTACCACTTCTTCCTCCCTCCCTCCACCCTTTTCTTCTTTGGCCATCCTGTGTCTAGTACTCCATGGCTTCACTGGAAGGTCCTTTGTAGGAAAGACCCTTCACCTTCCTTGCTCTGCTGACCTTCACTGCTTTTTGTGTTTGGCTTTGCTCCATCAGCACCTCTGGAATTAATTTGGAAGCCTGGATCAGCCTTTGGGTAACTCAGTTTTAGAACACTTGGCTTTTTTGCATGAGTCTTTTAGAGGCTTCAGGGTCATTTGCTTAGAATACATTTCTAATGGCTGGAATTAGCTGAAACTAAGATTTTAAAACTCTTTGTTCTAATAAAACAAAGGAAAGCACAGAAATCATAGTCAAGAGGGGAGAAGCCTGTTTTATAGCTATGGCTGTGGCAGGTACTACTTAACCTGATGTAGGAGAGAAAAGGAGAAAAAAATGCAGGTATTATCTGTGTCAGTTTATTTTTATTTTGAGAGCTCTGCTACCTTTTCTTAATTCCTTGTGATAGGTGACAGACTTGAGAGACTGTCCTTGGGCTTTCTGCTAAGGCTTGAAGACACATTGATCTGTGAGTGGTGTCTTGAAAGTGCACTGTGTCCCTTCAGGTGGCTTTTGGTTCCATAATATTTGGCTCCTGTGAGCACCAGGGGGAAGGAAAGAATCTGATGCCAGGGAATGAGCCCAAGTCAAAACTGGAGTCAACTGGGAAAACATCTCAACTGCCTTAGTGGGGTGGGGTGAGACTTCAGCTGACCTGCAGAGCTTGTAGCACAAGTGTCCTAAGCCTGCAAAGCCCTGGAGTTGAATTAGTGCATGTTCATGGTATCCTATTTAAATGTTAGCAAATCACAGCTGGGATTTGTACAGAGAAAGTAGGTGGAAAATGCAAGAAACTGCTTCCCAAGTCATCTTGGTTGACTGTGACTTCCTGGGGACTCCTCTTTGAATTCTCTGTCCCTTAACAGGGTAAGTCCTGTTTGAACCTGGGTCTTTACTGTTGCTGGAAATGGCACTTTTTCTTCTCTTTTATTATTATTTTTTGAAAATAAGGCTGCCCTCTGGTGGCCAGGTTCACACCTGCTGCCTCCCTATTGCACCCAGTAAGTAAAATACCTGCTCACCTTGCCTGCACCCCCAAGAGTGTGTTGGCCTGGAAGCTGGGATGTGTTAGCTCTGTCTGACTGACCTCCTGTGATCTTCCCCTGCTTTAGCTAAAGACCAGGTTTCCTGGGAATTAAGAAATCTGAAGAGGCCTTTGTTTGCCCCTCAAGGAATCTTAGAGCCCACCTAGTTTTTCTTGTAAGTCAATGAAAAGTTTCACTCTCCTTTGGGTACACGAAGTGATAATATGTTCCCTGCATTTAAAGAAGTCCATCTTGCCTGTTCCAGTTGTGAGAGTCAGTGGTGAGATGCGTGGAGCACCTTTCCTTTCTTCTTCCCCCCTGTCCTGCTTGAGTGGAGGGTTGTTTTATGGAACCTGAGTCCTCTGGCAACACCATAGTTCCTGACTTCTCCTGTCCTCAGTGGTGCTGAAGATGGATCAAGTGGCATGCTCAGGTAGACAAGCACTGCTTATTGGGAGCCCATGAAACAGTCTGGTGTGCAAACACCTGCTTTGCTCTGGGCTTGTGAGCAGGACCCCCCATGATTCATTGCCTTGCAGGGTGGAGCCTGCCCAACCAAACCAGATGCTGCAGTGATGAATGGAGCAGCACATCTTCCCTTAATGGCTTGTTGCATTGTTGCAGATGCTCTGGGAAAGGGAACAGATGCTGATGAGAATTTATGTTCCTCTCCTGCCAAGTAACTGGGTGCTGTGGTTGCTCTCTTAGAAGTTCTTTTCAAGGCTTTGTTATAGATAGAGGCTGGTTAAACTAGGTGGAAAATAGTGTGGTTTGCTTTAATGAACTTGTGTTCACTTCTTATATTAGAGACCTGACTGGTCTGTCCTTGCAGAGAAACTGTTTTCAAAGGCTTTGGAGGAAATAAATATTGCCAAGTCACACTTGAGGTCAGTTTTTCTTTAGTTGGTGTTTGATGTGTGTAACATCCCATCTGCACAGGTGGGGTGTGTAAGGTGCCTGGTAAGTGAACAGTTTGCTTCAGTGCACGTGAACCCGCTTGATTTCTGAAGGTGCAAGGAGGGGCAATTACAAACCTCTTCCCAGAATTGCTGCCTACCCCCTGGCTGGGCTCTGCTTGAGCTGGACTTTACCTCCCCCCTCTTCAGCAGGTGGAGCCCCTTCAATCCTGATTTTTTTTTTTTTTTTAGAAATTCTTGGGGGAACAGAACTTCTGTATCAAGGCAATTGTTAATTTTCTGCACTGTGAACAAGGCTCTGTTCACAGTCTTTGTCAGTGCCTACTTTCAGCCTTTTCCTGTTTCTTTTTATTAAGTTAGAGCTTTCCAGCTTGTGCCTGTACCAGGAACACAGGCTGTGAGCAGTGTGCTCCTTTTTCTGAGCCTGGGAGGAGCAAGCTCTCTGACTCTGACCAACTTAGCCTAGTAAATATTTAATTTGTGGCTTTTGATTGGGTAGGATTTAAGAGAAGAAATGCTAAAAAGCTGAAGAGTCTGAACACAGCCTGGAAGGGCTGCAGCAGTGCCAAACAGGAGCTTGATTGAATATTTAGGCTTGACTGGAGATTCCTGTACTTGTACATACAAGGTTTGTGTTTGTCCTTTAGACTGCAATGACTCACCAGGAGTTATGATCAACTGATGATCCACTGAAGCACCAGGTGGCATTTTAATGCCTGGACAAAGCTAGTCATGTAAACAGGGCTGTTTGTTGGGCCCAGGTGTTCAGCATCCCTCTTGGACTGTTGGGATGGGTTTTGGGGTGCTTTTGGTTGTGCTCAAGTTGCTGAGCAAGCAAGGTGGCAATTTCTAGTGCTCCCTGAGTCTCTGCTGAGAGATGGCAGGGGACCCAAGGACTTTGTCCTCTAGCTCATTAATACAAGAGGTGGCATTGGGCCAGGAACTTAGCCTTGTCGGGGCCTGAGAGAAGCTCAGCCACCCGTGGGTGATCAAGTGCTTGTAGTTTGAAGCACCTTATGAAGCAATTTTTAATCCATTGAATGTTCCGTGTTGGTTTTTGTGTTGCTCTGGCTTATTAATCACAATCTAATTTGGTGTCTGGTGGAATAACTGTGAGAACTTGCGTTTGTTAAGTGAATGTTGCTGTGATTATCAGCAACACTGGTAATCTCATCAAGAAATGATATCTATTTAGCAGAAGACTTATTTCTTATGTCCCCCATTGACTGTTAGGAGCTGCTTCTTTATCCTCCTTTAATTGGAAAACCTAGATAGTTTTGTCTTCTCTATTCAGCATCAGTCTTTGGCTAAGTAACAGGTCTGATATGTTGCCCTGTTCTACTCTTTCTAAATATTAACAGCAGTCAGTTAAGGCTTACTGATTATCAGCAGCAGTTGGGCAGAGTCTCAGCCAGCTCTGGGTAAAACTAAACCTCAGACTTGTGCAGAAAGCTTGATCAAGACCCCAGCAGGAAATGCAAACCTGTGGTGTTGCTGTGTTATGTGGACCTTTGCTGCCATCCCAGTGAAGAGTCCCTGTGCTCTCCCTTGAGAGAGGCAGCACATATAGAATATCAAGTCTTGCAAGTGTCCACTTGGAAATGTGTAGTTCTGCTGCTGCCAATATCACAGCAAACAGTAATCTCAATTTATTGCAGGCTCCTGGTTGGTTTTGATAACTTGGACAATAAAAAGATCATGTTCTTCTGGCCATTGCCTCCTCCTCTGATGATTGTGTCCCTTATCAATTTTCTACAGTATCTGGCTCTCAGCTGACATGGAGTATATTAAAGTTTCTCTTCCCATCTTTTCTGCTTCCTTATTTCTACAGGGCTTGCTTTCTTCTGAACTAAAATTGAGTATTGTATTTTTTAGCAGTTCTAGCATCTTTTTCACCCTAGGGTATCATCTTTGAATACCCAATAAGGCAATTTTAAGCAGCTGGTAGTTGTCAAAGTCAGACTTATTTGTGTCTGTTGTTGTGGCTCATAATTTCCAGCTGATAAAAACAGGTTCATACAGACCCTCAAGTATCATAAAAAATAGTAAAAAAAAAAAAAAGGGTGAGGGAGAAACTGCTGTGTTGGAAGGCACCTTAAAAAGCTTGTGGCACTGGAGACTTGGCTTTGTCTCCTTCATTCTCTTCCAATATAGGATTATTTTCTGGAAAAGGCTGTGAATGATAGCAGTGAGCTTCCTGCCTTCTGGGGGGAGAAGCAATGGCTCCTGGATGAAGAAATCAACAGGTTTGTAGTTGACAAGGATGTTATGGTGGTGGCAGTAGGAGGCCTCCTGTGTGTGTCAGGAGGGTTGATGGCCCTTGTTTTCCTTGGCAGGCTGTCAGGGAGTCACCCCACATCATCCAGGTTAGCTGGGGAGACTGCCCTGAAACCATTCAGGTTCATAATCTTCGGAGCAAGTGCCCTTCAAGGGGCCTGAAGCAGAGGTCCTCACACTCTGGCCTGTCCATCTGCACCCACATGCTGGTGCCTAAACCCGGCTGAGGCAGAGGAGGGTGGGAGGGAGTGTGAGAAATGGGCCTGTCTGCTGCCAAGGCAGGGCTGGGTGCCTCCACACTAGTCCTCACAGGCAGCTGTCTCACCTATTTTTAGCCATTTGCTGGTGGTGAAGAGAGCAGGGATGGAATAAATCCTCCATGGCAGCTGATTCCAGTGTTCCCCTCTCCTTCACATCAACTCCTTTCTGTGGATGTCCATGCATGTGTGCACAGGCTGCTGCTTTCCTTGGTGTCTCTTCCCTTATCATGTCCCTAAGCATGTGTCCTGCTTCTTGTCCTGACTGGACCAAGAGAACAGTCCTGCAGCAGATATTTTGTACACATTAGTTATCTCACCTTCTTCTTTTCCATCTTGATGTAGGTCAGTGTTTCCCCACAGTGTGTTCAGGACCCTTAACTATCCCTGCTCCTCTCTGTCAGATCTTCTGCAGTTGGTCCAGCTCTTCCTTGGAGCCCACACTCCTTGTGTGGACATCACTGCTGCTGGCTGGAAGGATGTGCTCATGTCATGGAATCCACTGCTGTCTCCTTCTGTTCTTGGATCTATTTTAGGCTATGGCTGGAATCCAGAGCTGTCTCCTCACTCTGTTCACATTCCTCTCTGGCATCTGTCTTAATTTTTGGTGTGTTCGTTGCAGTTCCTGCCACAAATTAATTGTGCTAATTTACATGAGTCTAGAGAACCGTGAAAGATGAGGGAGGGAGGAAGCAAAGCAGTAGGAAGTCCTGTGCGTGGGGTGACAGCCTGAAAAATAGGCCTGTGGATCTTCATCATTTCAGGTTAATTTTTTAATGAAGTTGCAGTGAACTAATTTAGTCACCGAATACAGTTGAGCTGATATGGATGAGCCAAAGCTCCTCACTGAAAGTTATCCCACTCCTAGAGGCTGCCTATTGTGATGACCCTTGTCTCGAAGCTTGCTTTTGCATTTCACTCTGAAAGCCTGAAGATCTAAGTGGCTTTTAAACCTCCCTTGGATGTCTCCAGGTGTTTGTAGACAGGGAGAGGAGTCAACTGAAGAAGACGTGTGGGGCAGGGTTCCTCTCTCCTGCTCCTGCTTTGGTGGCCATGTCTTTGCTGACTGTTGAGTACCCAACTTGTTAGATCTCCCTCATTTCCTTCTGGGAATAAATAGCATTTGAGAGGTACTTTTTCTGCTGCCTGCACGATGAGAATAACTGAGCACTGTTATCTCTGGCACCAAGCTTTGTTATTTTAGCACACACTTCTGCTTCTTTCACTAAGAGAAGGAAAATACTTTGAAGTGGGGGGTTTTGATTTCTCTGGTTGGAAGACCTGCTGCTACTGTGCAGACTGGTGCCAATGCCTGGTCTGAGTCCAGAATCCTCTGTGGATGTCTGTCCTATGGTTGCATGGGTTTGGTTTGCTCAGAGAAGGATTTGCTGAGTGAGAATTCAGCACTGAGTAGTCCTCTGTGGTAGCTGGGTGGTTTTCTTTGGGGCTGATGAACCTGATCTCATACTTGGTCATTGCCTTTCCCCAAGGATTAAAAGAAGAGATGACTAAGCAGGTGGGAAATATGATCCCTGGTGGAAAAAAAAACCTGAAGGCTTGAAGTGTGGCAGCTAGGATCTGGGGCAGGCATGGTCTGTGGAGAGAAGCTGACAGCTGCTCTGGGCACAAGGTGAAGGAAGTCTTTGTATTTTTGTTTCCCTTCTGTGCAGGAGCTGTAGTCAGCTAGTGGAAAGTCAGCCTCATCAGAGGAGGAGGTAGAGAATCTTTACTTGGTCGTGGCAGCCCAGCAGGGTGGATATTTCTGGAGCTCTGAGGTTTTTCCAGCTGAGCTTGAACATCTGCATTGAAAGACTCCTTTCTGTAGGACACAGTGTGGAAGTGGTTGGAAGCCAAGGATTTCAACAGAGGATGGTTGTGCAGGATGCAAAGCACAGAGTAGTAGGTGTGTGTGGAGAGCAGATCCTCCAGTGGTTAATTGAGGGAGTAGTTAGAACTGTGGCCTGGAAGTGAGGTATTGCAGGTGCTGTGTAAAACCTTGCTTGAGAAGCAAGCTGCCAACTCTACTTGAATTCTCATAGCTCATTTTGCTCCTATGCTGGGATGGGGATCGAAGTGCAGAACAGAGTTAATTACCTGGATAAATTAAAGGGGGGGAGAAAAGCCAACTGTATTCAAACAGCCTACGTCTGTGTTGCTGCAGCCAGCTGGCTTTGGCAGCATGATGGATTGAAGGAATGTGTGGGATTTGCTGAAAATGTTTGATTTTTGAATTGCATCTCTCCCTTCCCTGGTGTGCTAGCTGTCAGTCAGGCATTCCAGGTGCAAATCTGCACTGACACAGCCATTCCCTGGCAGGTTGCGCAGGGAATAGCCTGCTTGTGTAGATAAGCAATGGATTTATATTTTTTTCCACTGCTTTGCTGTCTGCAGGACCTTCTCCCAGGAGGTTCTCAGAGCTCCTGAAGACTGGTGTCCTGCCTGCACAAGGGCTTCCCTTGTCAGTGCTGTGGGTGTAGCCTCAGGGCTTGTTCTAGCAAACTGCCCATCAGCCAAAACCACAACTCCAGAAGGATGTGCCAGTGCTAATGAAACTTTCAGGAAAGGCTTCAGGAGGGACACAAGTGTAGACATGATGCTTCAAGAGACATATCAGCTGCCAGGCTCTTCTGGGGGAATAATTCCCCCTATCTGAAGATGCTTGTGGAGGACTCAGGTTTGGATCCTGTCTTATGTTCACTAGAGGTCTTAAAGATGGTGCTTTGCTGTAAGCCTTAACAAATTACCCTGGCAAATAAAGGCTCAGGACCTTTTCAGAAAGGAGAGGCTGGCATGTTAGACTCCATTTTGCATGAGAAGGCCTGATTAGTGATGCTCTGCACTAGGCACTTGTGTGTTTTCTTGAATCAAACCCTTGTGATAGAGGTGTGTTCTGTCCCAGAGTGGACTAGAAACCTCTGACCTGCTTTAACCCAGCCAGGGTGCTGTTAGTTGCTGCATTTCCAGGCAGTGCTGGAATCTTGGTTGTTGTTCAAGTGCTTTTGGTTCCTGGTCTAGAGTAGTTGTCACAATATGAACACAAGTTAATTTGCTTTTGTCCTGACTAAAGTATATTCTGAAGTGTGGTCTTTGGCAGTTCAGAATAACCCAGGTTTTGCTCCCCACCACTTCTGTGGAAGGATTTGAGTTCTTCAGCCCTTCTCCTCTATCCTGTGCTGTGGCTGTTGATGAATTGCTGCATGTTGGGAAGGAATTGAAGGGGCACCCACCCTTGTTTCTTCTTCTTGGAAGATGATGCTCTGAGATGATGCTCTGCTGTGTTTGTCGGGGAAACAGACGCAGACTCTTCTCTGGTTGCTTTACAAACCGTATCTGTGTTCGCCAGGGAGCTGGTAGGATGAAAAAAGCACAGCCTTGTGCTTAGGGCTGAAATTCCTGGTTGTGTTTGTTTTGCTCCCAAGGCAGCCTTTTTTGAATAAACTCAGGCAGCTGTAAATGACCACCTTCATAGTCACAGAGAGTGCCAAAGTACCAGCCTTCATCTGAAGGCTGCTGGCTAATGAGTGGCACCCAACTGTGTGTGAGCCCTGGTACCCTGTGATTAGCCCAAAATAAATCACCAGGAA
>NW_009952981.1:151961-164226 GCF_000747805.2 Chaetura pelagica | reverse complement strand
TGCCAATGGAAGGCAGCTTCAGTTACATGTGGGCTAGGATGTTTGCCTGAGCTGTTGAAGTCCTTTAGAGAGAGACATAATTTAGTCAAACCCTTTGATTTGTTGGTTGTGACATGTTAACAAACCCTCAGAGATGGTAATTTCCCTGATGTTAATGTGGTCTGAGTTGTCTGGTGATAAACCACTTTACAACTAAAGCCTAGGGAAGCTGTAGCATTGTTGGGCTGATGGTTTTATCCTGCTTTTTATTTAACCACCCTCTGGCCAGTTGTGATTCTGTGTGTTGCTCACAGCTTAAGTGATTTTGAGCATTGGGTCTGGGCCTACAAAGAGGGTTGTTGAGCATCTTTGTGTTTGAACAGCAAGAGAAAAGGGGTCCTTTGCTCTGCCAAAGCTGTATTTCCACCTGGAGGATAAACAACTCCAGGTTTTGTTGTCACAAATCCTGTGGCACTGGAGTTTAGAAGAGTCACTGGTGGAAGAGGGAAATAAAACAGCCTGTCACCTGCTGGGGATGGAAAATAAATCAGTTGAGCTGAAACAAAGAGGCTGTTCTTAGTCCTGCAGTGCTGATAGATATCAAGAGGCAGAAATGTGTTTTACCATCTTTTTTGGGGGGGAGCAGGGGTGGGGTTCAACACCAGAGGAGGTGTGGTGTGTCCTTTCCTTGCTTTCCTGTGCTGATGAGTGTGGGGTTTGGGGTGGGGGGGTGGAGACCTGATGACAGCAGGGAAAAGCAGACAGTATTCCATGGGGACTGATCACTGCTTTCCTTTTGCTTTGTGTTCCTCCTTTGCACTGCTGAACTGGGACATGTGTTTCATTCAGGGAGAGCCTTGCAGGGCCACCTTTGTAGCCCTGGCAACCCCTCTTGATGGTGTCCTAAATGGGTGTTTTCCTTTCCTTTGCACAGGGCCCGTGCAGAAGACTCATCCTCTGTAAAGCACAACCCGAGGCCAGAGCCAGGTGAGAAGATAAAGCATGAGGAGGAGGAGGAAGAGAGCAGCAGCACTGAGGGGAGAAAGGCTGTTGCCTCGGGAGAAGAGGAGGCTCAGCCAGAAGGGAAGAAGAAGAAGCAACGTTCTGGGTTCCGGGATCGTAAGGTACTGCCCGTGGGCACGTTTCTCCTGCAGCTGCTGCTGCCAAAAGGAAGGAACTTGCAGAAGGTTGGGTTCAGCTTCTGGTCCAGTACATGGATAGAGGCTTTGCTCTGTCCTTGTCTTGATGTTCTGAGAGACCTTACTGCTTTGGGACCCTACTTTCTTGGTGTGCCACCTGGAGTTTCTTCAGGCTGAGACCTGTTTATTTGGCAAGCACAGTGCTCTGATCTTCTGGAGACCTCTCTTCCCATCCATCTCCAGTTGGATGTCTGGGAAGTGGCTTGCTGAGAAATCAAGGCTCCTGCCTTGATGGCTGTTAGGGTGGTGTGTGCCAAGTAGGGAACTGGTGCTTGAAAAACCATCTAAGGGCATCCAGCATGTGTTTCTATATCACATTTGCCTGTGAGCATACACAGTGTATGTAGGAAGAAAAGGGTGAGTGGGGAAGGGACAGTCCTAGGAAGGGCATACATGGATTTTTCCTGTCATAATTCCATATAAATGTAGTTGCTGAAATCCAGCCTCACTCCCTGTTTGTGGTTAGTTGTGTCTCTCTCTTGATGCACACGCCTGTTTAATTTTCATATCAGACGCATGTTCAAGAGGAGAAAGGTTGAGTAATGAACTACATGGTCAGCTTGTGACCTGCCTCCCCTGCCGGGCAATCCTCAGAGCTTTGGGCTCCTCAGAACTGTCTGACAACTTGTTATCTGGAACCACTGATAGCGCAAGGTGTACAGTTTGGTCTGATGGAGTGCCCTGTAACTGCGAGTTGGCAGCCAGCACTATTTTATGTTTTAAACCTGTCTAGGTGTTGGTTTTTACTGCCCTGGGTTTGATTGAGTATCTTTGTGCTGCCAAAGAGCAGAACAGGAGTGGTCGCTCCTCACAGATCCTTCCTGGATGACTTGCTTCTGGTAATGATTTTTGGAGTCTGTTCCTGGAGGCTGCATCTCATTAGCTGTTGAGTTGTGGATGGTTGTACATGGTGGTAGAACAGCTTTTCAGAGCTGTTTTGTTTGAAGTCACTGAATCATATTCTGGTCTTGGTTACAGCAGATGACACAACTTGACATTTCAAGTGCCTGGTGGTATCTGGGGCTCCAGACTCTCCCTGTTGTGATGTGCTGGTGGCAGCTCAGTGAAGTTCTGTCGTAAGGTGCTACTCTGAGTATTCAGCATTATCCAGGAATGTGGGTTCTTGGCTTCTGCTCATTTTCTTGGCAGCTGGGTGTCGGGTGCTCTGACAGTTGGAGTAAAACTTGCCAGAACCACTTGAGGAAGGTGGGTTCTTTTTTTCCCCTGTGTTAGCAGGTGGAGGCAGGTTGCAATGAAAGGATCCACCTTCAGCCACACTCTTGTTTGTGTTTTTTTTAAAAAATAACGTTTGTGGATGCAGCAAGTGGAATGATTGATTTTTGTCTGCTGTGCCTGGTTGTCTCTGGCTGGGGAAGCCAAAGAATGTTTGTTTGCAAGTAAGGACTTTTATTCCAGTAGTCAGGAGATGTGACTAAGTTGACTGACTCTTTCCTTCCCATACTAGGCAGGGAGGGATGTGACCACGTTTTCCAAACAAGATGTGAGCCAGGCAAGCATGGAGGATGCCCAGGGGGCCTGGTGGGAAGGGCATGCAGCCTGGATCCCTTCTCATTCCTTAGTCTTCCTCCCTCCTTAAAGTGCTTGACTCCAGAGCAGCAGTTTCAGCAGGGAGATCAATGTTGCAAACAGACCTCACCATTTTGGTGCAAATGAAGCCCTTTCCAGCCTGAAGACAAAATGTCCCTTCTGTGACCTGGATGCCAGTGTTGCTTGTGCTCCATTTTATGCAGGTTGTAACTGGTGGTGTCCCAGGTGCCAGGTTCATGTTTGTTTAGGGAGGCTCCACTGTGGGCTTGGTGTTTGATCAGCAGTTGCCCTAGTGAGTCATCTCAGGAAGTATCTTGGAGAGTTTCCAGCTCAGATGGCAGAGGAAGGTGTGCCCTGGTTCCTGACTCAAAACCAGGGCTTCTCCCAGGATGTGCTGCTCCCCATATCACTTGTGGGGCACTCAGGGAATTCCTCTCTCTTCTGTATGTTTTTTTAAAAAGCAAAAAAAAAACCACCAAAACAACCCACAATGCCCCACAGCAAAAAAAAAAACCCTTTCCAGTTCTTCCCATAATTAATGGAAAATCATGTGGGGCTTTCCTTAATTGAAAGTGTTTCACCCTTGTTGGTTATCCCAGTGTTGCTTTTAATGAAGTTGATGATTGGTATTGGAATAATAAATTGGGCATGACATGGGTATTTTGGGTGGTGATTCAGTGAGGAGGAAGTTAAAATGTAAAGCACTTGGCATCTGCTGGGACTGGGATCTTGTGTGGCTGCTTCCAGGGCACGTGTTGCCTTGCAGCCTGTGCCATGTGGAGGCCCTGGCTGCATCAGGGAGGGAGGAGAAAGATGGGAAGCTTTTCTAATTTGATGGCTAATGAGTGGTAATCCGCGTGGTGGGTGTTCATTAATTTGCTAAAAGGGTTTTTGCATGAAGCAGGAGGACTTTTTAATCACAATCTGCTTGCAGTGTTTGCTGGGCCCTGCAGGTGTGCTGCCTTAGGAGTGTTGGTTGTTGCTAAGGCTTCATTTTAGTGTTGATTTCTTTTTGGAAAGCCAAAGAAAATCGATTCTAATGAATTGAGCCTGCTGAGGTGTGTGTGGTGGAGCTGGGCTGCCAGGGTTCCTGTTCTGCTGCAGGGTCAGGGAGGCCCCAGTGATGCTCTGGAAGTGAAGTGAGATGCAAATTTAGAGCTTTCTACTCATGTCTGCACAGGATTTGATTCTGTTTTGACTTCTTAACCTGGGGCTTAGCATAAATGCCAGGAAAATGTTTTGGAATATTCCACAGGTGAGAGGTTGTGGGAGGAGAGGCTTGTCTGGGCTGGTTTGGTGTCCAGGTTGTTTAGAAGAAGCAGAAAAGCCACCACTAGTGGTGTGTACACCCCAAGACATCCACAGCTGCTTTCTATATCTGCAGTTGTGTAGGGAGACCAGAGCACCTGTTAGGGCCCACTTTGTGTTGAGCACCCAGTCTGGAGTCAGTTGTTTCTGTTTCCATGGTCTCAGCTGTTCCCTCCTTGCTCTGCCTTCATGTCCAGGCCAGTCTTGGAAGTTCAGAGGTGGCTGGGTTGTAGCATGTTGGTTGTTGCCAGCTGATTAGATCATTGGAGCAAAAATGAGGTAATTGTGAGTTCAGCTGCAGGCAAAAGGGAAGAAGTATTGCTGCAAGCCTGGGTTGGGAGAATTGAAAACCTTTGACCCTAAAAATATGAAAAATCAGGGTGTGTTCTTTCTGATGAGCATCAGGGTAGAGAGGTTGTTTGAGTGAAAGGACAAGGCTGAGACAGGACCAAAGCCATAAATGATCTACAGATGCCTTGGCAGTACTCTTGAACTTCCCTGTTCTCTTCCAGCAGCTTGTTGGTTGGTTTGTTTGACTTTTTTTTTTTTCTAATTCTCCTGTGGCTCTTGGCCAGAAGTGCTGAAGCTTTCAAGTACATGATGGACTGTTAAACAAGGTGTGTAACACAGGAATAAAAAGCTGAGCTAAGAAGGAAAGTTTTCTGTTCTAATCTATAATGAAGTGCAGATCTTTGTGCCTTTTTCCTCTCTGGTGGCTTTCTGTTGTGGTTTTTTTGTTGTTTATAAAAGCTTTCTGTTCTCTTGGATTAATTCTAGCTGTGTGCTGGGGAAAACAGTTCTAGGTAGCAAATAATAGCTGCTGGCAGAGTGAGCAAGAGGCAGATTGGTGAGAAGTGGTCTGAGTCAAGACAGTTTCTGCAGAAAATGGTCTTTTGCCAGTGTGATAGAAGAGGAAAAAATGAGGTTGAGTGACTGAGCAACCAGCTGTGGTTCTGAGTAGTTTTTTCCAAGACTTGGCTTGAAAGCAAAGGTCTCTCCCAGCTCTCCAAGACTTTTACTTCATGTATGAATCATAAATCAGTCCCTTCAACACTGTGGTTAAAATGTGGAGCTGCTTTAGATGCACAGGTGTGATACCAGTGCCTTTTTATGTTCATCTTGAAAAGTGCCTTCAGGGGTTTTGTTAATTTGTAATTTCTCTGCCATCACGGAGTGTCCAAGTCTTGGCTATTGGTTTGTTCATAATTCTTGCTCACCAGGGGTTGATGCTTCCAATTTTCCTGGTGGTTCAAAGGCTGGATTTAGGAGGGATTATGACCCTTTTCATTGTTACTTCTTTCAAGTGTTGTGTTGCTGCCCACAACTTGGTTGTCCTGTGGCAAATCACCCAGAATCACCAAGGCTTGAAAAGACCTTGAAGATCATCAAGCCCAGCCTATGACCAACACCACCCCAGGGCACCAAGTGCCACCTCCAGCCTTTCCTTGAGCACCTCCAGGGCTGGTGCCTCCAGCACTTCCCTGGGAAGTCCATTCTGAGGAAGTGCTTCCTGATATCCAACCTAAACCTCCCCTGGAGCAGCTTCAGGCCAGGCCCTCTTGTCTTGTTGCTGGTTGCCTGGAGGAAGAGCCCAACCCCTGCTTGACTAAACCTCCCTTCAGGTGGTTGAAGGAGAATGAGAAGGTCCCCAACTCACAACTTCTGGTCCTCCTTGAGAGGCTAGAGGTGCTAATGAAGGTACTGGGGAGAGGAACCATGCACACCTAATGCTGGTTGTATTTTGTTTCCAGGTGATGGAATATGAGAACAGGATCAGAGCTTACTCCACCCCAGACAAAATCTTCAGGTACTTTGCCACCTTGAAAGTTATCAACGAGCACGGCGAGTCAGAGGTTTTTATGACACCACAGGATTTTGTGAGATCAATAACACCTAATGAAAAACAACCAGAACGTAAGTGGTTTGTGTGTCTGTAGTAGTAATAATATTTGGAGGAACTGATGTAGCAGAGGGGAATAAGCTCTTCACTCTCTGCTTGCCTGATCTCCACATTTCCCATCCAACTTATGTTGTTGGGAGGTGTTGTTGCCATTGAGGGGCTGGGAAGTGTCTCCTGAAGCTGTGTTCCTTCTCCATGCTCCAAACCCAGAATTAGCCTCATTCTGTGTTCCCTGGAGTGCTGCTGCAGCACAGTCCATCTCATTGGTACAAGCCCTTAAAGAGTCATCTCATCTGCTCTTTGCATACATACTAGTGACAGGTCACTTTCAACTGGAACATCTTCTGAACTGGTCACAAACCTTCAAAATGAGGTTGCTTTGGGAAGGAAAACCTTGGAAATAAAGAGGTCCAGGCAGCTGGACCTGAGCTGTGATGCCACTGGCCTTGGGGAGTTCATCTCTGCTGGCTTCAGATTCCCTATGGATTGCGGGGAATTGCTGCAATTGCTGTGGGGGCTTGGCAGGCAACAGGTAGGAGAGCAGACACTTGGTTATTCTAGTCTAAAAAGCTGTGTCCTTAGCATTTGATAAGAGGTTGGGCTTTTTTTTGGGTGGTGACAGGAGGATTTTGCCTTCTGTTTTGGAGGAGATTTATGGGTTGGGTGACAAGTGGGAAATCAGATTTCTTAGTCTTCCACATTGTATCTCCAAGAATGCAACAGGCTTTTGTCAAATTAAAACTCCTCTTCTCCAGGCATTAATATAGAACCTCAGCCCCTTGGTAACTTTTGGAAAGTGAAGTTTATGTACAAACTGTGAAACTGTTTTGCTATCTTAGATGACAGCTGCTCAATAAATACCACATAGACTTGTGTGTCAAAACCAACAATATGAGGCCTGTGAAGAAGGGAAGAAAAAATAATCCTGGCTTGAGTGTTAAAAACATGTTGGTGATTTGATATTGAGGTTTTTCATCAAGCCCTGAAAATGGCCCTTGTTTTCATATGAATGACATGGTTTCAGTGAAGAAGTCTGAGCAATAAACAAGATCATGTCCATAGATGCTGAAATTTTGTTTTACTATCTTAACTGTCTAAAGCTCCTTGAATTTGAAAAGCAGTAGCACATGGCTGACTGCAAGTCTTCCCAGGCAAGTCTGTTGTGGTGTGTTTTTTCTGTCAGCCAGCTTAAAAATAGAAATCATCCTATTTTATTTCAAGACATCTGATTCTCTTTTACTCCTTCCATAAAATGTATGTGCTTGGTGCCTTTCAGGGGGTACACAAAAAAATAGGTGGAAGAGTGCTCAGAAAACACCTGCTTTGGAGACAAGCAAAGGTGACTCATGGGAAAGAATTTGTCAGTCTTAACCACTTTCTGCTGTAACAATTATTCTCCTGGCTGGGTGAGCTGCTTAAATGGCCCCATGAAGTCTGTCACTGCCTTTAAGTGCCTGCAGATGCTGCCAGTCAGTGACACAAAGCAGCCTGGAAGGGGAGGAAATTGCCTTAGTGATACTTAAAGATGCTCTTGCAAAGTAGAATGAGATGGAAATTTGAGCTTTGGCTGTCCATCAGCAAGGAAGGCAGGAGTATGGGCATCTTCTATCTTGTTGGTTTGAAAATCTGTCCTGAGGAGCATTGCCATCATGGAGTTGTAGAGGGAGCTGCTGCTCAGGTGGTTGTTCCTTACCAGGGCTGTAGGTCTTGTAAATGGCTTTTTACTACCTAACGAGCAGTAGAAGAGTAAAGCACTTAATGCCTTAAACACTTAATGACTTAAAGTCAAACCAGCTGTAACCTTGTTCCCAAGTGCTTTAAAAGCTGATAGTAAAAAGAAAAAAAAGAAAAACATAGGTGTGATTTGAAAACAAGAACTTCAAGAGAAAGACTTCCACCTGTTGGCTGGATTATTTCCACACTTGGCATCTGTTTGTCCCATGAGTCAAAAGCACCAATCTAGATCATGGATGAGGAGGGAAATGCTGAGGCTGCTTTCTCCCTTAGTCACGACTTGGGTGTGGTGTGTCCTCTGCCTGGGCTGGAGCAGCTTGTCATCCCAGGACACTCCCTGGGGGAGTGATGTAGCCTGGAGGGCTCCTTGGACATCTCCTGGTAGGTTGCTCTAGTCTAACTGGGTAGGTTAGTGCTGGAACTGAATTAAAGATCTTTCTGTATTGCAGAACTTTCTGCCCCACTCATCCCAAGGTTTTCCCTTGAACAGTGTGTGTTTCTTGGGTGGTGTGTGTGGCAAAGCAGTTGCCTTCAGGTCCTGCCAGTTAATCTTGTCCTACATAAGCAGTTGGAGATGTGAGGAGGGCAGGGGGTGCTCTGTGTGCTTGAGCTGCCAGTAGTAATTTCAGAGAGTAACTTCTTGTGCCTGCTCTTCTATGGAGAGAAAATCCTGAGGAATGTAAGTGATATGCAATGATGAGGTATCTGAGTCCACACTGTACTTCCTTTGAAACTGCTAATCTACTGCAAGGTATCATATGCCCCATTCTTTTTTATGGATTGCATAGGGGGAACTTTGATTTATTGTCAAGAAAGCAGCAACTTAATTCTAGGCTGTGTTTTGCCAGCTGGGGCAAAAGGAATGCCAGGTCATTAACTCCTGCAGATTGCTTTCTCTACTTCAGTAAATCTTTCTGCCCTAGCTTTCCCCAGCAGGCAAGTGGTGCTCACAGTGTGATATACTCCTGCTGAGCTTGGAACTGGCTGCTGGAATAAGCCCCCCAGGATGGTTTTCAACTTGGAAGATGCTTGACCAAATCCCATCTCTTTGTGTCCAGTTATAGGCCCCTCAGTTCCAGAAGGACAGGGAACTGCTGGAAAGAATCCAGGGAAGAGCCACAAAGATGCTGAAGAGAGTGGAACATCTCCCTGCTGAGGAAAGGATGAGGGAACTGGGTCTGTTGGGCTTGGAGAAGAGGAGACTGAGGGGCGACCTCATCAGTGGTTACAAATCTGTTCAGGGCAGTGTCAGGAGGACAGAGCCAGGCTTTGTGCAGTGATGTCCAGTGACAGGACAAGGGGCAGTGGGTGCCAACTGGAGCAGAGGAGGTTCCATGTGAATGTCAGGAAGAACTTCTTTCCTGTGAAGTGACAGAGCCCTGGGACAGACTGCCCAGAGAGGCTGGGGAGTCTCCTTCTCTGGAGACATTCAAACCCCCCTGGACACGTTCCTGTGTGATGTGCTCTGGGTGCCCCTGCTCTGGCAGGGGGGTTGGACTTGGGTGATCTCTCCAGGTCCCTCCCAACCCCTAAGGTTCTGTGATTCTGTGTGCTCCCTGGGAAGTCCAAGCACCAACAGAAGGGTGGGCAGTCTTACTGGGTTGTTTTCCACCCAGCTCCTCTTGTACCCAAGAGGTATCCTGGCTCCAAGGCTGGGTTAGCTGGGATGGTCACTTGCTTCCTGGCATTTGCTTGGTACCCCAGCCCAAAACCAGCTCAAAATATTTCTGGTGGGAAGGGTTTGCAAAAAAAAACATTTTACATGTTGCAGCTCTTGGGGCTCTTGCTGAAGAAGGTGTATGAAGCCCTGATGCTTGACAGGAGCCACAACCTTCACTGATACTTGAAGGTTGTTGCTGGCAAGTCCTCTGTGATCTTAGGTAGCTCTTGGCCTGCTTGAACATTTCCAAGTGCTTGGACCAGCTTGGTGGTGGCCTGCCCAGTTCTCTGTTTCCTAGCTTCTGAGTTCCCTCCATTGCCCCAAGTTTCTCTGGGACTGTCCTGCATTGGTCATTTTCCTGGGGAAACAGTGTTTTGGGGCATCCTAGACTAAGAAGGAGATGTGACATACTCAACCAGTACCAGTTATTTTAGTCTTTGAAGTAATTTCTTCACGTTGTCATATTAGAAGGAATTTCTTTACCCAAAGAGTGGTTGGACAGTGGAACAGGCTGCCCAGGGAGGTGGTGGAGTCACCATCTCTGGAAGAGTTTAAAAGAAATCTAGATACAGTGCTTAGCAACATGATTTAAGCACTGAATGGGTAAATCAGGTTATGGTAGGGGGATTTAGGTTATAGTTGGGCTTGATGATCTTCAAGGTCCCTTCCAACCACGATGATTATGTGATCTCAACCTAGAATGCTCTAATTAAGACAGGTTGTACCCAAACAGTCTTGCTCTTCTATTGCATTGTTAACCTCCCTGGTTAACCCCAACTCCTGCTGCACAAAAGACACCTTTCAAGATCCACCCTGCTCTGCAGCAGCTTGAGTATCTGAACTCTTGGAAATGCCCTAGAAGGTTTTTGTCTGCAGGAAACCACAAACATGCTGTTGAAGTTCAGCCAGAGGCAGCAGCTGCCCCTGCAGCCTCTGTGCACAAGATGATGTTGAGGAGGAGCTGTGAAGGACAGAGGTGATGTCTGGTGATTCCATCAGAACGTACAGCTTGGTTCTCTCTTCTGTCATGGTTGGTTGTTCATGCCTGGGCTTCGCAAGCAACTGAGCACAAGCTGGCTTCTGGATTGTGATGGTGCTTCAGTGACCTTTTTGTTTTGCGTTCAGTTGGTAAAACACAGAAGTGATCTTCAGCAGAACCAACAGTTGTGACCAGTGGCAAGAGCTCACCCACCTGGGGAGAGGGAGGACTCCCTAGGCTTGTCCAGATCCCTAAACTTCTCTCAAGTGTTCAGCTGTGTTATTTAAGACCCAGAAGGCAAGTAGAGATGCTGAGGTTTCCTTCTAAAGTGTTCATAGGGACTTATTTTTGTGCTCTCCCTCAAATACATCTTGTGGAAAGGTCTTCAGGGTAAGGGTGTGAGTAAGAAGGGAGGTGATTTGGTGGTTCTATTCCAGACCCAGGAGGGTGAATAGATGTGTTGGGGGTTTTTTTCTGTGGAAATGTCATTCCAAAGCAAGGATCATCTTTGAACCTGTCATGCCTGATACAAGACCCCAGGAAGGTAGCCAAGGAGAAGCCATAGAGAAGGGCATTGATGTGCATGTCTATGAGGTGGTCAACTGAATAAATGAATAATTAGGACTTCCAGGAGAGATGAAGGGATGGTGTGGCTGATCCGTGGAGTTCTGGATGCACATCTCACAGGGAGACTGACTTGCCTGTTGGAGGAGGGGGAGAGAGAAGAGACCCAAGTAGTTCCTTGTACAAAATAGTTCTGGACTTGACCACAAGGCTCAGAGTGTTGCCCCTGAGAAATGTCCAGCAGTTCACTGTGCAGAGTGAGTTCTAAATTCAGGGGGAAACACTCCTGCAGGAATCAGAAGCTGAGTTACAGCTCTGGAGGGGAAAACTTGGCCCAGCACTTTCTCCTCCCATAACACAAGGTGTTGCATGCATGATTAGCAGGCTCCTCTTCTGTCTGGGTAATTAGCCCTTTGGCTCATCCTCTTGCAGCAACAAAAGTCCCTGTCAGATTTCAAGTGAGGGGAAAGGGAAGGCAGATGATGAGTAAATATAACTCAAATACCATGACAACTTTGACAAGGATGTCAAGGCCAAAGGGAGCTGAAAATGTTTTTCCATCACAGTGGAAAACTGCTGGCATCCCAGAGGAAATCATGATGGTTTCTAATTGAACTCAGCTGTGTTCTTGGCATAAGAAAATGGTTTTTCTGGAGGCTCATTTGTTAAATATATATATATTTAAACTAAATCTATAATCTGCTGCCCATGGCTTTTTTTTTTAAGGGATAACATGAAGAGCTTAGTAATTGTGGAGATATTTATTGACTGAGGTAATTAGTTAGCTTTGAATCTGTGGCATGTATGTTGTTGTTAATCAATACAAATGTAATTTGACTTTAGATTTGATTAGAGCTGAATGAGAGGAACAGCAGGTTAGTCGGTGGGGTTTTTTTCCCTTGATATAAGTAATTCCATCTCCATTAAAACACATTTCCCAGCCCCAAATCAAATAAATAAGCACAGAATATTGTTCTCCTGTTAAACACCTTCTTTTCCCCTCTGGCAGGCAGTGAGTATAAGTAATTTGGATTTATTTAGAAAGATTTTAATTTTTAGAGTTCAGTGAAAGTACCACCCCATGAATAAGAGCGGGGACCTTAATTTTAGTACTGGTGAGTGAGAGGCTTCAGGCTGATCTGAAATGGCACCTAGAGTGATGCCACTTGCTCAGCTACCCCTTTGCAGTGCTGTTGTTTCTTTTGGTCCTGTGATTGTACTGGGAGTGGTGGCAGAATGTGTAGCAGCTCTATGGAGTGGATGAAAAGGAAACTGGAAGTGGCAAGCCCCTTTGGAAATGGTTGCAGGTGCTTGCTGGTGCTGCTGAAAGTGAGCAGCTGGTGCAGAACCCTGGGCAGGGTGAGCACAGGGGGCTTGGATAATCCAGGTGTGTA
>NW_009952981.1:147138-151832 GCF_000747805.2 Chaetura pelagica | reverse complement strand
GGGAAAGATGAGGTGTTGTGCCATGTTGGTATAAACGACAGGTGTGTTGTGAGGCAGGTGTTGGTGAAAGATGTGGGGGTGTGTGAGCAGAAGCAAGCACTGAAGCCCAGGGGCTCTGGGAGATCCCTCTGCCATCTGGAGCAGCTGTGGTGCACCTCATGCTGCCCTTCAGTCCTGGGGAGGCTTGGCCAGGTATCCTCCTGAAAGGACTTCTGGGTTTCATTGCTGCCTCTCGAGGAGGACATGCTTACATCTCTTCCTGGGAGAGTGGGATTTCTGGCCTTGCTTTTCAGTGGAAAAGCTCTTTTTACTGTTGAAAAGGCCTATTAGCTCTGTTCCTGCAGCTCATCAGCAATAACCGAGCCAGGGTGTATTTGTTTTCTGAGTGTATCACAGTCTTGCACTAGCTGGAACTTAGCAGGCTGCCTTTTGTATCACAGAGGTGCAATAACTCACATTCCTTCCTTTCCTGCTTCAGAAGTGCAGTGTTTCCATTAGCTCCCTGGCCTACCCAAGCTCTCAATTCCTGTTTCCAAGTCTTGGAGGAAAAACCTTCTGGGTTCTTTGAATGTAAAGAAGAACACAGGCATCAGGCAGCATCTGGTTTCTTGGTTTCCTTTTGCAACTTCCAAGGGTAAAGACTTGGGAAAGAACAAGTAGCTAAGTCCATCAAAAAAAAAGAACTGTATTGGAAGAAGAAAAATTTATCAAGAAGAACTGTGTGCCTTGAACATATAAATGTCCTTTTCCAGGTTTTCAGTTGGCTTATTCTGTTGGGAGCTGTTGGAAGGGCAACTTCATAGAGGACTTAAGTGTGCAGGTTGGTTAATGCAGCAGAGCAGGGGGGATATTGTGGGTGGTGGGACAAAGGGTGGGCATGAGACACTGGTGTGAAGCAAGATGCTGGTGCTTGCAGGAGTTGACATTGTCTGGGATGTGCTGCTGCAGGGACATGAAGAAAAAAGGCACAAGTGACACTTTCTGCAGTTCATTTTCATGTCAATGTGTCTCCCTGGTCTCCCAGACATGTCTAAACCAAGGTCATGGATTTGCTTCTTGTGGGATACAGTTGTGTCACAGGAAGGTGACATGATGGTGGTGGTGACAGCAGTTCTGTCACTGCTGTGGTGGTGTATGCACTTCCTCCAGTAGATGATGAAATGCTTGGAGCTCTGAAGCTTGAGGGCAGACCTGGCAGCTTCTACACCTGACATAAGGGTTTGGATATAGGAAAAGCTGTGTGTAAGTCAAGGTCTGTTCACTCTGTCCCTCACAGGAATAGTCTCAGGTTGCCCAGATGCTGCTTTTTCTTTTCCATGCCTTTTCATTTTGTGCCACAGCAATTGAGGAAACACGGTGGAAACAAACATCTCCATGCTCAGGTGAATGGGGCTGAACCAAACCTCAGCTTGGAGGCAAACTACTCTCTGCTCAAGACTCCTGATTTCACCACTGTCTTCCTTTGCTGACTCCATCGTTATTGTAACTCGTTACTGTTAACTCTCCTGGTACTTTTTAGTACCCTCCAGTCGCAACCCCCATCTCTTCTGTGTGTCCCCACATATGTTACATCTGGGGGGGGGCATGAAGTTAATAATACTCATTTTGTTAGTAGAGATACTGATGTTCTGCTGGTTTAGGTGTAATTTGGCTGGTTTTAGTAGCTTTTCTAGATGTACATACACAGTCCTATATATTACAATTATCTAGTATATAAATAGTCTCTTTTCAAATATATATGATCCTTTCTATATAAAAGAAAACAGTTGTCAGTTCATCTTTTATTGCTGTTCATGTCCACGAGCACCCATTCATTTTGGGTCTTCTGTGAAATCTGTTTCCTTTCCCAATAGTGGTGTCCAGCTGGGAGGGGTGCATTAAGACATACTTTCACTTGCTATTTTTAGCCTGTGTCCTTGTTTAGCTTTCCATAAGTCCATGTGTAATGTTGGGCTGTCAGGGATATGTCCTGCAGCACCATTTCCTGGCCTGGGAACATGAGGTGCTCTTGAGAAATGACTTTATTACAAGGCATGGGCATAAGCTGAAGCTCATTGTCACAGCTGGCACCCAGATGGATGGTCAGGGGGGAGCTCTGACCAGATAATGTGCCTCTGGTAATGTAAGGACATTTAAATGAATCCTGGCTCTCCATGTGACAATATTTATTTTACTGCATTTGTAGCCACAACTTCAAGGAGGACAAAATTCACAGAATCCCAGACTAGTTTAGTTTGGAAGGGACCTTAAAGACCATCCAGTTCCAGCCCCCTGCATGGGCAGGGACACCTCCCACCAGCCCAGGTTGCTCCAAGCCCCATCCAACCTGCCCTTCAACACCCCATAGAGGGGGCTTCCACAGGTTTTCTGAGCAATTCAGGTGATTAAAGCCTGAGAATGTCTATAAATATGCAATTTGGATTCTGTCAAGTGCAGAGAACACTGAGAAGGAGCTTTCTGGTTTGAATATTCACAAACCGAGACAGCCCTCTGATAATTGTCTTGACCTTTGAAATGGGTGAGGGCAGAGTTCTAGGTGGGGTTTGAGCTGCTTTGGTTCAGAAAGGTTGAGAAGGTCACCCTGGAGCAATGAATATCTCCATCTTCTGCACCATAACCATGAGGAGCCTTTCCAGTAGCCAGGAAGAGTTTCATTACCCTTCTTCACAAAGAGATGCAGCAGGCATGGGGGAGGTTTTATTTTGTCTTTTCCATCTTTTCTCTCATTGAAATTGAAATGAGGATGTGATAATTATCTTAAACAGTGGCAGAAAATGCACAGGATTTGGATCTGCTGAGGGGGTTTCACTCTTCAGAGAACCCAAAAATCAGCTTATGCTGCTCTCCAATGACTGGAAGTGCTTGCTTAGAGTTCTGCTTCATCTCTCCTCAATGTTCATCTTCCTGACTTTGGGTTACAAAGCTCAGATAATTCATCTTCTTGAATATTTTTGTCATCTTGCTTGCATGTGCATTCATCAGTGTTCCTATAGCCTGACAGGCATCAAGGATTAGATGGAGAGCTCTGTGCCTTGAACTCTGCAACTACTGGGTTTGTTTTTTAGCAGTTCAAGACAGGAAAAAAAGCACTTGGTGATGGTATGAGATGGAATTTGCTGGTATAAATAACCTCTCTCCCTGCCTTCTTCTAAAATGCCCTTCTAGCTGAAGAAGACACCTAACAAATGCAGCTACAACTTATCCCCTTGAAAAATCTATTTGTGAGCCATTTTATACTAAGAGGTGGACGAGTTCTGGATTTATTTGTGAATATCCCAGTTAATTTTGGGAATGATCCTTTTGTTTTCCCATTTGTGAGCCATTTGAAAGGTGTTGAGAGAAACAAAGAGTTTTGTGAACATTTATGGACAAAATACTGGCCTGGTAACATCTAACTTGGGGTGGTTATTTCAGGCTCTTGAGAGGTGCTAGGAGCTGTGCTTCTGCTCTCTGCTAGGAAGAGGTTTTCTTCTGTGATGCCACAATCTTGCAGGATCAAAATACCAAGTGTTAAAAGCACGAAGCCAAAACATCTGCCTCCTGGCCTTAGACTTTCTGCTGATGTTATTCAGAAAGTGCATTTTGCTCCCTAATCCCCACTCAAAACCCCAGGAAGGTTTACTTTTACACTCCAAAGAGGGTGTGTTTTTTTAAAGTATCTTTTTTCTCTTTCAGACCTGGGCCTGGACCAGTTCATAGTGAAACGCTATGATGGGAAGGTGAGCACATGAGGCTGTGAAATGCATATTATTATTCCATATTGTTTTTTGAACCTGAACTCCTTTAGTTATGACTTTGCACGTGGGCATAAGGCAAATGAAGCATTTCAAGTGTTCTCCTCTGAGCTTTTTGGTGTTCAGTAGCATTGCAGTGCTTTGTCCCTAATGACAAAGGTTTGGATTTTATTCAAGGGGTCCTATTCTCATGTTGATAGACATATTATTGCTGCTTAGATACTGGTAAGCCAAGAAATGATAGGTTGTAATCACACTTTCTTGCTGCTGCTTTATGACTGAAGCCCCACAGGCTTCATCATTTCAGGGGAAACTTGCTTGACTTTTCCTTTCCAGGCCCATCTCCAGATTCCTGAAGGAAGGAGACAGTCTGGTGTCTTGATCTGCATCCCAAGCATGTGTTTCCCCCCATATCAAGGAGCCTTCCTCCATTCCCCTTTTGAACCCTAGGTCCTTCCTAGAGGGATACACAGCTCTCCTGGATGTTTGTGCTGTCACAGTGTGTGTTGGTAAAACCCTGAGCATGCTCTGATCTAGTTTGGTCTGCAGAAGTGGAGCTGTGTAGCATCCCACCTGTTTTTATGGAAGTCAGTGACCCAGTTAACCACACTAAACCCCACTGGTGTGGAGGAGCACAGGGAAGGCTATTCTGGCCCTAGCACCAGCAACTCATTTTTACTTCTTCATGCAAATGTCTGCAGGTTAGTTCATTTCCCATCAGAGCACCATGGTCACATCATGGTACTCCAGCTTTTAGAAAGGTTTTCATTTCATCTGCATCATCTCAAAGATCAAGCTGCTGTTTTTCCAAAGGGAAGTCAGTATCTGTGATGCCTTCATGGCTGAGTGATGTGCCTGCCTTTCCAGAAAGACTTGAAACTGGGGAAAAAAAAATATTGAAAGCTTGATATAAACACAGTGAGGGCTCAGTGTGTGCAGTTCCCTGTCCTGGTCTGTGTT
>NW_009952981.1:134517-146401 GCF_000747805.2 Chaetura pelagica | reverse complement strand
GCAGGGAGAGGTAAAGACAGAAGGTGATCAAATGCCTGGGGTCCCTGTCATCTGTGGTGTACAAGTGTTCTGGTTACCCAGGCAGCAGAGCAAGGATTTGCTTGAGAACAGGCAGTTGGAAGGTGGTATTTTGGCAGTTGGTTTTGATGCCTAAAACTAAGCAGCATGTTGTGAACACTTGCTTTCTTCTCCCCCTGCCACAAACCCAATGTCTGCTTTTCATGATGTAAAAAAAAAAGAAAAATATTAGTACACATTCTTTGCAAAATATCAGTTGTTCCTTCCTCTGGTATCTGACAGTCTCTTTTGCATCTGCTCACTTTCATCATCTTAGCTTGTCAAGCTATCACACTCCTCCCTTAGGCTGTACATAAACAAGGTCTGTTGGTAGGGATGAAATGCTGAATCCCACACTGGTTTTGCTAATTGTTCCTCTGTCCCTGAGAGCTCCACAGTTGGTTCCCATCACGTTGGATGAAAGATTCCAAGGAAGCCCCTTTGCTGAACTCAACTTTGTGCCCCTTTGCCCCTCAGCACCAAGGGCTTGAGTTGCACTGTGTATTTGGATGGGACAGGGATGGTCACTGGGTGTTGAGAACTCATGGTTGGTGTTTGAGGCACCATGCTTCACCTTGCATCATCATCCATGCCTTTCCATGCTCTCAGGACCTGGGCTGGACATCTGTGCTGGCTTCCTCTCATTGCTTTTTATTTAACTTAGAGATGTGCTGTGGTTTGGCTAGTCTGGAAGTGGGGGAGCCCATGTAGGGTACTGCAGTGGTCTCCTCTTTATTGTGATCTTCTCCTGGGACCTGTTGTTTCCACAGTCTAATAACAACCCCAGAAGCAGTTTGCTCTGCTGAAAATGAAGAAAGAGAGGTTCTTGTTTGCTTGGCTGCCTGTTTAAGGACACCTTGGGACTGGCTAAGTGTGGCTGTCAGGGTAGTGGTGATGTCCAGGTGAGAGGATAATTCAAGGAGAATATAAAGTAAGTTGGTGATGGAAGGAGCTGAGAGTAGATTGATCTGGCTGATAGTGTCTTGTTCTCATTTTGTGGCTTGTTTTGTGTTCCAGTTTAAGGAACTACACTCTCTTTACTCAGTCACACACCAACAAATATCCATTTGAGTTTCACTTGAACAGTAGCACCCAAGGGGTAAAACCCTCTTTCTCCTGGCCTGTTTCCAGTTGCATCTTCCACTTGGGCTACAAAAGCATCGTCTACCTGGAGAGGACTTCCTGGTGCTTTCCCTGTGTGTGTGGGCAGAGCTGATGAGCTCAAGCAGAAGGGTGAGAGGTCCATGGTTTCCCCCTAAGCATCCTAACCAACATCACCTGGAATTCATGGGACTTGTGGCTCAGATGTGAGCTCAGAAGTCACAGGCCCGTTCACTGGAAACTTCTGCATTTTTAAGGTGAAAGGAGTTTGTGAGCAGACAGACACAAGCAAGCTGTGATTCTGAAAAGTGCTGACAACATGCAGGCTAGCTCCTGGCTGAAGAGTGGAAAAGAGGATGAATTTTAGCTCCAAGCCAAGATGTGTACCCAGGGTTGCATGCAAGTGATCATTTAGAAGGAGATTCAGTTAAAAAGAAGAGAACCAGCTGTGCAGTCAGTTGCATTTTAATTACATATTACAGGACAGCTTCAAGTGTGTGAATTCTGAGCATGGACGCTTAAGATGTAAATGCTACAGCATTAGTAAGCAGCTGTGTGAGCTGCTCTTGTCACAGAACCCATTTTATTTACATAAAACTACCATCAGAGCAACCAGTTGGCTGTCATGAAGTGATCAGGGTTGGTCCTGCCAAAGGATGTTGTGGGGTGATGAATTGTAATTGTGTTGGGTTTCTGAAGCATCTTGCTGTGCATGGGATTGAATGTGATGGTGAGAAGACAATGCTCTTCTCTGCCCCTCTCATCCTGCTCCTCCTCCTCCCTCTCCATCAACTCTATCACTTACCACTAGAGAGGTAAATGTTGCTGCCTTATTAATGGGAAGACTCTGTAGTTCGAGCCTAAATGCTTTTTCTTCACTGATTGTGAGACCAAAAACCCTGGAGACCTTAATCCAGCAAAACCCCTTGGTAGATCTGTTGGTGAACATAAATTCTTTCATTTCCTGGCTCTGTGGAGGGAGGCAGGTCTGTTCCTGGCTGTGTTTTTGTCCAAGTGTGGTGGTTGCTTCCCTGGGGGAGCAAGCTGTGGCAGGTAGAGGATAAGAGGCATTGCTGACCAGTCAGAGTAGGAAAGAGTATTAGTCTGCAAACAGTTTGAAGTGGTCACATTGAGCCTGAACAAAAGGCTGATGTGAAGAGAGACAGAAATCTCAGGGTGCTGTGCTGGGAAGGTGTCCAGACCACAACTGTGCATCTGCTCTATTTCTACTCTCCCTCTTTCCTTCTCTTTAGGTTTAGGCAGTGGGAAAGTAAATGTGTTTTTTTTAACCCATCTGTGGGAGACATACCTCATATTGTCCCTTCTCTTGTCCTTGTTTGCATCTGGCTTAGCAAGATGACACTGATGAATAAGGTGAGACGCTTTAAAGAGACCTCTAGTCTATGTAGAGGGGAAAAGAAACACCCTTAAATGGCCTATTTAAATAGAGCCAATCAAGTGCATTCTCTTGTTGTGCTCCTGTGGGGAAAATGTCTTGCTACTGCTTCATAAGAACAACAGTCTCTGAGCTACCAACAATGACTTACTCTCCTGCCACCATTGCTGCAGTAATTATAGAGGCTTTCAATGCCTGCTAATTTATGAGTTGAGTCTTTTCTGCCAGCATTTCTATTTACAGATGTTTGGGGATGCTGTGGAGTAACACAGAGCAATAGGAAAATGCAGGAAAAGGGAAATAATTCAGGTGGTTTCATTGAAGGGCCAGTGAAACTGCTGGAATTTGTTTCCACTGCATAATGCAGGCTGGTGTAATGGACCAGTGCAGCAATGAGCTACACTTGTCTGCCAGGGCCTTGGATCTGGAGGTGTGTGTCTGTTGAAGAGTTGTTGGAAGTCAGTTCAGGAGGAAGATTTCTTGCCAAATGATGAAAAGAGCAGCTCAGGAGCAGAGAAGCTTGAAAAAATGTACTTGGGAAGGATTCCTGTAGAAAGGACTGGAAGTAGATGGACCATCCTTTTCTGGTGGATGGAAGGATCCTGCTGACAGGTTTGAAAAAGGGGGAGGGGGGGAAGGAGCCTTTATTAACCTGAATTTCTGAGCTCCTTGGCTTTGTGTGTGAGCTAAGGCTGAAGTGAGACTTGCCCCAGAGTGACATGAACTGCTATGGACACTGAGACAAGCTCCAAATCCTGCTGCCATTCAGCAGCCACACACTGGATCAGAGCTCTGGGCCCCTGTCATGTTTAAGTGCCTCTCAAACCTCCATTTCAAAGGATGCAACTCTAAATGATACCTGAAGAGAAAACAGTCCAGTGAATAGCAGTGTCAAGTGCAGTGCTGTTGATTTACTGAGCCCATTCACCAAGAAGGGTGTTCAGAAGTACTTTCTGTAGCTTAGAAGCAATGAAAAAAGGTGAGGAGCCTTCTAAATCCAACTTCAGGAGGCCTTGCCAATGTCTGTTGTATGAGTGTGTGACATAAATGAGTCCCCAGTGCCTGCAGTTTGAGCTGCTGAGTGTAGGTTATGGCTTGCTTGGAAATGCCTTGAAGCCTTTGGCTACCCCAGTCCATCATCTTTGGAAAAGGTCACTGTCCAATTCCAGATTTCCTGGCTTTTAGTACCTTCACCTCCTGATCTCAGTGCAGGTGGTATTTACATAATGACCAGGATACATCATCTTACATGGGTAATAACCTTATGTTTATGTTCCTCTGCTATCCCCAAAAGCATCATAACGAGGTGGTGGGAGGCATCTCTTGCCTGTGTCCCTCTCTGGAAGCTGCAGAGATGCAGTTGATTGCAGATGATCAGAGAAGCTGAGCTGACATGGTTTTGCTCTTCCTGACTTTCTCTGCTGCCACCACTGGCCATGTCTGTGGGTTTCTTTGCCTGCCAGCTTTCTCCTCCCAGCCACACTTGGCCCTCCCCTCTGCTTTGGTTAGCAGTTCTGAGATAGCCTCGTGTTCCTCTCAGATTTCCCCTCTTTGCTGGGACCTGTGCAGCCACCAGACTGGCAAGTCTTCTCTCAGCTTGTTTTTCAATTAAAACCAATTTCATCAAAGAAAATCCTTAACTGCTTGTAACACAGCTCAACATGTGGTGCACAAACATCCTTACATCCCCATACAGAACTCTTCATCCTTTCCTACCTCCTCCACTCCTTTTTTGTGGTGTTTCAGATCTAACAGGGCTCTACTTGATGTTGGCTTTTTCTGCTGCTAATCCTGTTGCTCATTTTCACAGGACTCTTTTGGCAAATGCTACTAAAATGCTCTGGTTGCTACCTTGTCCTCTTTTACTCCCATTTCTAGGAACCTGGCGGGTGTTTCTTACAGCTACTGATATCTCTGATATTTGTATTTAATTCTGGTTTGTTGGGGTTTTTTTTGGTGTAACCAACCATTCCCTCATTTTCTTTCCTTTTCTAACCCTCTCCCCTTCCACCAGGATTTCTGGCAGGTACAAAGCAGACAGCATGTGCTTTGACTGATTTGTGCTTCAGGCCTCATAACCTGCACTTCTCATGTAAAAGGGACAGTTTACACTCACCCCTCCTCCCTGCTCCTTGGATAAATAACTGAGTTCCTCTCCTTGGTCCTTAGCCTAAAGGATTTATCTCAGAATACCTGAATTTGGCTTGTTAAGAGGACAGTCCTCAGGGTAACAGTTAATTTATGGCTTGATTACCAGGAACATCTTTGAGCAAAACTCAGATGTGCATCTCCCTGTCCTCTGAATTTCTTGGTGTTGTTTGAGGCTTCTGGCTTCATTTTGCAGTGTGATGAGACTGTGACAGAGCTGGCTCTGGTGGGAAATGGCATTTTCTGCTCGAGGCCACAGAGTTAGTTTTACTCTGTGGGAAAGGACAGGCTTCTCTCTGACCAAATGCTTTGGGAAACATTTTGGGAAACATATTTGGGGAAGGTTATTTCTGCAAACCTGAATTTTTCAAGTTTTTTACACAGAGCTGTGTAGTGTGAATGATAACAAATACTATTTTAGGAGGGGAAATACTGAGGTACTCTAGTTCATAAGATGGTTTCTGGGGAAAGGAGCTAGAACATAAGTCATTTTGTTCAGCGTGAGTAAGGCAAGAGGGATATATACTCTAAACACTTCGAGTTTGCCCTGTAGCTTTGTGACCATAATGAAATCCTTAGGGGAAGTTAGCAAAACAAATAAGTAACTTGGTAACAAAGTGCCCTTAGTGGGTATGTGAATTTTTTTAATCAAAAGTGGTTTATGGGTTAGTTTTTGGCTTTAAATCCTCTGATAGAGTTGTTTGTGTTAGGTTAATACTTGATACTCAAGGGATACAAAGCTGAGCTCTGTAAACTGTCCTTGGGTAACAACAGGAGTTACAGGGAGGAGAGGGAAGGAGAATGGATTGAGCAGGGTGGGAGGGAATGTTTTAGGAAATGCCTGACCTCACTGACTACAGAAGGAGGGGAAGTTTGGATGGGAGAAGCAGGTGAAGGAGAGAGTGGAAGGAAATGGCAAGATTTTAAGATGTAACTTGATTTGGTTCCTTAAAACATTTGCAATCAGGATGACAATTTCTAATTACATGAATACTTGTGGTTTTTCTCCGAGCCCCTTTGCCCTTTGGTGGGTGATGAGCGTGCAGCCCCAACCTCACCATCTGAGCCAGAGATGAGTATTGCTTCTTATTCAGAGTTGTGTACAGGCCTGTGCTCTCAGACTGGAGTTCTCACCCAAGCAAACGAGCAGCGTGTTATGGATGTGCCCGGGTCATCTTGGCCACGTGGGCTGAGACAAGGGAAAGCAGGATCCCTCTTTCCATCTGGAGACATAAGCAGCCATTTAAATTGCAAGGTGTCAGAAGTCAGCTCATTTCAGAAGCATGATTTGAGACATCAAGGACCTAATTTGGATCCTCCCTCATCAAATTTCCATAAGGAATGCTGCTGTGGTCCCGCAGGTGGTGATTTCATTCCCCTGCAGAGGGCTGAGCCAGCAGGGAGCAGAAGTGTAGACTGTCCCTTTTCCCAGGCCTTTCCAGTTTGCTTTTCCAGCAGGGGTTTCTCCCTTGCATGAGTGGGTCTGCTGCCTGCCAAGGGTCTGTGGCATTTTTCTTGGTGGTACAGAATGCTGGCCTTGCATTTCAGGTGCCATTTGTTTTAAAGGTGATGAATATTTTACAGCCTTGCTGGAAGGAGGGAATGCAGATTTCTCTTTCCAGTCTCAGGAGACCACCTGTGGTAATAATTGCTGCCTACTTTTTAATTCTCTGGACGTGCTCAAATTCAAATTCAGAGGGAGACTGTGTGCAGAACAATTTCATCCATGTTCAGCTCTGTATTTTTGTCCCCCTGTGTATATAAGTCCATAAAATGACCCCCAAATCAGAGGTATAAAAAAACCTCTTTATTAAAATACCCTCTTGCTGGGTCATAAGCTGCAGTATTTCTCTGACAACAGTATTTTAATTTTCCTCTGTTAACACCACCTACCTCTGTTTGCCATGCAGAATCTGATTGTGTTTGCCTGTGTTAGTATGTAGCCTTCATAGTAAATCAGCTGGAATGAAACTGAACTTTTCCATCACAAATGGTCTCTCAGCTTCAGAAACTCCTTGTACTGTTTCCATCATCACCTTAAATACTTTTTTCCCGTTTAGTGATAGATAAGAAGTGATATAAAATCTCAGGAGGTGCATCTAAAATGACTGACTTTGCATTCACATTAGAAAGGTAGATTTAAAAATCCTAAATCCTCAGTTCTCCCTCAAGTCCATTTTAATTATTTTGGCCTTTTCTCACAGTGCAGAGGGACCCTCCTCTACCTCTTTTCCCCTAAAGGGCTTTTGAGCATCAGGGTTGAAAAATCTCCCATTTTTTAAAATCTGATTCTGAAAGCCTTTTTCTTTCTTGGTTTCAATTTTCTTAACCTAGGTGGGTGAGGTGCTGACATGAGTTGTATCTTGAAATCTCTAACTACATGGCTTGGGTTCTTTAAAAGTTACATCTTCAAAAATCAGCAAAATTAAAAATCTCACCCATTGCAGAGTCAACAGTTCAGCATTTTGCTGCAGAGGGAGTTCAAAGCATTAGTATTTTTAGTTCCCATAGCAGGCTGCAGCTTCCCCTGGCATTTCTGAAGGGTGTTCAATTTTACAAAAAGCTTTGTTTCCCATCCTTCAGAAGGATTCCTGATAGTTTTTTATTTATGAAAATAATCTGCTGAGTGAAGCCCCAGGTATCAAGGTGAGCAGGGCTAATGGTGCATCACGTCTCTCCATGCTGCTTAACGTTACATGCACAAGTACTAATGGGGGCTTGGTTTCTCATCTTTAAGAACTTTAATTGGAAAAAACACACACATCCCAAAATGGCAATAATATGGGGGATCATCTTTACCTCATCAAGCCAGAACACTCAGAAACAAGGAAAGAAATTGTCTATATGATGCTAACTTGTAACACAGATTTTTTTTTGCCAACTCCTGCTGTGGAGAAGAGAATATTTCTTTTTAACACTGAACACAGTGTTTTTAACTTCTTTTCCTATTTGCCTACAGCTAACCGTAAAAACAATATGTTGTCTTGAAATGGATTTGCATTCCTTAAGGTGGTCAGTTGGGACTGAAAGAGAATTGCTTTGCAGCAAGGTGACTTCACTGAAGCATTCATGGTTTTGGATTTGCTTACACAATGTTGGTACCCTTCAAGTATTTATTTTCCAAAGGAACAAACTTGTCAGTAAAATATGGTTCTGGTTCATCTAAAAATTCTTACTAATTTCCAAAATGTCTTCTCATTCTCTTGCATGGCCTTTGGTATTTATTTTGTTGTCATGTTGGAAGGGGTAAGTCACTGTCGAGCGGTCATGTAAGGCTGAGAAATCCCTGAAGCTTTGGTGTCCATAAGTACTAAGGTGATGTTGAAACCTGAACAAGTTACTGTGAATAAATGTGCCCAAAATGTGCTTTCTCCTCCAGATTGAAGCACATTCTGTTGAACTCTTAAGTGACTTAACAGGAACATCTTGTTCCCCGAGTGCCAAATGAGATGCTGCTCATTAAGTAGCTGCTAAAATGCGAAGTGAAGTGGATCTGCAAGGATTTAGCTGATAAGGCTTTTCTAAACCTGAGCAGAGCAGACACCAGCACTACACCTTGTGTCTGTTTCTGCAGAGAAGGCATCCCTTCATTGGCAGAAACACATATTTTTTGGTTTCAGGTTTGTGTAATTATTAACAGGTTTTACTCATCATTCAGCCCAGGGAAAACAATGTTCAAGTCCCAAATAAAGGTAGGATTTGGTGAGGAATGGAAGGAAGAAGGAATGCTATGAAGATGATCAGAGGGCTGGAGCAGCTCTGCTGTGAAGACAGGCTGAGAGAGTTGGGGTGTTCAGCCTGGAGAAGAGAAGGCTTCAGGGAGACCTTAGAGCACCTTCCAGTGCCTGAAGGGGCTCCAGGAAAGCTGGGGAGGGACTTTTCATCAGAGAAGATGGTGATGGGACAAGGGAAGAGGGGAGATTTAGGTTGGACATCAGAAAGAAATCCTTCACCATGAGCGTGGTAAGGCACTGGAACAGGTTGTCCAGGGAGGTTGTGGAAGCCCCATCCCTGGAAGTGTTCAAGGCCAGGTTGGATGAGGCTTGTGCAGCCTGGTCTGGTGGGAGGTGTCCCTGCTCACGGCAGGGAGGTTGGAACGTGGTGATCTTTAAGATCCCTTCCAACCCAAATAATTGTATGAATCACTGGGGTTCTTTTTTCCTGAAACCCTTTGGGAGCTGTGCCATGTACTTGGCTCGAGGGAGGCTCCAGCAGTAGATCATGTTTTGAGGTAGAGTGTGTGAAGTTTGTGGTCCATCTCTGGGTGCTTCCCTTGCTTGCAGCCAGCCCCTCCCACAAGTCTGGGGAGTTGCCTGTGTGTGGCACACAACTCAGCTTGGGGTTTTTGAGGGTGAGGTTGGTCACTATTATTGCTACATTCCACCCCTGTTCTGGTGCTGTTTGTTGAGCTTGGAGCCTGAGATGGAAAAGGCAAATCAAGCTTTGTGTTTTGAATAATGCAACTGCATTATTTTTTGTACCTGGTGTTGATGTCTGGAATTGTAAAATAATCTCCTGAAATGCCTGTAGAGAGTTTTATTCCACTGAGACTGAACTGGCAGCTTTTCACTGAACTTAAAAAGCCATGCTTGTGCTCAAAGCCCTGGGACATTTGGAGTTCTTTTTCTTTTTCCTTGGGTGGTTGCTCCTTTCTGTGCCTGTTTAATGTCAATCTACTGCTTGATTAAAAAATCCATCACACGTGTGAACTGTTCGCTGTGGCTTGTTCACCAGTGAATGCTCAGTTTTGAATGTTTTTTTTGGGTGTGCTGAATGATTTTAATGGGTTACTCTGTTTTTGGGAGTGGATTTCACATAGAAAAATGTGTAAATGGAAGACCTTTGTCTGTTCTAGCTGAGCACTTTGAGAGAATTAGCTTGTGTTCAGATACAAAGGGGTGTGAGATGTGAAAGTTGTCTTGAAATGGCCTGGGTAACTAATTTGTGAAGATATGCCTCTAAAAGAGGGTGGAGGCTTGGAAAAGGGGCTTTTCCCAACTTTTTCTAATGCCATGCTTTCCTTTTCTGGCTGGAAGGGATGGTACAGTCAATGTGCTGAAAGGAAAGAAGGATGTGGAAAAGAAACTTGATGGCTGTAGATGGTGATTTTAGAGGTGTCAGTGAGGACTGCCTTGGGGTTTCCCCAGCTGAAATTTGGAGGGATCACAACAGTCCATGTTATGCTTTGTACAGAAGGTAGATTGATTTATTTATATGATTGGGGTTTTTTGTTTGTTTCTTTTCCTGGGATTTTAATAAAATTCTGTAGAATACTATGTTGAATGGTGGGGAACAAATTGAGAAGGATTCCCCCTAGTGGGGTGAGCTTCCTGCATACTTTGTTGGAAGGAATCAAACACTCACCTTCTCAGTGAGCCAGAAGAAAATAAATAGGAGAGCTGTGAGGTTTGTTGGTGTTTTTTTAAAAAAAAACTTCTGTCCTCCTAGTGCTGAGATTCTGAAAATCTTATTGATGGAGTCAGTTATCTTCTATTATGAAGGTCAGTGGGAGAAATTCCCTTTCCCATTATCTGCATGCAGGCTGAGCACCACAAGTCACAGTGTATGTTCCCCTTCCCTGTGCTTCTGACAAGGAGATGCTTGTTTAAAATACCTTTTTTGCTTTTTAAAGTAAGATGTAAAAGAGTAAATGCTTCTCCCTCCCATCTGTCTAAACCTTTATATTCCAGAGAGCAAATAAGTTAGTATCTTTTCTTAAACTGTTGGTCTGTGAACATGGTTTTCTGCTGATGAGGAATGTTTGGAGCTGCTTGATGCTGACAGTGAATTTGAAGTGCAGAAAGGCAGCCCATAAATTAATAAACTGACCTCTGGAGCTTTGTCCTGGGATTTCTTGGAGCGTGTGAAGTAGGCTGCTAATAGTTGATGATGAAGGCTGCAAAAGACTGGCAACTGGGGGCAGAGGCAATAAATCACAGGAGCAGGTGAGATGCTGCTGGCAACCCTGCCGGCAGTCAGGGCAGAAAACTGCTTTCTCCACAAATCCTGCCTTCAGTTTCAAGGAAAAACTGGTGGTGTTTGTGTCCTTAGCTGTAAGCATCAATGTAAGTTTGCTTCACAACTTCTCAATGGAAAGAGGGAGCAAAAATATTGGGTTTCTCAGTCACCTACTTGAAGCTGGTGTCCTGTAAGCAGAAGGAGCAGTTTATCTTGCATGAAATGGGTGTCATTACCATGTTGGGAACTTGCCTCTTGTTAAATTCCTGCTTTCCTGCTGCTCTTCAGGTGGTAAAGGCAGAGCTACTGGGAAAAGTCTTATTTGACCAATAAAGCTGAACTTTTATTCCCCTGGAAACTGGTATTTCTTTGGTGATCTATATGATTATTTTTGTCTCTTTTCTTGTGGTTTCCGGGCCAGATACGGGTTAAATTTTCATCTAAATTATTAGCTGAGCTCATCCCCACTCTGCAGTCACAAATAATGGTGAGTTCTCAAAAAAAAACAACAACTCAAACCAACCAAAACCCTGAGGTGGATGAGAGCCATCAGCTGCAGAGAGTGGGTCTGACCCAGAGAAGCTGCGTTCTAACTCTTGCTGGGATGTCTCCTTGGGCTTCTTAGTGGTGCCCAGTCAAAGCAAAGCCCCTGGTTGCTTCAAGACTTTCTTGCCCTTTGCAAGTCTAACCGTTCAACTTGATGTTATGTTCTGTCTGCTGATTTGATTGTTGGTTAACCAGTTTTCTTTCCTTTGTCTTGTATATGATGGGACCTCCGCTAGACAGAGGTAATGGTGGGGAACAGCTCTGGAGCTGGACCCTGGTGTGGTGGTGTTTGTTGGTGGTTCTTCCTAAAGTGTTTCCTGAATCTGGCTTTGCTTTTCACCCTGCTTCTGTGCTTGCATGACCTGGTTTCTGTGGAATAACCTCATCCCTGCCTCTACTCTCCTTGATTTTAATTTCATTGTCCTTCATGTGTGTGCGTGTGCCTCCTCTTGCTGTGTTCTTAAAATGGGTCACCAGTGTGGATTTCCTAACAGTTTTAGGGATCCTTTTCAGTCTTTGAAGGCTCTGCAGATCAAAAGGACTCTGATTTTTGGCTTAGTAAGGGATACAATAAGGCACGTGGTATTTTTGTATCAAAGCAAGGTGTTGAAAAAGAGCTGGAGCAAGAGAGAGGCTTAGATGGGTACCAGTCCTGGTCCTCCTGGTGAGCCTGCTGAA